>NC_056745.1:526174156-526494156 GCF_019279795.1 Protopterus annectens
CGAAAAAAATCTCTTGAGCTGCAAGTCTACCCATAATTCCCCTCTCTAGATTACCTCCTGTCACGTTTGCCGTTCTTGCAAATCAGATGTGTCAACCAGTTTTCTCTTGTAGCTAAGTACTTTCTATATTTCTTAAAGCTATTTCTAACTAAATTACAGTTAATTTTTTTGACTGTTGCTTCATAGTTCCTATTGTCGAGTGTTTGGTTTACCCCGAGTGTGTGCTTTTCTTTCATATCATGGTAATTTTTTTCTTCCTACCATCACTGGTAGTTCTCTTCTTTTTCTTACCCATGTGGTAACGTTTCTAGCATTATTGGTAGACTTTCCCTCTCTCTTTCTTTGGTGTGTGTGTGTGTGTGTGTGCGCATTTCATAGATGTTATAGTTGTGGCGTAAAAGCCAAAATCTTCAACCACAAGATTCACACAGTGTATTGAGTGCAGCAGAAAAATGCCAAACTCAGATAATTATGTTAAGTGCGTTTATTGCTTGGGTTTGCCTCACTTGAGTGGATTGTACCATTTGTCAGGGTTTTAGTAATAGAACCCTGGCTGAGAGAAAGCATAACTGCTTGGTGTAACTCATTCTAAGCCTTTTAGTTTAAGCACTTGGGCTTCAGACCAGTTGTTTTACATTAAGAAGGTTTGTGGCCTGCACTGTGGTGGCAGGACAGGTAGCTTACATCCTTCTAAGTTGGGAACTGCTGATTGAGGGCTCAGTGTCTGTTATTCTAAAAGTGTATTAGTTCTGGTTTAAGCACTTGGGCTTCAGGCCAGTTATTTTACATTAAGAAGGTTCGTGGTCTGCACTCTTGTGGGAGGAGAGGCTGGACTCTGCCCTTCTGAACTGGGAATTTCTGGTTAAAGGCTTATAGTGCCTGCATATTTGAACTGTTTCTTACTGAAATTGGTACACCTTGTTTGCTGTAGCATAGACTAGATCCAGGCCTGCTGAATCTAGCTTTGTTTGTATGCTTGTTGTTTATTTGCTTATTTCCCTGAAACGCTAATTTCACTTAAAACGCGGCTTTTCAGCGCTTCTGTGGATCCCTAAGTGATATCTGCATTGATTCACTTGAAAGTTACTGTTTGTCGTTTTTGCGTTTTTGCATTTAAGTTACCTGTAACACATTGCATTTAAGTTACCTGGCACTTGCTCACTAAGTCAGCACTAAAAAATTAAAAGCACTACACCCTCACAAACTCCCCTTGAGTACCTTGTTCCCCATTGGCCCTTTTTTCAATTATAAAGGAATTCCCAATACTTTTCTAGCATGTCCAAAGGTCAGTTGTCAATCTCCTCTCCGGTCCAGCTGGTGAATCTGGGAATCTTGAGGCAGTGTTACAACTGCCTCATGTACACAGACAACCCTCTCCTCCTCCCAACAAATTCCAACACATGTGAGAGATGCAACCATATAGCCAAACTGGAGGCTAAGCTCTCTCAACTCACTACTGGCGTAACCAGTCAGGAGGAGAAGGAAACCACACTCACTACAATTCCAGTCTCACATAGACCTACCACGACAGCAGACCAAACACATAAACACACAAAAACATACTCGGAGGCTCTAAATAAAAATCTGCCTAAGCAGCAGAGACCTCCAAAGCAGACACCCAAGCAACCGCTACCCCAAAAAACACGTGCAACACATAGCTCACAAAGCCAGTGTGCCGAACAGTCACAGCCCTTAAGGCTAAACAACACACCTGATACACTTGCAATAGGTGACTCTATCATCAGGCACACTGACGTCCTGCTCACCAGGCTGAACAAGGAGAAGGTCACGGTGAGCTGCCTGTCAGGCGCTAGGATCTGCCACATAACACAAGCACTCAGGTCACTCCAAGGCAAGTCCAAATATGACTCAGTCATTGTCCACGCTGGTGTGAATGACCTGAGATGTACCTCCCTGTACTACATGAAAAGAGACGTAGAGGAGCTCTCTGAGCATGTAGCCCAAGCCAGTATGACCCTGACCTTGAGCAGCATCTTACCCTCACCAAGAATGATGCCACAGTATGAAGACAAGATGATCAATTTCAACAATTGGCTTAAGTATTGGTGTCATTCAAAGGGGATCCAGTGCCTGTCAGCCTGGGATGACATGCTCGACAAGCCACGATGCTTCGCTAGGGACGGCTTGCACCTGTCACCCCTGGGCTTTCGGATATTGGCAAAGGCTCTTGCTACCCCCATAGTGCCTTTTTTAGGCAAGGCTCAAAAGACAAACCCACCTCCATATCACAAGGGATAAGAAGCTAAGAGTAATGCTGCTCAACGCCAGAAGTCTAAACCTCAAGATGCACGCACTCGAAACTCTCCTTAGCATGGAGAACATCGATATCTGTGCGGTAACAGAAACCTGGTTCAAGGCTCCCAAGAGCACCCCAGCACTACCAGGTTATACCTCATACCATGCTTTTTGGCCCCAAAACCTGGACCGAACCACAAAAGGAGGGGGAGTATCAATATTCGTCAAAGATACCCACACCTCCAGGTTGGTGGCACAGCACGAAGCATCAGAGACTATCCATGTGCAACTAACAGTGGGTAAAACTGCCTACCAGTTTATAGCCTGCTACAGACCACCCTCCCAAACCCAGGAACCCCACTCGGCCTTCCTGAGAACACTGGAAAATATGAAGGTCTCTCCAAACACCATTATATTGGGCGACTTCAACCACCCAAACAGACTGGGAGCATTACTCTATCTCCAACACCCTTGCCCAAAGGTTCCTAGAATTTATAAACTCAAATGCTATCAAATGCTATGGAGCAACTTGTTACCACTCCCACAAGAGGGGAAGACATACTGGACCTGATCATCACCAACATGGGGACTCTATGCTCCAGACCAGAAGTGTATCCCTCACTGGTAAGATCAGACCATAAACTAATCTCACTGGATATTCACATCCCGACCCCACCCCCTGCCTAGAAAACCACAGTGAAAAACTTCTCTAAAGCAAATTTCACACTCCTCAAAACCGAGGTGTAATCCTTCAAAGCCCCCGGGCCTGTGGAAAATACGGCCCAGACTGCAGAATCCTTCATAAACGCATTCTATGAACACCTTCAGGAATGCATGGATCTTGCAATCCCAAATAAAACCAAGATCCAATCCTCCAAAGGCAGACATCCTGTCTTGTGGACCCCAGCCATAAACAAACTATACAATAGAATTAGGAAGCTACTACATGATAGAGCAAAATCCCAAAAAGGGAAGGCATCTCTGATCAGTATTAGCAAAAAACTACGGGCACTCATAAAATCATCTAAGGCCAGCTTCGAGAGAAAAATTGCACAGGACACTAAGGATAATCACAAGGCTTTCTTTAGTTATGTTAGTAACCTGGGTGGGAATTCCCAGATATGCTCAGAATTAGTCCAAAATGGCAAAAAATATACCAAACCCACAGACGTTGCCAACATCCTAGCTGACGGGTTCAGCGCAAACTTCTCACGCCCCCCTCCCCACCAAAAGGGCAAATATCTATCCCAGCAGAGTGCTGCCCCTCTGACATCTCAGATGCTCAGGTAAGAGCTGCCCTCTCCAAAGCAAAAAACACAGTATCAATGGGACCAGACGGGTGTCCCGGGCTGCGTCCTACATGAACTCCAAGAAGAGCTAAACCCAAACATAAAACTACTGTTCAATCTCAGCCTTACTACAGGATATGTACCCAAAGAGTGGCGTACAGCAACAGTGGTCCCTCTCCACCTCCTGCCTCAACGGATCCTGGAAACTATTGCCCCATAAGCCTGACTAGCATGGTCTGCAAAGCTATGGAAAGGATCATCATGGACCTCATAAATAAAGATATTGGGGACCTACAGACACTGGATCCTACCCAGTTTGGCTTTGTTAAGGGCAGATCCTGCCTCTTAAATCTGGTCGATTTCTTTGAAACAGTCACCAAGGCCATTGACGAGGGGAAGGTGGTCCACACAGCCTACCTGGACCTCACAAAAGCCTTTGATACAATACCCCACTCGGGCATTATAGATAAGCTCACCAGCTTAAATATAAACCCCTATGTCACTAGATGGGTTGCAAAGTGGCTCAAGGACAGAACCCACATGGTTAGAATTGCTGGAGCCATGTCAGACTCCAAACCAGTTACAAGTGGCGTTCCTCAAGGCTCAGTCCTGGGACCTCTCTTGTTCGGTATATATTTCTCGGAGGTACAGGCCAACACGGAAGGACTGTGGCTGACCAAGTTCGCAGATGACTGCAAACTGGGTGCTATAATCGACTCTCCAGCCGACACAAGCATCCTCCAAAAGGGCCTCATAGAAACAGACAACTGGTGCCAGAGCCATGGCCTCAAGCTAAACGCCAAAAAGTGTATAGTCATCCCCTTTGGCAAAAACAAAGTGCCCACAAATTACCACATAGGTGGTACTCCATTAAGTACAGAAGAATTAATTAGGGACCTGGGGACCCAAGTTGATAGCAATCTCTCATTTGACAACCACGTGGCCATAGTGGTTAGAAGAACATTTTATATGACCCACCTAATCATGAAGGGATTCACATCTAGATCAGGGGAGGTCATCGTGCCTCTTTACTCATCCCTCATCAGGCCCATAATTGAGTACAATGCCCCTTTTGGGATGTACCTTACCAGACACCTGCAGCAACTGGAAAGACCCCAAAAGTACCTCACCAAGAGGATCAAAGGGCTCAAACAGATGCCATATGCTGCCAGGTTAAAGAAACGCTAGCTCTACTCAGTGGCATACCGCCTGCTCAGAGGCGATCTGTGCGTGACGTATAAAGCCATGTCCAACCCGGAATTAATGGACATGCTGCACCTCAGAAAATCCAAATCCCATCAAGCTACGCGCTCGAGAGACTTGAACCTCAGCACTGAAATAAATAGGACATGCTGGAGGGACAGATTCATAACCCAGAGGCTCCCTTCACTCTGGAATAAAATCCCAGTCCAGGTTAGGCAGAGTCCCTCATTGACTCTCTTCAAGAGGAATCTTGATGAGTGGATGGGAGATATTAGGTTTACCCCGGGTATCACTTCTGTGTCACTGTTAGACAGAGGCACAGTATACTAACCTCAAAAAAGGGCATAGCAAAATTAATTTAAAATGGGTGGCGAAAGCCAAACACACTCTGGCTAGGCTTATAAATGCCCTAGGGCAGATAGCCTAGTATGAACATATGAACCTATAAGTTAATCCTCAAAGGGTTCCTTAAGGCCCATTTTTGGGAGGCCTTGTCCAAGGCCAGCCAGTCTCCTCCGACCTCTAGCTCTAAGTCCTCTTGATCAGTGCCGTCATCCTCTTTAGCACCGACTGTTAAGAAGCACAAATATGCCTCTGAAGGTTCCTCCTCGGATCTGAAATCCAAGGTTCCAAAAGTGTAGGAATGGTCAAAGTCTCTGGCACCAGAGAGTTATTCGGTTCCTTCTACTCTGGTTACGTCTAGGGTTCAGAGCCTTAATTCTATGGCTCCTACCATCTCTACGGCTCCAACTTTGGTGCCAGCAGTTTCACCCTTGGTACGACAGATGGTACCGAAGCAAACCATAAATCTGATGATGTTAATCGTCTCTCCATTCATCACAGATGGGTTAGATTCCAAGCCCTCGGAACCGAGTCAGCCTTTTTACCAAGCTCGTTCCAGCCAAAAAACTCTTGAGCTAAGTCTCTACCCAGAATGCTCTTCTCCCCCTTACCTCAGATCTTATTTGCTGCGTAGCCGTAAAGCCGCGTTTCTGCCGAGCTCACAGCTAAGTGAAACCTTTTTGATATTTGTGTGAAAAAATTTGGATATCTTCATATTTTATTAAGCGATTAGCTTTTCTAGTGTCTCTTCTTCTGTCTGAGCTTGTGTTTTCCTCTCTACTCATAGTTACCATTGGTACACTTTCAAGTACCATTGTTGGTACGTCCTTCCTCCCTTACCCTTGTGGTATTCCCTCAATACCATAGCTGGTATTGTTTAACCTATTAACTGTCTTTTATTCAGGTGTTTTCATTCTTTTCTATCCTACCAGTGTATTGTTATATTTGTGACTTTTTCGAATGGAGTTGACTTTGATTATACTTGGATTATACAGTTGACCTGTGGTGTTTTTTCTCTGTCAAGATGTCGGATAAAAAGGGTACTTCAGGTTTTAAGCATTGTACTTCAAGTAAGGGAAGTTACCTAACAGTGATTTTCATGACTGTATATACTGTTTGGGAGTGTCCCACCTTTCGGTGCAACCTCCATGTGACATTTTGTCAGAGTTTCAGTCAACGCGCTCATAATGAGCGGAAAAAAAAAACTCCTTCTGAAAGGGTTACTCAAGTCTACCTTCTCAGAGGCCATTTCTGCAATGGAGGTCTCATCCTCTCCTTCTAAGGGCAAAGGGATCCCATTCTGTTCCTTCTTTGCCATCGGGTGATCAGAGCAAGCCTGGGAAATCAGAGGTCTCAAAGTTATCTTCGACGCACAAATCAGCCCCCTCGGCTCAGTCTTCTTTGGCTTCGACCATCTCAAAACCATCGATACCGGTGCCCGTTTCGGCACTGGTCCTGCCTCCGGTACCGATCATAGACCTTACTATGCCTAGTTCGACTTCGGCACCTGTGGCCACTTTGGCTCAGGGCACACCTTCGACTACGTCATCAGTTTCCATTTTGGAACCGACCGTTTCAGCTTCAAGTGCCACTTCGACACCGAGCGTTGTACCGACCTCACTGGATTTGACCCCTTTACTTCCGGTCTCAAAACTACACCGAGCGTTGTACCGACCTCACTGGATTTGACCCCTTTACTTCCGGTCTCAAAACTAGAGACTTCGGTGCTGGCAGACCTTGCACCATGGACCCAATACTCCCCCTCTGTAGATCCTTTTCTGGGCCAAGCGTATAGCCCCTTCATCGAACGTCCTGACTCCCCATCCAGAGTATCCACTAGATCCATCAGGAGCCTTTCTGAACATGAGGTGGTGCATCTTGTGGACTAGCTGCTGTTAGCCAGGGGGATTCCCTCACTTTCTAAGACCCATCCACCTGCAGGACTTGGGTTGCCTTATCCACAGACTCCATCTTACACTCCTCCTTTGACCATCTTGGTTCCAGAGCGTTCTGCTCCGACAACTTTATTGGAACCTATCACCTTGGCACCTGCTGCGCAGCTCACTCTGGCTCCGAGTTTATCCCTTTGGTCTTTGGTTCCCGCTGAACCAGTCCTTCCTCAGTCTGGGGATTAGGGGATGAGTGTGTTGGCCTGGGGTACAGAGCCACCTCTCTCCTCGGCTCCATCCGATCCTGCTTGAGGCTCCATCTGTGGGGGCGGGTTTGTCGGAGCGGGGTGTGACCCCGGTTCCGAGGTCGTCTTTCTCAGTTTCGGGCTCCCATCCCTCTTTGGGTGGGCCTGCCTTCTACACAGTGGAGAGGTCTCTTGCATCTGGCAGCACTCCTTCATTGTCAAAACCCCAGTTTTCATCCCCTGGGGTACAGCTGTCACAGACCACTCCCCCCGGGACACTGGGCAGAGAAGCCACAGGACACCCCTGTTCAAGGTACTTGCTGTTCGAGTCCTCGAAACTAGACTTGCAAAAGGAAGCACATGGACTGACCTGAGGAGTCCTTAACAGTAGAAACGGATTACGATGATGGTGAAGGGTCCCCACAGTCACCTCCTGATGATGTCTCCTTCAGAGACATCATGGAAAAGTTAAAGCAGAGAGGTGACTGGAAGCCCTCAAACCCTTCATCTGAGGAGTCTATGTTCCTGCAGACTTTTCGTGCCTGGCCTTCTACCTTTTGGGTGACCCCGCCTGCTGACAAGCTCATCGTGCAGCGTGCTTGGCAGAACCCTGATTCCATTGAGGCAATCCCTCGGAGACCCAGACACAAGGAGTACCCACACTGTTCCAGGGTTATCAGTTGATGCTGTGATGGTAGTGGTGGCCACAAAAAAGGACTTGGCAGAGGAAAGTCCCGCTGTCCACCCACCCAACAGGGAGTCCCAAGGAGTGGACAGACATGGGAAGCATGTTTTTGCATCAGGAACCTTTGCCATATGGTACCTGAATTATTTGGCACATTTTACGAGGATCCAGAGGGACTTGATCTCCGAACTCTCTGGGACGCTTGCAGGACAGTTGTCTGATGAGGTCAGGGACAAAGTGGTCTCGCAGCTTGCAACCCTGGAATCAATATCCAACTCGTCCATGAGGTTGCTGTCACATGCAGCCAAAGGGGGGGGGGGCTAGAGCAGCGGCTTCGGGCATTATGAGGCGTCATGCATGGATGTGCATTTGTGACCTATTGGACCCCTTCATGTCTTCCTTTCTTAATGCTCCCATCTAAGCTTCGTCCCTTTTTGCTCCAAAGTGAAGGATACATTAGCCAGGTGCAAGCAAGATGGAAAGATCCTGTCTGCTGTAAGCCTACGGTTTTCCAACCCTCAATGTACCTTCTTCAGGAATCAGAGGAGGGGAAAGATGTGGCATAAGAAATCTCAGGGTCCCTTCCATGCCGCACATGGTGATTATACTCCCAGATGCAGAGGGGGTAACAATTCCAGAAGGCACCCCTATAGAGGCAGAGGGGGTCCTAGTAATCAGGGCTCCAGGGATTCCTTCTCTGGACAGCCTTATCAGTGCTCCTGAGGAGCAGCCCAATTGCTTACCTCTGGAAGCAGTCGGGGGTCGTTTCTCTCTGCACCAAGCTGCCTGGCAATCCATCACCACCGATCGTTGGGTGCAGAGCATTATCACCAGAGGTTACACCATTCCCCTTTCTTGTCAGCTAAATTTCCCAAGAAAACTTCCCGACACTCCACCCATTCAAAGGGAAGATGCAGCTTCCGAGATTATAGAGCAGTCTCAAAAAGAGTCATCCAGCCAGTCCCACCAGACCAGTGTGGATTTGTATTTTACTCAAGATTCTTTTTGGTGCCAAAAAAGACAGGGGACTGGAGATCCATTTTGGATCTCATCAGCTTAAACAAGTCTGTCACTCAAACCAAATTCTGGATGGTCACGGTCCAGTCCATTCTCCCCTTTTTAAGAGAAGGCAATTGGATGTGCTCTATAGATCTCCGGGATGAGTATTACCACATCAAGATGGACAAACACTGCAGGAGTTTGCTTCACTTCCGGCTAAGAGCCAGTCATTATCAATTCCGTGACCTGCCATTCGGTCTTTCTACAGCCCCCAGAGTGTTCACTAAATGCATGGCAGTGGTAACACCTCACTTGAGACCAAAAGAATTCCGGATGTTTCCTAATCTGGACAACTGGCTCCTTACCGCCCCCACCGAGCATCTTCTGGACACAGCACTATATTATACTCTCTCTCCGGCAAAATTGTTGGGAGTAACGATACATTGTGAGAAATCCACACAACAGAGTTCATTGGAGCAGTGTTCAGTACTCAGTCCTGTCTGGTATCACTCCTAATTCACAGACTACATCGATTGAGGCTTCATCTCCGGGTAATACTCTCACAAACAACAGTTTCTGCAAGGGAAGTTCTTCAGGCCCTAGGTTCTATGGCAGCGTCAATCCCAATAGTGCCTCTAGCAAAGCTATACATGTGGATTCTTTAATGGCTCCTTCTGTGTCAGTGGTTCCCAAACTATCACCCCCCCAGTTACCAGATTCGAATAACCAACTCCTGCAAACAGGACCCGCTTTGGTGGATGAGGCCAGATGTAGAACTTTGGAGTTGTCTATTTCAGTCTCCTCAGCCCACAGCCATTGTGACCACGGATGCTTCCCTGATCGGGTGGGGGGGCCATTTCCAGGGAATGACTGTCCAAGGCACATGGTCCACCTCAGAGGCCCACCTGCATATCAGTGTTCTGGAACAGAGAGCTGTGCTGTTAACGTTGCAGGCCTTCCATTCGTCTGTCCCTTCCGGGACAATTGCAATTCATTCAGACAATATGTCAGTGGTCTGTTATATCAACAAGCAAGGAGGAATGAAGTCCTATCCCCTGTGTTGAGAAAGCATGAGAATTTGGCAGTGGGCGATAGGGTCTAACTGCTTTCTAATAGCAACGCATATCCCAGGGAGTGCTAATGTGATTGCAGACAAGCTGAGCAGATGCATCCTCATGCTTCACGAGTGGTCCCTCAACCCCGAGGTGGCATCAGCAGTCTTCAGCACTGGGGCCAGCTCTGCTCCAATCTTTTCACCTCCCTATCAAACACCAAGTGCAGCAGCTATTTTGCCCTACTTCCCCCAGAAAGGGAGTCGCCAAGGGAACACTCTGATCCATGATTGGCCCACAGGACTTCTTTACGCTTATCCTCCCATCCCTGTGATCCCACAATTTCTAAAGAAGGCTCTTGGTTGAGATGCAAGGTGATCCTCATAGCCTCATTCTAGCCTCAACATGTTTGGTTCCCATTCCTTCGTCCTCACCTAGTATATCCACCATGGATTCTGGACCCTCTACCAGATCTGATTACTCACCCCCAAGGGTTGAGTCACCCAAATCTGTCCAGTCTCAAGCTGACAGCTTGGTTTCTCCACTTCCTATAGTAGCCAGGCAAGCCAATCTCTCCTCGCCTGTTCGAGACATCATTCTGGCCTCTCATAAACCATCCACCAGAAGACTGTACCAGGATAAATGGAAAAGATTCTTCATCTGGTCCAAGGATAACATGATAGAGCCATATTCGGTTCCAGTTACTGCATTGCTTCAGTACTTGGCTAGGTTTTTTGATAATGGAGCCTCTGCCTCTACCATACATGTATATCTAGCGGCAATTTCCAATTTCCACAGTGGTATAGAGGGCACCCCTCTTATCTCTTTGAGCATTTGCAAGGCTTTCCTCAAGGGGACCTCTCATATCAGGCCTTCTGTCAGACAGCCCGTGGAACCATGGAACCTCACTCTAGTCCTTCAGTCTTTGACTCAGAAACCTTTTGAACCTGCTGCAAAGTGTAACCTAAAGTTTTGTCTTGGAAATCCTTGTTCTTGATAGCCATCACATCTGCCAGAAGAGTCTCAGAGCTGCAGGCATTGTGTATCAAGAGGCCCTATCTGTTTTTCCATAAAGACAGAGTATCACTTCGGATGAATCCATCCTTTCTCCCCAAAGTTGTTTCTGAATTCTCCATAAACCAGACAATTGACCTACCAGTGTTCTTTCTGAATTTTGCAAGTAGAGGAGAGTACTGCCTTCAATCTTTAGATGTATATAGACATTTGGGATTTTATCTACACAGGACCAAACCTATCTATAAATCTGAACAGCTTTTCATCTCCTGTTCTAAGCCCAGAATGGGAGAGGCCGTTTCCAAGGTTACCTTATCAAAATGGCTTGGTGACTGCATGCGTTTAATCAATTCCCTCAGTAATGAACCTGTGCCAAAAGTTAAACCTCATGCCACTAGATCTATGGCAACATCGGTAGCTTTCCATTCCAGGGCTTCCATGGATGACATCTGTGCAGCAGCTACTTGGGCTAAGCCTCATACCTTTATCAATCATTATAAATTGGACCTGGTCTCCAAAGGGAGAGCTGCCTTCGGCTCAGTGGTACTCAGGAATGTTCTTCCATAAGGGCCGCCCATGGACCTCAAGGTAGCTTGGGATTCTGTCTCATCTGTGATGAATGGAAAGAAGATTAACAACATCAGATAAAGAAGTTATGTCTTACCATAATGTTCCATCTGTGGTGTTCATCTTCTTTCATTCATCACTTCCCACCCTCCTTCCACCTCCAAAGGCTCCTGGGGAATGCTTTGGGTCTAAGTGGTGCCCTAGGGTAGTTGCGCAGAAGTGGCCTCAGCTTTACTTCCTTTTCTCTAGCAAACGCGATCTGAGGTAACAAGGAGAAGGGGATTCTGGGTAGAGACTTAGCTCGAGATTTTTTTGGCTGGTGCGAGCTTGGTAAAACGTCCGACTCTGTTCCGAGGGCTTGGAACCGAGTCCATCTGTGATGAATGAAAGAAGATGAACAGCAGAGATGGAACGTTGTGGTAAGACATAACTTCTTTTTACAGAACCCAGGCCTACTTACTCACCTTCATTGGTTCCCTTCCTTGGACAGTTGCCCAGTCTGTTCCTGATTGCCCATCTTCACGCCCTCTTAGAATTCTACCAATTTGACATCTTATGTTTATCTGAAACATGGCTAAAACCTTCCATTAATGACAATGAAATTACCCCACCTGGCTACAGTATCCTCAGATTAGACCGTATTAACCAAAAGGGAGGGGGTGTAGCAGTCCTCTATAAAAGTAACCTACAAGTTGCCACTTCAAACATAAATCAACCTATATTTAATAATGCTGAAATCCTTGTCACCAAACTTCAAGTCAACAAATTCAAATCCATAAACATTGCTTGTATTTACCTTCCCCCTGGAAATAACACTAACACCCTTGAAAGTATTCTCAATTGGCTATCAATCTTCCACAAGAAACTTTAGTCCTTGGTGACTAACATTGACTGGAAGTCCTGTACCCCTCATCCCACCACCCATATTAATCTTTATGGCTTCTCACAAGTCATCACCTCCCCTCCAAGAATTAATAAAACCAACAAGGGAAGCACATTAGATTGTTTTTTTACAAACTCTCCACATCACACATACAAAGCAGGGACCCTCCCTGATGATCTGAGTGACCACTCACTCACATACATCATCAGACACAAAACTAGCATACCCTACCCTAATACCTATTGGACAATACGGACTAAAAAATTCTTTAACCCTAAATTTTTCCAGCTAGAACTCAAACACTGCAATTGGTCACCTCTAAAAATACTCTCTCTAGATGAAGCAGTTGACTACTTTAATTCCACATTCTTAGCCATCCTTGATCATCATGCCCCAGTACACTCTGTTAGAAATAAGGCTAAACCTGCCCCATGGCTCACTACAGCTACTAGACAGAATATTATCCTTAGAAACAAATCTTGGGCAAAATGGCACACTACTAGGAACTCAACAGACCACCAGACCTTTAGACAACTGAGAAATACTACTAAAAAAGCTATCCTCTTAGATAAAAAAACTTTTATATCCAGCTACAACAAACTAACCAAAGGAACCCACATAAATTCTGGTCCAGCATCAACAAACTCCTACACCCAGGCCAGTCTATTACACCTAACCCACAAGGCTCTAACCATTAAAATCCAACACGAACTGCCAATGCCTTCAATTCTTTCTTTACAGATGCCATTCAAACACTAGCTAAGCAATTATCTCCAAGTTCCCCTAATCTAACCACCTCACCAACTGACCCGATTCCATCATTTCAGCTAAAACCTGTTCCTACTTCCTTCATTTGCTCTCTTCTAGAAAAACTAAAACCAACTACCCCCTTTGCTGACCTACTACCTGCAGAATACCTACAAAAAGGTGCCAAAGCCATAGCCTTCCCCATTTCCATACTAATAAACAGAACTATAACCGAAGGAAATATCCCATCTATCTGGAAAATCTCACACATCATCCCCCTACATAAAGGTGGAAACTCCACTGACATTTCAAACTATAGACCAATAGCCCTACTCTCTCCACTGGCAGAAATCATGGAAAAATGTATCCATAAGCAACTACTCACCCATCTTATCGAAAATAACATACTTGCCAACTGTCAACATGGGTTTAGACCTAACCATAGTACCACCACAGCTCTACTTTCCTTCACAGAATGCATAAATTTAAACCGTTATAATAATACTCTTTCCTCTTCTGTCTTCATTGATTTATCTAAGGCTTTTGACATGGTTAACCACCACCTCCTTTTAGAAATACTTAAATCTCTTTCTCTTGATACTCTAGCCTTAAAATGGTTCAAATCTTACATAGATAATAGACAACAAGCAGTACTATGGGAAAACAGTCTATCTTCTCTCCTCCCCATTTCCCTTGGTGTTCCCCAGGGCTCCATATTAGGCCCACTGTTATTTTCCATTTTCATTAATGACCTCCACTTAGCAATTCCTCATGCAACCTGCATTCAATATGCAGACGACTCCACCATTATTTGCTCAGCTAATACTCCTTCCGAGCTACAGACCCTTACACAAAAAGCATTCAATACAGTTGAGCAATGGTTTTTAAACTGATGCCTCCTACTTAACCCAAAAAAACGAAACTTCTACTTTTTACTCCTACTCGCAGGTCAACCCCTCTTCACTTCACTCTTATAGCCAAGAACGGGACTCTTATATCTCATGACCCAACCACTAAACTTCTTGGAATAACCATAGATAATAACCTAAACTTTGATACTCATATTAACATCACTATAAAAACAGTAAATATGAAACTGGGATCCCTTTATAGAATCAAACCCTTTCTTACTCCTTCAGCCAAAACCACTATAGCTAGAACTCATTTAATCTCTACCCTACTCTATGCTTCATCCATATACACCAATCTCTCAAAAAACAACCTCAACAGACTTGCTACCTCCTATCATAGTATTGCTAGATTTGCCACTTGTTCTCTTTTTAGAACACATCATTGTAACAACCTAAAACAATTAGGATGGCTAGAGTTCCAAAACCGGATACTTTTTCACCAGCTTGTGATTACCCATAAGAGCCTGTATTACCCCACCTATACACCTATACTGACTACTCTCATTACCCCCTACAACAATCTTAAGAATTTACGCTCTTCTAACAAGCTACTTATTACTACTAGCAGATCCAACAACTCAGCTGGAGATTCTTTGTTCTCTAACTCTATAGGCAAACACTGGAACATACTTCCCTCTGAATTCCTATCCCTGACCTCTATAACACTTTTTAAACAGAAACTAAAACTATATCTCAGTACTCATTGGTTATGCCCTTGTGCTAACCCTGACTAATTGTCTTTCCTCTATTTCCTATCTATTCTCTGCTTCTAATTTAATTATGTTCTAACTACTGACATCCTCTTGTCGTTTCCTATAAATCTTGTATTTCACTGTATCACATTGTAGATTTGTATAAGTAAACAACTTTTTTATCCTATTTTTTTTCTGTTTGTATAAGTAAACAACTATTGTGTATTTTATGCTTGCTTTTCATATCTCCTCATCATGTGCTATGTACTCTTGTAATGACAACTGCATCAAGCCTGTTCGTTTGTAACTGTTCAGAACTTTTCAACTACTGTATACTTCTCTGAATTGTGACAACTTATTAAATATATTGTGTTTGTTTTCTCCCCGGGCCTCTACTGAAAATGGATTCGTATTCCAGTTAGACTAGCCTGGTCAACAAATGTAAAATAAATAAAAATAAGTAAATTTCAATGCACTCCACCAGAAGTCTTTCAAAACTGGATGCTGTTAGGTTGGTGGACCAGATCTTGGCAGCCTGGGGTCTTTCCTCTGCTGTTCAGTCCACCCTCCCTCCTGAAGCAGCTGTTTTTTTCCCTGAGTGCACCCAGTTATTCTCCTCCTCTAACAACAGCGCAGGTTTTAGAGCTTTTGCCTCCATTCACCCAGGTTCTTATGACTTTGGCACCGACTGCATCTTTGCCCTTGGTGCAGTGTCCCTCTGGCCCCCTCAGTCATCAGATCCCCAGGACCATGTCTTCGCCATTGAACATGGAGGGTTCATGTCAATTCCAAGAATTTCTACTGAGCCATCAGTATCCCTTACGGCTACAGCAGCTGTGGACCCTTCCTTGGTTCCAGTCTGCCATGTGGGACTCTTGGGGTGGGGTGTGACCTCGATTCCGGGCTTCCATCCCTTCTCAGGGGGTCCTGCCTTTCAGGCTGTGGAAAGGGCTTTGGCCACTGCTTCTTCTCATGTGGCTTCTGGGTTACTGGAGTCCCCCCTTGAGGCCCCAGACTGTTCAGTTCGAGCACCAACCTTTATCCCCAGACAGCACGCATCATGTTCACAAGACTTACCCCTCTTCCGAGTCCTCCACAAAGAGGTTCCCACTGAGGCTCCCCCTCAGAAGAGATCATGCAAGAGGAAGCACATTGATTCTCTAGAAGAAGCCGTCACAGAGGACACGGATTTCGACAAAGGGGAGGGTTCCCTACATTAACCCCCGAAGACATCTCCTTCGGAGATATTTTGGAGAGCCTGAAGCAGAGGGCTGGTTGGAAGCCCAAAGACACATTCTCAGAGGAATTTGTGCACTTTCTGGCCTTTGGTGCATGCCCATCTACCTCCTGGATGACCCTGGCCACTGACAATTTAATTAAGCTAATTGCTCAGGGGGCTTAGAAGGCTCCTGATGCTGTGGAACCAGTCTCCCGGAGACCTGATAAGATACTTATTGCTCCAGAGGAGCAAGCCCACTGGGCTAAGGGTTTGGTAGAAGATGCCATGGTGGTAGCGGCACCCACTAAAAATGAACTTGCTGAGGAAAGTTCTACTGTCCAGCCTCGAATTGAAAGTCCAGGGCAATGGACAAATTTGGAAAATGGGTCTATGCATCATTGACCTTCTCCATCAGGTCCTTGAACTTCTTGGCACATTTTAGTAGACTCTAAAGGGATCTGATCAAGGCGCTGTCAGATACCCTGGTGACAGCTGTAGCTGAGGGGGGGGTCCAGGACAAGGTGGCCTTCCAACTAGCTTCCCTGGAATCAATATCAAAGTTGTCCATGAGGTTCATTGCATATGCAGCCGAAGGGGTGACCAGGTCAGCAGCTTCAGACATTGCAATATGGAGACACGCTTATATGTGGCTGTGTGAGTTTGCGGAACCATTTAAATTTTCCTTTGTCAATGCCCCCTTTGATGGGTCCTCCTTGTTTGGTCCCAAAGTTAGGGAAACTCTGTCCAGGTATGGTGTGAGAAGGATGGAAAGACTTTGTCTGCTGTGAGCGTACATTTTTCCACTCCTCAACGATCCTATTCCAGGAATCAAAGGAGTGGTAAAATGTGGTTCAAATCCCAGAAGCCTTTCCAGGACACACGTGGCTTGGACTCCCCTTGGGGCAGAGGGAGGTGTTAAAGTGGAAGATGCCAGCCCAGAGGCAGGAGTAGTCCACAGAATCAAGGTTCCAGAGACTTGTTCTCTGGTCAACCTTATCAGCGCTCCTGAAGGGAGACCCGATTGCTTACCTGTAGAGGCAGTCAGGGAAGATTTTCCTTGCACCCAAACACCTGGCAACTCATAACTACCTGTGCTTGGATGCCAAGGATAACTACCAGAGGTTATTTAATTCCATTCACCCTTTATTGGGGAACCCCTGCAAGATTTCCTGATGTTCTACCCAGTCAGGGAGTTCAAGCAGCAATAGAAATACCAAAGCTGATAGAAACAGAGTCATGCAAGTCCCACCAGACCAGTTAGGATCCATTTTTTATTCAAGATTCTTTTTAGTGCCAAAGAAAACAGAGGACTGGAGACCAATTTTGGGTCTCACTATTCTAAACAAGTTTGTCCAACAAGCAAAATTCCAGATGGTTACAGTTCAGTCTGTTCTTCCATTCTTGGAGAAGGATGATTGGATGTGCTCTATCAACTTTCAAGGTGCGTATTACCACATAAGATTGGACAAATGCTCGAGGAAGTTTCTCCGCTTCCAAATAGGAGCCAGTCATTTCCAGTTCAGGGCTCTACACTTTGGTCTCACCACAACCTCCAGGGTGTTCAAATGCATGCCAGCGGTCACAGCTCACTTGAGACTGCACGGATTCAGAGTGTTTCCTTACCTAGACGAGTGGCTCCTCTCTGCTCCCTCCAGGCATCTATTGCAACAGACTATGGACTTCATACTGGACCTGTCCCACTAGTTGGAAATAACAGTAAATGCTGCGAAATCCAAGTTAAAACCCACCCAAGAAATGTCATTCATTGGCGCTCATCTCAACACTTCTTACATTGTGTCGCTTCCCCTTCACAGGTTGCAGAAGATACAGATGCAAGTTCATCCTCTGCTGTGCTCAAAAAAGATACCTGCTCAACTGACTTTACAAGCCTTGGGCTCCATGGCAGCTATCACATTAGTCCCACTAGCAAGATTTCACATGAGACTTCTCCAGTGGCTGTTAGCAAACCAATGGTCAGTTCTAACTCATCCCATGCACCACTTAATTTTCATTTCCGAGTGACGCCTCTAGGTGCATCTGCAGTTAACTCCCACTGACACCTGTAAGTTGCTTGTCCAAAATTGCATCAGTAATTCTAAAACCATGCTATGTACAATGTTTTAAAATATTTTTTTCTTAAACCTTACACAATGGCAAATTCAGATGCATTAATATTTGACCCCGTCTAGTGCAAAAAATAAGATATTAACAGTTGTTTTTATGATATTAATTTATATAGATATAATTCTCAAATTTTTCTAAGTATCTAAACAACCAAGTAACACATAATTCCTTAGCCTCATATGAAAGCTCTCAGCTAGATGAATAAAGTACTGCTGACAGTATACATGTAACTTGAGTGGTTGCTGAGATATTGTAAGTTGTTAACAAAATATTAGAAACATAATAGTTAGTGTGTTTACTGTGACTTACAGAATTCAGTTTAAGACCTAGAACCTAAAGAATACTACCACTATAAAACTGTTTGTGCTGAAGGGTTCACCATTTGTATTTCTTTCATAACCTCTATGGTTCCAGAGATATGAACATTTGTTTGAAATGCGAGGCCATAATTTGATTCTGTCAAAAGGCTTAGGCTCCACCCATTGGAAGTTACACTGCAAACTTCCTGAGCTCCAATGGAGTGAATGAGTTAAAATTCCATTCCAGGAAGGTGTTACTTCTCGTATCTGTTACTTCCACGAGACAAGTCTCTGAATTACAAGCTCTATGTTCTAAAGCCCCTTACTTAATTTTCCATAATGCCAGAGTGTCACTTAGGACAAATCCAACCTTTCTTCCTAAGGTGATCTCAGATGTTAATATCAGTCTATAGACTTACCTGCATTCTTCCCAAATTATTCTAACAAAGGAGAGTACTGCCTTCATCTTCTTGATGTACATAAGCAGTTGCAGGTATGCCTAGGTAGAACAAAACAATTTAGACGATCTGATCAATTGTTTGTATCCTTTGCCAGTGCAACTACAGGGTGACCAGTGCCCAAGTTAATTCTCTCCACTGTGGTTGAGAGAATGCATATTTTTCATATACAAGAACTTGAAAATAACTCTCCCAAAACCAGTCAAGGCACATTCTACTAGATCAATGGCGACTTCTGCCATCTTTCACTCTAAAGCTTCCACGTCAGAAATTTGCACTGCTGCAACTTAGGCTAAGCCTCATACCTTTATTACACATTACAAATTGGATATGGTCTCTAGGGGGGAACATTCTTTGGTGCTCAGGAATATCCTCCCATAAGGCTTCCCAGGATAAAAAGTAGCTGGGAACTCTGTCCCATCAGTCAAGAATAGATGAAGATTGACAACATCATATAAAGAAGCTATGTCTTACCATAACGTCCCATCTGTGTTGCCAGTTTTCATCTATTCTTGTGTCCCTCCCGCCTTCACCTTCCTTTAGTTTTCTGGTGGAGTGATACCCTAGGCTGTCTTCTTATTGTTTCGGGCGCCTTGGACAAGCCTTCTGACTTTTGTTATACTATTCTTTTGTCTTTTGCAAACTCTATCTGAGGTAATCTGGAGAGGGGAATTATGGGTAGACTTGTGGCTCGAGAGATTTTTTTAGCTGGCGAAAGCTGTGCAATGGCCGTATCGGTACCAAGGGTTCATAGGTAGGTACTAGGCTATCAGTCCAAGGGCCTAAGTAAGCCTAGCCAACAAGGTTCCCTGGCTTACTCCACCCAAGGAAGTTAACCGTAACCCATCAGTCAAGAATAGATGAAGATCGTCAACACAGGTGGAACGTTATGGTAAGACATAACTTGTTTTTTCTTAATTTTGTTGACGTTTTATTACTTTCTTCTTCAGGAAAGTTATTTTAAAGTTAGGAGTATTGTGTTTTAATGAGCTGTCTTGAGACTGTGTCGTACTTTTAAGTGGAGTAGTTGTTTTTTCTGTCAGTTTAAAAGTAGTGTAAGCTAATTGAAAACAGTTTACCCATGGATAAATTATGTTTATTTTAGCTTTGTTGAGCTTGGAAGTGTGTTTTAAAATGCTTTTTACTGCGTTTTCTCTGTTAAAAAAAAATTAACTTTTGTGGACTGGTAGTGTTTACCGGCAATTGCTGCTCGTCTTCCCTGTGAAAGAGGCTTCATTCTTCACTTGACCATGGAAAAGACTTAGTCCCAGGGTCTGTTTTCCAGCCACAAAAAGAAAAAGGTAAACAAGCAATCTTTGCCACCAAAGCAGGCTAACAATTTCCTTAGCCACAGGTGTATGATTCTGCTGTGGTCATTTGTTGTACCTACCTCAGACCACTCATGTTTTACTTTAGATCCCTCTGGTGTAGCATCTACAGCCAGTATGGACCAGGGGTTAGCCACATCCTCTGTGGCTGTTGGGGTCCCCTCAGTGGACAAAAGAGAGCCGCTCTTGTTGGTCCTGGGAGGGAGGACAGAAAAGGTTTCCATGTTGTGTCATAATGCTGTGCTCATCCCAGGGGAGGCATCTGTTGCCATTTGTAACGCAGTTGGCCCCATTTTTTCCTGTCAAAAATAAAAAAAAAAAAACAAGCATGCATCTTCTACTCTTCAAATTTCCTTGATTAGGAGTAGTTTACTGCATCTGGCTCAGGGTTTAATTCAAGCTGTTGATTCTTCTTGTAAAATATTTTTTGGTAAGAGGGATTTATCTCTTCTTGAAGAGATTCAAGATTCTGAATCATAAAGGGAAGATGCAAGGATGGAGTTTTTTTGCTTAGATTTTTGATTCAGACTCTGAGGAGAGCTCCTCAGTTTCTGATTCTATTCCCAAACGTGACCCATCAGGTATAGCTTTAGTTAATTCCAGTGCTGATGAGCGCTTAGTTAATTCCAGTCCTACTCTTTCTGATAAGGATGGGAGAATTATTTATAAGCATGAGAAAAAGTGTATACGTCTGCAACTTCAGATGTATATTAAAGTTTGTTTTGCCAAATTGTGAATGCATGCTTGAATTTTTATTTGCAGCTTCTTGTGAGGAAAAATGTTTTAAATAACTTGCTTTCTTCTGATGTTCATCGTGTTTCACTGCTGCAGTCATTACACTTGGGATATCCTGCCGTCAGGCTGTCCCGCAGTCGGCCAGAGTTCCAAAGTCTTGGTCCGGCGTCGGTTGCTGTCGCCTCTTCCCTGACATCAGTGCGCCAGGGGTATATAGGATGCAGCCAACGCCATTTTCTTCAGTCTTTCTTGCCGCGCGGTGCCTGAAGCAAAAGCAGTTCGCAAGTGCCAGTCGGCCGACTCCTGAGATTTTGAATTCTAATTTCAGAACCAAAGTCTTCAATAAAGCTAAGTACCTCGTTGGGGAAACTTTTTCTTGCCTCAGACCCATGTCAGTAAAAGTTAATAATTGTATTTCTTGTGGGAAGCAAATACCTCATAAGGATTTTCATTCTTACTGTATTCCATGCCTAGGCCCAGACCACGACGTCACTAGTTGTCGGTTTTGTGCTAGATTTAACAAATGCACTATTAAACGTCGGTTTGACTTTGCTCGCCATTACTTTGGCCGAAGGTTCAATTATACCATGCCATCGGAACAGCCGATGACCGGAATACATAAAAAACGCTAAGACAAGGATAAGGACAGGCATCCGAGGTCCAAAACTGACGATGAGGCCTCTTCTAGGCCAGTCGCCGGTTCTCAGTGAGGCGCTTTCGCAGACCCTGACACCCGCTACCTCAGAGCCACAGGCCACCTCCGACTCCCACGTGGAGATGTCTAGGCCTCTGGAAACTCAAGGTATTGGGCCTACGGAAACTAACCCCTCAGATGGGTCTGGAGCCGCTGAGCAGGCATCGGCTTCTGAGTGTGTTTTTAGACCTACACAGCTTACCATCAAAACTACAACCAAGTCTAAAACTCCATTAAAGACAAAGAAGCAAGTACAGCATTCACCTGGACGGGCCTCTATGCCTAAAAAACAGATGCTCAAAATGGCTGAAGACCTAATTACTCTGATCAGGGGTTCCCATCCCTCTCCTGATAAAAGGCCTAGGCAGGATACAGACTATGATTCCTCTGACCAGGTTTCCATTTCTTCTGATTCCTCTTCAGACCAGGGATACTCTTTACCCCCCTACGAGGACTCTGATGCTGAAGAATCAATCCCTTCAGACTCTCCTCCTGAGAATTACTCTTTTGGGGAAACTTTACATACCATGAGGGAGCATTTCCATTGGGAGGGCCAGGATTATTCAGAATCCAAGAAAAGGCTGAGAGACTTTCTTATATTGCCTCAGCACAGGCCCCTTGCTATTCTGCCAGTGTTAGATATTGTGGATGATGTGTTCTCTGAATCCAGTTTAAATCCTGATTCTTTGCCCCCTGCTGCAGTCAAGCCAGACAGGTATTACAGAGTCCCTGACTCTCACAAATTTCTTTATTGAAATTAATCCTTTTGCTGTCCCAGAAACTATTTCCCAGGGTCCCAGAGGGGTAAAGGCTTCCACGGCTAAAAATCCAGTTCCCTCTGACAGGGATTCTAGAGCATTAGACAGATGGGGGAAGAAAGTTTACACTTCTGCAACTTTAGCAGTAAGGGCTTTAAATTGCCAGTTTCACATGCTTAAATACCAACAATATTTAATGTCTCTGTTAAAACAGAAAATGCTTTCAAGCTCAGAACATCCTGACTATAAGGAAATGCAGGATTTATTGCATGTATCTGAACAAGTAGGAAAACATACTCTGCAATGTGGTTTTGATTCATTAGAGGCTTCTTGTAGAGCAGCAGTTACAGGATCTGTGATCTGAAGGCATGCTTGGTTAAAAGAACAAGGTTTACCTGATCATGTTAAGGCAAAATTATTGGATGCTCCTTTACAGCAGGATATTTTATTTGGTGTTAAGGCAGAAGAGGTATTAAAGAAAATGGAGGATAAGGCGAAATCTATGCAAACAGTGAAGGATTTCTTACAGGTACAGCCACCTCGATTTAGCAGAAATTGGCCTTCAAATAATTGGTCCTTTCCAGTGTCAGACAGACCACAAAGAGGCAGATACAGATGCCCAAGAAGCAGATCTCAGCCCCAAGGCTCTTACAGACCACGACAGTGGGGTGTTTCAACCCCAAAAGGAGGGGAAGACAAGTCACAACCTTATAGGAAACAGTCCCAATGACTCCCCCCTTCAAATGCCAAGCACTTACCTTTTAGCAGCTCCCTTAGGGGGGAAAACTAGTACTTTTTTCACAAAATTGGCATATAATCACCCAAGACAAATGGGTTCTGAATATTGTGTCTCAGGGTTATGGGTTCCACTTTCACACTCTACCAAGGCCAAAAGGAATGCCAGACCTGCCACAAAATCAATGGGCAGAGGCACAAAAACAAATTACAGCCCTCATGGACATGAGAGCTATTCAAAAAGTGCCACAACAGGAACAGGAACAAGGACAAAGATTTTACTCAAGACTTTTCCTGGTCCCCAGAAAGGACAAAGCCTGGAGAACCATACTGGACCTTTCTACTCTAAATACTTACCTGGATGTTCCGAAATTCAAAATGTTGACACTACAGCAGCTTCTTCCCATGCTGGGCAAGAAGGCTTGGCTTGTTACTTTGGACCTCAAAGAGGCATACCTGCATGTCCCTATCAGACAAAATTGCAGAAGATACCTCAGATTCATAGCTGGCTCAATGCATTACCAATTCTCTGTACTGCCCTTTGGCTTATCTACTGCGCCCAGGGTTTTCACAAAATACCTGGCACCAGTAATTGCATTTTGCAGACAAAAAGGAATTCAGATATATCCCTACTTGGATGACTGCCTTATTCAAGCAGAGAGCAAGGACATTCTTCTAAAGCATCTGGCGTTTGTAAAAAGATTGCTAATTTGCCTAGGGTACACAGTAAATGAAAAGAAGTCAGAACTAGTACCCTCACAAGAGATAATATTCCTGGGTGCCAGCTTAAATACAATGGCCCAGGTGGCTTATCTCACGCCAGACAAGCAAGGACAACTGACTCAGTACTTTCAATTGATGGCAACAAAAACCCATCTCCCTGCAAGAAAAATTCTGCAGGCCTTTGGGTTCATGGCGTCCTGCATACTACTAATATCATATGCCAGACTACATATGAGGAAATTACAATGGTACCTAAAAAGTGTTTGGACTCAACACTGTCACAGTATGGAAACAGTAATACCACTTATTCCCTGCCTACAACAGGAGTTTCGATGGTGGGCATAGGCATGTCACCTCAACAAGGGACAGCCTTTCACTCTACCCACAGCCAGGCAGACACTAACAACAGATGCTTCGGATTACGCCTGGGGGAGCACACATAGCAGGAAAATGTATTCAGGGCAAGTGGACCGCAGACCAAATGCATCTTCACATCAATCAAAAAGAGATGCTAGCTGTACAAAATGCCCTAACAGCTTTCAAGGACCTTCTCCATCCAGGACAACTATTACTAAAGACAGACAACACCACAGTTATGTGGTACATAATCAAGCAAGGGGGCACTCATTCTTATCCCCTCTGCAGACAAGCCATGACCTTGTGGAACACAGCTTTAACCTATCAAGTTCATCTGCAAGCACAGTTCCTGCCAGAAAAGAAAAATACTCTGGCAGACGACTTAAGCAGAAACATCATGGATCCTCACGAGTGGAAATTAAAGCCACAAGTATTCAGCATGATAACGCAAAGATGGGGGTGCCCAGACATAGATCGTTTTGCCTCCCCAATGAATTGCCAACTACAGAAATTCTGCACAAGGACTTACCACACACAAGCATGGAAAGTGGATGCTCTCTCGTTAAGCTGGAAAAGCCTAAAAGTTTATGCCTTCCCACCACTGCCTCTTCTTTCAAAGGTACTCCTAAAAGCAAGACAAGAAAAGCCAAAAATGATCCTGATTGCCCCAGACTGGCCACGCCAGTACTGGTACCCAATCTTAAAGAACTTAACTCAAGGCCCACCATGGATTTTACCTCAAATTCCTCATCTTCTGACTCAAGAAAACAATCAGATCCTGCACAGCCAGTTCAAAACCTTAAACCTGGCTGCATGGCAGATACCTTAGTCAAGCAGACAACACCTCTCTCTAAAGCTGTTATGGATGTCATTTTGGAGGTCAGGAGGCCTAGCACCAGGAAATCCTATTCAGAAAAGTGGAAGAGATTCTGCGCCTGGAACCAGGCTCAAAGCTTTGACCCTCTTGTCCCAAATATTCCTCTGATATTACAATACTTAACTGAGATGCTGGACAAAGGCCTATCCTTTTCATTCATTAAGATTCATGCCTCTGCCATCTCGGCTCATTACAACACAGATCCTCCTATTTTTTTCTCATCCATTGCTAAAACAGTACCTCAGAGGGGCTAAAAACATAAGACCGCCCTGGAGAGCACCAACACCAACTTGGGACCTCAATTTTGTCTTGGAAAAACTAACTTTACCTCCTTCTGAGCCAGCCAATTCGGCAGAATTAAAATATGTGTCATGGAAAACTGCTCTGCTTCTGGCAATAACCTCAGCACGAAGAGTCTCAGAGTTACAGGCACTAATGGCAGTGGAGCCTTTCATCATTTTTCACCAAGACAGGGTTTCTTTAAGAACAAACCTTCATTTATGCCAAAGGTGGTATCCAGTGTGGCTCTTAACCAAACTATTCACTTGCCAACTTTTATCCAAATCCCCAGAATAAAGGGGAAAGACTTCTGCATTCATTGGACATACACAGGCAGTTAAGTTTCTACTTGGACAAAACAAAAGCTTTCAGGAAAACTGAGCAATTGTTTGTAGCACATGCTGCAGGATCACAGGGAAAGGCTATTTCTAAGCAGACCATTTCAAAGTGGATAGGACACTGTATCCGTTTCTGCTACACACAGCATGGGAAAAACTGTACCTAGCAACATTAGGCCACATTCCACCAGGGCAACAGCCACTTCAACTGCCTATCTTAGAGGAGTACCTACCAAAGATATCTTGGAAGCTGCAACTTGGAGTTCAGTGCACACCTTTACCAAACATTATCACTTGGCTCTTTATTCCAAATCCAGAGCTGGCTTTGCCACTGCAGTGCTGCAGGGCCTCATAGCCACCCCAAATCCTCTATAGAACCAGCCACCCAACCTCAGCTTTGGGATTCAACCCAAGTGTAATGACTGCAGCAGTGAAACACGTTGAACATAGTACAGTTTTGTACCTACCATAAATGTAGATGTTCGAGTGTATTCACTGCTGCAGTCCAGGTTACCCTCCCTCCATCCCCTCTTTCTTAGCTGGGACTTATTTATACCTTTCTACCCTATACTACCTATGTGGTGTATTTGCTGGTAACTGAAGGTTTTGGTTTTACTTTTTATGTATGTTTTATTAGCAATATGTATTGCCTACCTTTTTGGGGGCACCTGACATCTGGGGCAAGAAAAACTGAAGAAAATGGCGTCGGCTGCATCTTATATACCCCTGGCGCACTGACGTCAGGGAAGAGGCGACAGCAACCGATGCCGGGCCAAGACTTTGGAACTCTGGCCGACTGCAGGACCGCCTGATGGCAGGATAACCCAAGTGTAATGACTGCAGCAGTGAATACACTCGAACATCTACATTTATGGTAGGTACAAAACTGTATTTATACAGATCACTACTCATTGTTTGCAGTGTGTGTATGACTGTTGATACTTCATCTAGGGCTATGGCCGCTGGTACTGTTTTAAGGAGGTTTGCATGGCTGCATTCTCAGAACATTCCAGATGATGGTAAAAATTAGATTTTAAATTTTCTCTTGTATAGAGATTTAATGTTTGACCCTCTGCTGCAGAGGTGATCAAGCATTGTGATGAAAGGGGCAAGCTGAAATAAGGAATCGTTTCAGCCCTCCTTTTCCAAATTGTCCAAGGGATTTTCTTTTTCCTCATCCAGTATGGCAAAAAACAGTATCAACAAAATTCAAGTAAACCGACACTTAAGAAGAAACGGCAAGGGGATTCCACAAAAGTCTCAAACTTCCCAAAACCAAGGACAGCCCAACAAGTCTGAATGACTATTCAACAGACCTTGTGATCCCCCTCCCACCTGGACCACTTTTTTTCCCCCAGAAAGTCTGAATCTCCATTTTCTCTTTGGCATCAGATTGTATCAGACAAGTGGGTTCTGAAAATCATTCATCAAGGTTATAGATGGCATAAGGAGAAATTCCTCCTTTGTAGGGGATTGTTTGTCATCCTGCAGATGAGACTCTTTATTTCCACCTGTTCTTCATCACATGCTGTCCTAAGGAGTGAAGGATCTAATTTCTTCTTCCCAGACGGGAAAGGGTTTTTATTTAATTCAGTCACTCCGGAGCAGCTCAGAAAAAGCTGCCTGCTTAATTCCACCATAGGAACAACAGTGCAGCCTGAGCTCATTTTCAGAAAATCTATTTGTAATACCATACAAAACAAATGTCCATAACTCTTTAACTATAAGCACTAGACTAAAAATGTAAACGCGAATGTTGTTCAGCAGACACTGACCTTCCCCAACAGTGTAAATGTTGATAGTGCATATCAAAGTCATTATTAAATATTTGGCAAGGAATGTTGATACTGTGCATATTTTTTACCTTTTTGGAAAAGCAAAGCACAGTAAATGTACCATGCAGGCCCATACAGTTTGAATGTAATTTATGAGTATGAATGTCAGCTTTAAAATGATACCTTAACCACTACTGTGTGATGCTCCTTTCTTGAGATATTCACAGAAATAGGATTAATATATTTTTTCTCATAATTGATAAGTAAACAAAGCATAATATCTCATCACCTGTAACAGACAGAGCCTACATATCAGTGTAGAAGTTGTGCCATCTGAATGTCAGCTTCAAAATGATGCATCATTTGTGTGATCACCATGCTCCCTTGCAAGGATATGGGCATAATAATGAGAAGCATTGGAAATGGGTAATTTTCATAATCGTACAAGACTGAACAAACTGTGATATCTGTACATGTGTACAGTGCACGAACACAATTCTTTTACCATGTTGTAAGGAGTAACACTGTCTTCAAAATGAGGTATTACTTGGCACATTGATATGCTCCCTTGCAAAGTTATTTACCAAAATATGAAGAAAATCATAATTTTCATAACCTAAGTCCGAAACAAACTTTGATGTCTGCACATGTGTACAACATACAGGCACAATTATTTTACCATGTTGGAACTATCAACACTGTCTTCAAAATGAGGTATTACTCGGCACACTGACATGCTCCCTTGCAAAGTTATTTACCAAAGTATGAAAAAAAATCATAATTTCCATAACCTGAGTCCTAACAAAACTGATATATGTACATGTGTACAGCATTCAGAAGCAGTTGTTTTACCATGTAGACACATATGATTATAAATTATTTTTATTTTACATTTGATAGCCGGGATAATCCGACTGGACATGTGTCCATTTACAGCGGAGCCCCAGGGAGAAAAGCTCCAATTCTTATGCAGAAATAGCCAAGAAAAAAAGCTCTACAAGGCTTATGTAGAATATTTAACAATGATTATAAAGGTATTATTTTTACATACAAAAACTGTAAAACAACTTAAAAATTAGAATCAACATGTTTTTTACATATCTTACATTTAAAAATAAGGATGAGGCATGCTTTGTATAATATTGCAAAGAAAACAGAAAAAATTAGCAGGTAGCTGGTCATTTGTACCTTTACTGGTATGAAGACAAGAGTTGGAAAAATTGACTCAAAGAGTAGGGAATTACTAGTAGTGGGATTTCCTGAAACTAGTTACAGAAACAACAGGAACTGCCTGTTATATCGATGTAGAGTGAGTTCCTGAGTGCATGGCAACACAGGAGATTGTATCTACACAGTAATAAGCTGTTTTGAACATGTTAAGTGATGCATGGGCACAACCAGGAATTTAATGTGTGTGTCTTGAGATGGTTTTTGAACAGTAAAGGTGAAGAAGCTGAGGTTAGGGAGGTTGGGAGGTTGTTCCAGTTTCTAGCAATGTTGTGGGAGAAAAGAGCTTTTCCTGCAGAGTTATTAGCTTTTTTGATACAGAGGAGAGTTTTTTTCTGAGGAGCGGAGTGGCCGGTTTGCTGTGCATCTGGTTAGGAGTTTGTTTCGAGATGGAGTTTTGTCAGGATGTTTTACAGTATTTTAGGCAATTATCAGTTGTTCATAGTTAATTAGTTGGGGGAATTCTAACCATTTAAGTTCTCGTAGTGCCTGACAATGATGGGTTTTGAAGGAACAGTTGTTGGCAAATCTGGCAATTTTATTGTAGCATGACTCAAATTGTTCAAGGTTTTGCTTTCTAGGGTGGGTAACGATAGGTGCAGCATACAGGAGTGTAGAGAGTAGATGAGTTTGGGCGAGGGTGATACGTGCCTGATCAGATAGGAATTTTTATGTCTGTATAGGTTACCCATTTTGTATGTACATTTTTGATTGTTTGTGATATATGGGTGTCAAATAGCAGTTTGTTGTCAATTGTAACTCCTAGTAGTTTGGTGTTGTCGGTGGGGGAGATGTTTGCGAATGAGGGTTGGGTGATTTTAGTTTTGTTAGGAGCAGATATGTGTAGTTTGGTCTTATTGGGATTAAGAGTTGGATCTGGGTGATCCAGCTTTCTACTGAGGTAAAGGATTCCTGGGTAAGTTTTTGCAGGGTGGTGAGAAATGGTGATAAGCCGATGAGAGTAGAGTCATCTGCATATTGTATTAAGGTGGCATGTTGGGAGGAACTATGAAGGTTGTTAGTAAATATGGTGAAAAGTAATGGTCCTAATATTGAACCTTGTGGGAATCCTACAGTGTTTGGGAGTAGGGGAGATCGTTTGTTTTGCCATTGTACAGACTGTTGCCTGTCTGTTAAATAGCTTTTAAACCATGCTATGGTAGGTGTGGCAAAGGCTAGGGAGGTTAGCGAGTCAAGAAGTAAGGGGTGGGATACCATGTCAAATGCTTAGAAAGATCTAAGAATATTGCTGAGACATAGTTGCTGTTATTTTTGCATTGGTTAATTGTGTTGGTGAAGGAGAGGAGAGCAGTAGTGGTGCTGTGGTATTGTTGGAAGCCGTGTTGTGTGGGGGAGAGGAGATTGTTAGAGTTTAGGAATTGCATCACTTGAGAGTGTGTACATCTTTCCAGTATTTTGGATAAGGGGGGTAATATGGCTATGGGGCAATAGTTTGAAAAGTCATAAGAGTTTCCACCTTTATGAATGGGGAGAATGTATGATACTTTCCATAACTTTGGGGTGTAGGATTCCTTAATGGAGAGATTAATGAGAATGGAAACAGGGTAGGATAGTGCATCAGTTGCTATTTTTAGGAAGTTTGCTGATAGGTTGTCTGCAGCAAAGGTGGTAGGTTTAAGTTTTTGTAGCAATTTTTTGATTGTGGAGGTAGGAACAGGTTAGAGAGTAAAAGATGGGGTATTGTTAGGGGGGTTGTTTTGGAGTGTGGGGCTGGTTGTTGTTGGAGAGTTGCGTAGACAGGGTTAAGATGGATTTAGTGAAGTGGTGGTTAAATTAGGAGGCAATGTCTGTATCAGTGTTGTTGGTGGTCGGGGTTGGGATGGCTGTTTTACCTGGTTTAAGTAGTGAATTGATGGTGTGCCAGACCTTTTGTGGGTTTAAAGTATTCCACTGCTTGGTCTAGGTTTAACATTAGTAGGGGGTCCCATTTACAGTGTTTTAGGATATGGTTGAGTTTCTCTGTGTTCAGATTGCTTTCATCTCTAACTTGTCTATAGATTATGGGGTTTGAGGGATTTATGCATGTTCGTTGCAAGAAGGTGGGGAGGTGGTCATTTAGGCTGTCTGGAAGACATCCTGTGAGATATATTTCTTTAGGACAGTTAACTAGAGTCCAGTCTAGAATTGATTGCTTATTTGATTTTTTATCTGTTCTAGTTGGTTCCTGGATGAGCTGTGTGAAACCATAGAGATTTATATGGTTTGCTGGGGTATTATTGTTGCAGGCTAACAGTCTGTATTTAGATCGCCTAACAGAATTGTTTCCTGTGGTAGCTTATCAGAGCTCCATTGAAGGATCTCTTCTATGGTGTGAGAGTTATTGCCTGGTGGGATGTAGCAGCAGATGATGGTCGTTTTTTTGGTATTATTTATGAACAGTGTTGAGAGTAAGGTTTCGGCATTTTGAAATGAAGGAATAGGGTTTTCGAGGGGTTTTATGTTGAGTGCATTTTTAAATAAAATGGCTGCTACTCCTACCTTTATACTTGTTCTATCATGCCTTAATATGTTATAAATATACACATTGTTGGTGTAGCCAACATACTGCTGAATACATGTAAAGAGAAAAAGCAAGGTAAGGACCGCCACTCCACTAATGAATCCAGGACAGGCATGGGACTTCAGTGACAAGCAAGGCCATCTGATCTGTCCGATAGCTGTGCTGGCTACCAACTCAGACAGCTGATACCACTGCCTTCAGTGTCAGCAGTCTGCCTTACCTATGCCTTTTCTCTTTACATGTGTCCATTCAGCAATGGACCCAAGGGATCAAGTTCTGTATTACTAAGCCCTTCCTGTCATCTAAACTCTACACATGCCTGATAAAAGCAGAATAAAAAAAAGAAGTAATGCAGGATGGTTACTGACATATTAGATTGCATGTACTAGCACTCTCCTGAAACAGTTGTTCTTTCTCAGCATCTTCACCAGCTCCTTACCAGAGTTATTTGCCAAACTCAAAAAAATATATTTTACACAACACAGTTCATAATAGAGTTTTACTTACCATACTGGTCCCTACTTGGTCATGGGTGTTTTCCATTCTTCTCACAAGTTGCATATTACCAGTCCTGCATAGCTCTCCTCATGCCATTGTGGAGGTCAGTCAAGAACAACGCAATGCCCTCCTCAGTTAGGTGAATGCCATCCCTTCTGAACAGGTGAACATCTTCTGCAGTGATGCTGTCATGGCCAATTGTAGATCCACCGACCCTGTGCATCAAGCCATGCAGGAACCCATTCTGTAATCGTCTGGCCTTGTGTGCTGCCCATTGACTGTTTACTGTTTTCCATATCTGTTGAGGAATTATGCCAGACCACACAAAATGACAACGTGGCCACCAGGGCTGCAGGTGTTAAATTGCCCTGATTTGAAACCGTAGCCTTCCGAGTGGTTGACTGATGACATCATTCCCTCCAATGTGCAGCACAGGGATGTCAGGCTCAGCGTAGATGGAGCACTTCTCTTCCAACAACTGCAGTACTCCGCTCCAATGCATACCTCTTCTTGCAATCCAGTATACCTTCACACTGGATGTGGGGAAGCCCAAGTTGTACTGGTTTTCAGTTATGGAGGCATGGCTGGCAGCCCAGTGAATGTAGGAATGGCCACATACCCACACTTGTCGTTTTCCTGCTGGTGAAGCCTGCATTTCATTACTACAAAGTTATGCATGCTGAGACACAGGTGATAATTGCTGCACATAACCTGTTGAGTAGATATTCATTATATTACCTTGTGCAGCTGTTATGTAACACAGAGTCATTATCATCTGTTAGGAGAATGCCATAGTCATTCAGTAAAATGCAACACTTACTTAGTAAAAATAGATTCCATATGCTCTTAGAAAGGTGATAATTGCTCCACATAACCCTTTGACACAGTAAACTTTGCGGCCCAGTGTTCAATTCAGCAGTCTAACCATGTATGCACAAGCACGTCCATGATGCACGACTTACAAAACCATGTCTGACCCAGCTCTTTTAGAAATGCTACACCTAAAGAAATCCCAGTCCCCCTCTACATCACATGCTCCAGAGACCTCAACCTTATTACCACAATGAACAGAACAAACTTCCCATTCACATCAAGCAGAGTACTTCACTGGCTCTTTATGACTGGATGGGCAATAGGAAGTTCAACCCAGGGATCACTTCAGTGGCCTTGCTTGACAGGGGCACTGGGAACTAACTTCGGGTGGCATGATGCCAGGGAATCTTCTTGGGCTAGGCTTATATAGGCTCCAGGGCCGTTAGCTTAGTACACACCTATTAGCCTATGAACCTATACAAGGTTGAGCGGTTTCATGCAAAATCATAAGGACTTCTTCAGAACATAGTACATTAAAAGTGTTCCGTTTAAATAACTTAACTGATTAGTGACATCATAAACAAAAAACACACACACCCCTCTTAAAATGACAACACTAAAAACACTTAAAGCCAAACTAAAATACATAGTAGAATATTTTTATATGTTTAATACAAAATATAAAATGTTCATTCAAAAATTTTAACTTTTTCAGTTTTAAAACACTGTCAGTGGAAATCATTTCATTAACTTATCTGCTTATCTGCATTCAAAAAAAATTGCCATTTTAATTCAAGAACTTCCAATTTAATTTTCCATGGGAATCCCAAGGTCTAAATGTACAATACTCAAACCAAAACTCAAAAAAAAAGATCAGGGAACTCCTGAACATGCTTTCCCAAAGCACTTCTCTTATTACTATGGAAATCTCCATCTCACCTACAACCCCCGCTAAGATGACCACCCAGAAAAATTACTCTAAAGCCGACTTTGGGCTCCTAAAAACAGAGGTGGGTAACTTTTCAGCACCCATGCAAATGGAAAATAGCTGCATGACTGCTGAATCATACACCAGTGCACTGTACAATCACATTCACAAATGCATGGACCTTGCCATACCAAATAGAACTAAGATGCTATCCTCCAAAAAAAGGAAGCCAATCTGGTGGTCCCCAGCCATCAATAAACTCTACAACAGAAGGAAGAAACTGCTGCAGAAAAAAATGAAGTCACAACACTGTAAAACCTCCTTTATCAATCTCAACAAAAAGCTGAGATCCCTTATCAAATCCTCTAAAGCCAACTATGAAGGGAGAATTGTGGCTGACACCAAAAACAACCACAAAGCCTTCTATAGCAAAAACCTCTAAGGCAATACCCAGATTTGCTCTGAGTTATTGCACAATGGCACCTTCTATACTGAGCCATAACCAGCCATTATCTACAAGCTACATTTTCCATAGGCAAGTGCTAGGATACCTGCCCTTGTGAGCCATTTTAAGCCTAGCCCATTTCCCTTTTTCTGACTGATCCTAGCTCATTTGTAAAGGGTGCTGTTGTCCTCCTTAAGCCCTGACCCAACCTACTTGGCTTTAGAAAAGGAGGGAATAAACTGAGGTATCAATTCTCGCAAAACGTTAAATAGTTATATAATTTGCAGATGTTCTGATATTGTTCATGTTGCCTGAGGTAGAGCTCCGACTTCCACAAGCCATTTTCAGACTAAACCTGGGCTATGAAATCAACAGTGCACAGACAAGTAAACAATAAGTAGGAATTTTAAATATGCAAAGGAATTTTGGTACAACACCAGTGAAGGGGAGAACCAGTGTTACTCGTAAGCTGGGCATGCACCTTGTAAATAGCTGCTTGAACAATGGATCTAGACGCAGGCACCATCTTCGTTGGGAAAACAGAGACTGCTACTCTGCCACATGGTAGGTTTTCGATCTCTTAACTTGTACTACGCTAGTAGCAAACTCCCCGGAAAGGGACTTAACACTGACAACACGTCTGACTTGCTTCACCTGCAACTAAAAGATTTGGTTCTCCCATTCCTGAAGTAGGCAATGGTATAGCATCAGAGGATGTGTCTGATCCTCATGTCACACACAAACACCACAACAGGGGACCTGGAGGTAACCAAAGGCAAGTGGTCGATAACCTGCCCATGGCTGAGAGTACTGTAGGATCAGAAGCTGTAGGCTGATGCATATTCTCAGTACTACAAAGGGTAGATGTTTGTTTGGGGGGGGGGTGACTCAAAACTTGGGGCAAAAAACTAGCCAGATCAATAGCTAACACTGGTTGCAGGGTCAACCCAATACAAACTGGACAAATCCCACTATTCTCCCTCTAATCTGAAGTCTATTTCTACAAGGATAGTATGCTTAATACTGCACTGAGAAAAAAAAAGACAACAATTTCAGTAGTTTGGCATAAAGCACAAAATACATGTCACAAAGACCCCAATATTAATAAAGGCACATTTCAGCCTCATTTGTATACAAATAGCCTTAGACAAGGAATTAAATATAAACAAGCAAGTTGCCTGACTGTAAAGAACCCAGGTGTCGATTATTGCAGAAAGCAGTTGCAGCCTGCACCAAAACAGACAGGGTTGTCATCAACTCTGACACCAAACCTCTAAATCACCTGCAGTGGGGTCTACAGGTCAATAACTGCTAATAGCACAGCCAAAAACACTTAGCACCAAAAGAATATTTATGCTGAAGCATTTAACATTGCCAAGCCCATCACATGACTGGGCACTAAGAATACCTTTGACATAGCTGTATGGTTCAATGCTGGCACCTCAAAACAAATGCAAACAAGCAGGTAAATTAAGATAACTTAGACAGGCCAAGTTAGAAGGTAATTCCTCAAGAAGTACATAGGTAAGATCAGGAGAAGCCTCCTCTTTGCATCTGCAAATTTGTCATGTTTAAACTCATGGAAAACAGACCACTCTGTAAAGCAGATTTACTGTTCATAACTTGACGAACTTCTTTATCTACTAATCAGGCTAACACCCTAAAACTAGCACAGAGCCAGAATAACATGCATATTACATTTATGTGAAACAGTCAGATTTCACACTGCTGTTAACTAAAATCACAGTAGCAAAAAAGATAAAGATGAACTACTTCAGCCTTAGGTTATACAATGCATATGACAGCAGGGTAGAAACCTGCATTCAAAAGAAAGTGTACTCAAAGCAGCTAATTCAAAAACAAAACAAAAGCATTCAAAGAACTCACAGAAACTGGTGAATAACATAAATGTTAAAGCAGCTGAAAGCGCTGTTAAACGTGCATCCCTTGTAATGAAAAGTAACGCTGCTAACACCGCTTTTAACGATGCAGCCACAAACTATTGTGACATTATTTTCAGCAACATTTTGAAGGGACCATTTAAAAAAATGTCAACACACAGTTCCAGCGGCTCACTTTTTTAGTAGCACGACTCTACTTCCTTCTTGCACCTCTTTACTCATTATGTAACTGCAGCGATTTTTTTGCGCATGTTTCCTCAGCTATACCACTATGTTCTAAAGTGTAGTGTTGCAAGGTGCATTCCAGAAGCAGAACAAAAGGGGTACTACTGGCAGGAAGTTCGATGTTTAGGTGTTCGATCATCTAAGCATGCCATCTTGTAATATAGACCCATAAGTTGGATCTGGTGTGTAAAAACAGGGCTTCCTTCGGTTCCTCTGTATTCTGGCATATCCTTCCATGAGGCCACCCAGGGTCCATAGCAGCTGGGGACTCTGTCCCATCTGTGATGAATAAGGACACAGATAGCATCAGATAAAAAGTTATGTGCTTACGATAACATGGAATCTGTGCTATCCAACATCTTTATTCATCACGCTTCTGCCCTCCTTCTCCCTTCCTTCTGGGGACCTAGGGATTTTGGAAGAATGTTCACTTTGGGAATAGTAAGCCTCTGGGACAGGTGGTGCTGTCCTTTTTCCTTATCTAGCAAACTTGATCTGATGGTTACAGGTCAGCAGGGGATTATGGGAAGGGGAGGTGCTTGAGCTCTGGATCTGTCCAACAGTTGCCAGCTCAGATCCGAGGTCAGATCAAAGACCCATCCATGATGAATAATGACACTGGATAGCACAGATTCCAAGTCATGGCAAGTACATAACTTTTTTTTTCTTTCCTGAAACTAAAAATGAGCGAGGAAGGATAACTCCATACCATGGATGTCCACAGACAACTCGGGTAGTGTCTTAACAGAACTAAATCTTTCAGATCTTCAGATCATTTTTTCATTTTATTTATTTATTAATTTAACATTTGTTTACCAGGAAAGCTGGACTTGGAACAAAGCCAATTTTCAGCAGAGGCCCAGGGATAAATGCTCCAGATGAGACAAGAGATGCTCCAGACTATTTCTTGTGAAGGTAGGAAGAAGGAACAACCTGTGTCAAAACAGATTATTTCCAAATGGTTGTCTTATAGTTATTTTTTTTTTTTTTAATCACCATAACAAATTTATACCAGCCAGGGTCAAGGCACACTCTGCTAAGGCCTTGGCTTCATCTATGGCTTTTTGGAAAGAGCCAGATTCTAGAAGAATTCTTGAAGCTGTTACTTGTTCCTCTGTACATACATTTGCAAAACACTATAAGCTTGATTCCTTCTCTAGGTCAAGATCAAACTTTGCTAGGACCATTCTTCAGGGGCTACTGGACTCTTCTTCTTTCACATCTCAAATGCAGTAACTATGGGTAGTTTACCCTTATACCTAAGGTTACTGCAGCAATGATTAGTATGATGAACATAGTACAATTGTGTAAGTTGAATTACCATAAAAGTATATGTTCTATTGATCACTGCTCCCTACCGCTACCCCTCTTGTTTTTTGGTGTGCTTTTATACTGGGCTGTGGACATTTCTTTTTCTTTTCTTTTTTTATTCCTAGCATTGCCCTTTCAGGGCTCAGCCTCCCTCTTTGTGCTGGCAGGAAAGCCATGAAGGGCTTTGCACCCAAGCTTGTCTTTCAGTCAGCTTATCTCAAGGTGATTGACAGTTTGGATGCATGGAAGGTGCCCTGAATCTTTGGAACTTATCCAGCTGTTATATCCTTGGCAGGATATAGCCAGTATAGCCAAGTAGCTACTTGCATTTCAAGTTCTTCGCCATCAGAATCGGTCACAGTTGTCACTGGTATTTCTGTATGTGGCCGCATAGACCATGCAACATTCTCAGCTTTGTGACCACTGTCTTGTGCCATGTTGGAATTGTCTGAGCCCTGTAGCAGCCTTCTGGAACCATGTAATGCATCATACCAAAAAAGAGTAATTGGCCAAGTTTCCCATAGTCTATATGAATACCACTTCAGGTCTCCCCTGAAAAGGAGCCACTGGACTAGTGAGGCTAATCCAGTCAACAAAAAATAAAGAAAATAAGTAAATATTAAGGACATAAGAGCATTGATACATGTAGGAAATAAAAGCTTTTGTGAAGTAACCTGTGAATCTTTCAAGCTAACCGAAGTTTATTAATTAATGTAAAAATTTAGTAGTCAGTGGAGGAATTATATTTTTCAAAATATAGGTATTTCTTTAAAAAAATAATGGTACACTTCAGAACTACTGAGGTTATTGAAAGTGAGATTAAAAAAAATTTTTTTTAAAAAGTTCTGTCCAAAAGTGCATGAAGCTAAGAAAGAGATTGGACTGAGGCATAGGACTAGGGTGTAGGTTAACACTGAAAGTTGAAGAGAAATGTGTATTGCATTTCAGATATTGAAATAATAAATGAAAGAAGTGTAATTTCAGATATTAGCAAAAAAACAAAACCTTTTTTTGTGGTGATAACTATAATAAACAAAGGTGCAGGTAATGTAGGGGATTTGGGTATTCTGTTAGGAATTGTAGGTCAGTTGGTAGAAAATATAATAATGAGGTGCTTGTATGATTTTATTGACATTTAATGGAAAAAATGATTGCTTAGAAGACATAAATAGTAAAGAATGTAGGCATGAGGAAATGTGGAAGAGGAAGAAAAGGATGTGGTTCTAAAATGCAGTAGAGATGAGGAAATTATCAGTGAACTAGGTACTGGAGAATAAAGATAGTGATGAGAGGAAGAGGTGTTTGTAGTGGGAGAGGGAAAAGATTGAGGAGTTGCGGTGAAGAATATGTTTTCAGTATTGGATATTGGTGATTGGGAGGAAAGGGAGGTAGAAATAGTATCTGAAAAAGAGACTGTTCCTTCAGTAGGGGATGGGGCAAGAAGAAAAAGAATGCTAAAAGTGGTGCACAAAATGCAAATAAATGTAAATAGCATGAAAATGATGCAAGAAGGATGATTGTATATAAGTGGTATAGAAAGATGAACGCTCATTTAGTAATTTTTTGAGCTGTGATGAAGAAACGTGTAATAGATAATAAGCCTGCCTGTTGCTTGTTCTGGTATAGTTTCATTGATTCAAAACGTAGATATTAACATAATGGCTGGTGTGTGTGGAAGGGGTCTACTTCACGTTGTCGAAGGCCGACAATATCGAAGCTGATCTTGTCGGCACCAGATTAGCGAAAGCGAAAAACATTGAACGTTTAAATGGAAATCTCTGTAAGGGGAGATTTCCGTTTAGTTCAATGTAGTGCGGTCTCTCAGTTGGTATATTTAAGTAGGGGTGGGGCAGACCCCATATAGAATGCAGGGGGTTTGCCCCCCTGCTTACAAAGGTAAGTTTTTATTTATTTTTGTTTTTAGGCATTTTTTTATTTTTCGATGTTTCAGAATTCGATGATATGATGTCGACCATATTAGATTCGATATTCTGAAACTTCAGTAAGATAATATAGACGCGTGTGGAAGACAGTATGCGATATGAAATTTAAAAAATAGCCAGTAAGGATAATTGCAGTATATGTATATACAAGTATTGCAAAATGTAAACGTGTTTGAAGAGATTAAGAAATTGTGTAGGGGATTTGAATTGCAGTTTGAGGAAAGAAAATGTAAAATAACACAATGTGAAGTTAATGCAGAATGAAAGGTTATCTTTAGATAAAGAAAAGTTTACAAATGTACATCAAAATATAAAGATAGAAATAGACATTGTTTCAGAAGATTTGAAGGAAGTGGAGTTGGCAGAGTTTTCTGATGACATTACTGTATAGGTTAGGATTGGTCAAAATAAAAGAAACTGACCGATATGGTACTAAAGGAGAGTATGAAGGCGGAGAGAAACTTGTTATAGAGAGATCCTATAGTGGACCATTTTACAAAAGTATTTGCCTTACCGGTGGGTAGTATATAAAGAAAAAATATAAAAAAGTGTATGTGCAGATAAAAATATTAGAAAATGTCATAAACATGGTCGAAAATGCCATAAACAAACTCTAAAACCGAAGGAGAAAACTGATGCTTAATAAGATGAAGTCCCAAGACTGGAAAAACTCCCTTATCTGCATCAACAAAAAGTTGAGATCCCTCATCAAATCCTCTAAAGCTAGGTATGAAAACAGAATTGCAGCAGATAGTAAAGACAACCACAAGTCCTTCTATAGTTATGTAAAGAATTTCCACAGCAATACTCAGATTTGCTCTGAGCTACTGCACAATGGTACCTCCTATAAAGAGCCAACAGATATTGCCAATATACTGGCCAACAGATTCAGTGCCAACTTTACCCCCCCCCCAAATGACCAATCACACTACCAGTAGATTGCCAGGCACCCAGTATTACTGGGTCGCACAGGTTAAAACAGCACTGTCCAAGGCCAAGAATACAGCTTCTACGGGACCTGACAATATCCCTGGTTGTGTTCTTCATGAACTACAGAGTGAACTGGCACCTCACCTGTGTGCCCTGTTCAATCACAGCCTCAGCTCAGGCTTTGTCCCTGCTGAATGGCGCACTGCTACAGTCATCCCTCTCCACAAAGGAGGAGCGACTACAAACGCTGGGAACTATTGCCCCATTAGCATGATGAGTCTGATATGCAAAGCTATGGAACGCATCATCATGGACCTAATAAACAAGGATATAGAGAATCTCCAAAGTCTGGATCCCACACAGCTTGGTTTTGTGAAGGGTAGATCATGCCTGCTCAACTTGGTCGACTTCTTTGAGTCAATCACCAGAGCTGTGGATGAAGGCAAGGTGGTTCATACAGCCTACCTTGATCTGGCCAAGGCTTTTGATACCATTCCCTACTCAGGAATCCTAGAAAAACTCACTAAGCTTGGTATCAAACCTTATATCACTAGGTGGGTTGCAAACTGGCTCACAGTTAGAACCCACAGTGTGAAAAGTAGCTGACTCTCTTAAGTCAAACTGCTGATTAGTCACGAGTGGAGTCCCACAAGGTTCGGTCCTGGGTCCTGTCCTGTTTGGTATCTACTTCTCTGAAGTCCAGGCCAACATGAAGGGACTCTGGCTGAAAAAGTTCTCAGACTATTGCAAGTTGGGAGCTGCTATTAACTCCCTAAGTGATGTTGACATCTTGCAGAATGGCCTCACTGTGACCGGTGACTGGTATCAGAACCATGGCCTTAAGCTCAGTGCCAAAAAATGTATCGTCATCCTCTTTGGGAAAAACCTGGTTCCCATGAATTACCACATTGATGGTAGTCCACTGAACACAGAAGAATTTATAAGAGATTTGGGAACACAGGTTGACAGCAACCTCTCTTTTGATCACCACATTGCCACTGTGGTCAGAAAGTCCTTCTATGTGGCACATCTCATTACTAAGGGTTTTGCATCCAGGAAGAAAGAGGTCATTGTCTCCCTCTACTCTTCCTATATTAGGCCAATCATCGAGTACAATGCCCCATTTGGCATGTACCTCACTAGACACCTGCAACAACTGGAGCGGCCGCAAAAGTACCTCACAAAGAGGATCCCAGGCCTTAAACGCTTGTCCTATATGGACAGACTCAAAAAAAACTCCAGCTATTCTCGGTCTCATATCGCCTACTTAGAAGCGATCTATGCTTGACTTAAAAAGCCATGTCTGACCCAGCTCTGTTAGAAATGCTACATCTAAAGAAATCTCAGTCCCTCCACCCCACACACTCCAGAGACATCAACCTCATTACCACAATCAACAGAACATGCTGGAGGGACAGGTTCATAACCCAGAGACTGCCCATGCTATCGAACAGACTTCCCATACATGTCAAGCTGACCCTCTTCAAGAGAAATCTTGATGATTGGATGGGAAACAGAAAATTCACCCCAGGGATAACACCAGTGGGTCTACTTGACAGAGGCACTGGGAACTAAGGTCGGGTGGCACTATGCCAGGTTAAAATCCTATGGCTAAGCTTGTAAAGGCCCCAGGGCCATTAGTCTGCTACACACCTATGAACCTATAAACCTATGTATAAGCAGATAATGAGTGAAGAAAATTAAAGTGAATAGGTGAAATTAAACAGGCAATTTGAGAAAATGAAAGGAAGAAAGACTGAAGATATTAGGAACATGGAAAGGAATTTTTATGGGAGTATGACCATTACAATGTATAGCAGCAATTTTTATTAAAAAGAAAAAGGAAGTGTCACTTTGTTAGGGAAGGTGGTGAAGTGTGTGGAAGGAAAGAAGAATATGATAGATGTGGAAGAAGGGATAGAAAGGATAATGCGGTATAAGCAGGAAGAGGTTATGGAAATACTAACAAGATGTATAGAGAATATATGTCGAGCAAAACATTTGGAAGGTCAAAAAAGCTAGTAAATGAGTGAGAGAAATACATTTCAAGAGAAAATGTTGAGATGGTATTAAAAGATGTGAATGAGAAGTCTGCCAGGACCTGATCGAGTCATGTTTTTTTTTTTTTTTAAGGAGTTGACAGAAGAAAAGTGTTTTTGGATGTAATGATTGAAAGACTGGATTGTCATATTCAAAAACTGACAGCCTAGAGTATTAGAGAATACAGATTACAAGTTATCCATGAGAATCCTACAAAAAAGATTTAATAAGATATTTCAGACAGTAGTATGGGAGGGTTGTTGGGTGTTTAAAACAGATTAATAACATACTGATTATAGTGAAAAAAGCAGTTAATTGTATAGTGAAGTAGAAAGGTGAAATGAAACAAGTCATGAGATGTGGTGAAGGCATTTAACTGTATGTCATAAGAAAATGTGAGTGGTCTTAAACATATGAAGTGGAAAAAAATAACTGTGTTAAGGACAATATGTGAAAAATTATGGGTGCCTGTGATGGCAAGTGGATAAATATGAAGGAATGTAAAGATTTTGTGGAAGAGTGAAGCAGTGGTGTCCATTAATTCTGTGTGGGTGTTTGTGGTGGTGGTGATGATAAAGTGCTGGAAACTTTTAGGAGTGAAATGACATAAGCAAGATGTGAAATCAGGAAAGGGGTGAGTTGCATTTGTTGTTTTTTGTATGCTGATGATTTGGTAATGGTACTTAAAATATGGATGAAAGAGATGACAAAGGAGACTGGTTATATTTGACTAAACAAAAAAGTAAAGACTTCGATCTGAAAATTAGTGGAATATATTTAGCAATGAATGAAGCTAATGTATTAGTGATTATTTTGGAAGATGCAAATTAGTGATGAATCATGTTGCATAAAATAAGAAAAATAATGCTCTGGCAGGCGAAATTTTGATTTCTTTGTAAGAATGTTTGTGTACTAACAAATCTAAACAATCTAAATCTAAACAAATTTGTTAGGGGAAAAAATATTGTAGGTTTTTTTTTTTTAATAAAATAGTTGCACAAGTGTGCACACCCTTAAACTAATACTTTGTTGAAACACCTTTTGATTTAATTACAGCATTAATTCTTTTTGGGTATGAGTCTATCAGCATGGCACATCTTGACTTGGCAATATTTGCCCACTCTTCCTTGCAAAAGCGATCCAAATCTGTCAGATTGCGAGGACATCTCTTGTGCACAGCCCTCTTCAGGTCACACCACAGATTTTCTATTGGATTTAGTTCTGGGCTTTGGGCAAGAAGACCAAATGCTGTAATTAAATCAAAAGGTACTTCAGCAAAGTATTAGTTGATGGATGTGCACACATATGCAACCATCTTATTGTATGTTTATTTTTTATATTTTCCTCTAACAGATAGGTCACATTAAAGGTGGGAAAAGTTTTTAAATGATTTATTGTGGTCTCATTTTTTTATATCACAAAAACCTGGCATTTTAACAGGGGTGTGTATAATTTTTATATCCCCTGTACATGTGTGTTATGAAAATGACTACACTTGAGTAGAGTTTAGATGTTCCCTATGACCCTGGAAAAAGAGTTGTTAGAAATATTTCATTTTGGGGGGAAGCTGAATTCTATTTAAAAAAAAAAAGGTGTGGTGGTTAACACTAAAGAAAATATGGGTGAATTGACATTGATGGAATATACTCCAGTATGTTTTTGGTATCAATGCATCTTTTTGGGGTGATGGAAAAAAAGAGAAGCTCATGGAAAGACTATTAAATAAAAAAAAATATGGTGAAGTTGAGAAAGAAGTGGGGGCAAGAAAAAGCAAAAAAGGAAGCAGTAATTCTGAATAAAAGGAATGTGAAGGAAAATGAAGTAAAAGCAGCCCAGCCTTCCTTCAACAAGTTTGCAGTAAAATGTGCTTGCACAGAAACCTACATGTTCTACACTGCACACAAAAGCACACATACACCCTCACCCTAGCACTCCTAACCATAATGTGCAAATGTGTACTATGCTTAGTATATTACCATGGACTATTAAGATGAATATGAATCACTGTAGTCCCCATTGTCCTACAGCAACCTTCCCATTGTATTGAATGGCTTACATGTGAACCTTGTAACCGCAGTGCATACTTTATTCTGTGTATGGGCTGATAGTTTGCAGTATGACAGAGGTACATAACCCAGTGATGTAAATCTGCTAGTTACAGTACCGGCAGCTTTAATAAACATCAATGCATAGCTCCTTGGTAAGGCATATTTTACTTCAAGTAAATGCCTTGTGCTACCACACTGTTGTCTACAATCATGCCTGGCATTAATTCATAAAGAAATCCTAGCCATTAAGCACAAGGGCAATCTAGGGTCATTGCCGTGTTATGGTGTTATAGTAATCAGGGGATCTGATTCTGTGGAAGATTGTAGCATTCCCTCTTGTGAGCTGGACAAGGTAATGTATGGTAACAGGTTTGCCTGAACTGTAGGAAACTGCTTTGCCACATAGGATTTTCATGTAGGTTGTTTTGCTTTTTTGTTATACTGTGCTAGTACATTGCTTAGTATACTAACATGGGGGGGGGGTGTTCTGGCACTTGGGAGCACAGCATCATTCCTATGTACACATTTGCTAACCAGCAGTTTACCCTACAGGGATTTGCTGGCACTCAAGGTTACTGGCTGTTTGATATATGTTCTGGAGGAGTGAGCTGCATATGTAGTCCATGCATGGAGTACTGTGCTTGCACAATGGAGTAACACCACTTTCTAAACTGGTATGGGCTTAGTGTGCAGATGTACTACCTAACAAACTTATGCATGCTACATGAACATTTATAAATATCACACAGTCACACCTCCCCTTGCCAGTAAAAGTACACTGTAGGACAAGTTATTGTTCACTTCTGTCACAAGAGCATCTATGGGTTGTAACAACTCCCTGCACAGTAACTAGTTGAATCATATAGATTAAGATAAATTGATATGCTGGATTTCCAAGCTGTTGGGTGATTGAGAAACATTAACTAAAGTTTTCTCTTTATGAAAACTCAGTGTTAAAAAAGCATTAAAAGTTATACATTGGGGATAAATTCAGTTATTGGCTGGGAGATGATGATTAAATGTCAGCAGAGACAACATCGAGGAAAAACACAAAGTGAACTAGAAGACAGAAGAAAAGGTTCTGGATGAGAGAAAATTTAAGGCGGATCAGTAGGATACAGACCTATGTGCAGCATCAATGTACAACATGGCTTCCAGTAAACTAGAAGAAAAATAGACCAGATGCACTCAGAAGTCTTTACAGTAAGTGGGACATTGTAGGACTTTATAAGAAAAAATGAAAACTTTTGGAAAATAGAAGTACTAAATAATCAGTATGATAAAGTGCCAAGGTGAAGAAGTCAAAAAGGTAATGAAAGAAAGAAATCCAGAAATTGAGGCTTCAAATGAAGAAATCTTTCAGAAAATGGTAGATCTAGAGGATAGAGCATGAAGACAAAAACGATGCTGTTCTGCAGTACCAGATAAGTTGGATGGAGTGGACTGTATTAACTCTTGTGAAGGCCACAGGTTGATTTGTTAATTGAAAGGTTGCATCACACCTGTGCTCCTCTAATTTAATCTCTGGAAAGAAGCTGAGACCCATACTAGCCAAAATGTAGTTGTGCCAGCAGAAAGAGATGCTTATAACAAAAGTGTGGCAAAAATGAAAGGGGTTGCAGATTGGTGGTGCCAGAATATTTGTAGAAAATGAGTACTCCTTTTATACTAGACAAAAGAGGAGCCATTTTATTCTAGTCACTGAATTATTGTAAGGGTGGAGTAAGATTCAAACTGCTGTTACCCAGCAGTCTTTAGAATATTTTTTCCCAGGTAGGTCAAAAATGTCAGTGGAGGCTGGTCAGGCTTTGGTGGGAATAAAATACCTCAGTCAACAGAATTCCACTCAATAAGGAAACTTTTGCTGGATCCTGAACAAGTAAGAATGGGTCCAAAAGAGACTGTGCTAATGAAACCATTTCCATTGTTCCAAAAGAAAATGCATGAGTGAGGAGAGAGAATCTGAAGAGCAGACCAGAAGAATTAGGAGGAACTTGAATTTGAACCAGATTCTGGCACTCCAAAAAGCCAGGTAACAGGAAAAATAACAGGTGAACTTACTGAACTGTGGTAGAAATGGAAAATATTAGTCCCACTGTGAGTTGCTGAAAATTGGAAAGCTGAAAAACATATGAGTCTCATTTTGTACCAGTCCAGAGAAGATGGGATTAGGACCAGAAACTGGTGTACTAAGCAGGTGCAGAAGACTAATAATAAAGCGAACTTATTTTAAAATGCGTGGAAAGCTAATGCATATGAATCTCATGAAATGGAGTGAAAATAAATGTAAGTTATATAATATTTTATATTATGCATTTTCTGATAAATAGTTTAACAATGTTTTAAAATGCAGTCTAGTGGTGGAAAGTGTGTTTCTAAATGCAAGCTGTAAAAGTTTTAAGTACATTAATGTGTTGTATTTATGAAAGTAACTGATTTTTTTCTGAGTGGTAGCTGACTTGATTATTAACATAAAATTTATGTAAAGTAGCTTATCACATACATTTCAGCGTGATGGAGAAAAGTGGAATTAAAAAGATAAAACAGTGCTGTGATCTGAAGCAGCAAGAGTCTGTACTATGAGGGAGTTGATCATAAAAGATAAAAGTTAAAGGCAGTTTCTTATTGATATGTACAAGTAGTGTTTTTATTTGTTTCTGTAAGGTAGGTAGGTTAAGTAATGAAAACAAAGTGAAGATTGCTGGGATTTTTCATTTTCCATAAGCAGATGTCTCAGCAAAGTACAGGTGTCTGGCTTGTCTTAGTGGAAATTAAAAAAAGTTGAACTGATGCTGGCTGTTGAGATAAAGATGTCAGTTAAGAAATGCTTATTTGCAGTAATCTGTTTCAGTACATCTCTCAGAAGGGTTCTTAGAAGGACAGTAAAAGCAAGTTTTAAGAGAACTACAGTTTTAATTTAAAAAAAAAGGAAAAACGCAGGGAAAAGAGTGCTGTTGAGGCTCGATGTCCAACTCCCCCAGCCACTTTAATTTTAGAATGTACTAAGTATAGAGTGAATTTTTTTTCTTCACAGGGTTAGTCAGTGAATTTTCTCAGAGTTAACTTTTAAATTAAATGTTAACTGTGTGTGTGTAAATATACACATGCATAAACACACATATCTATGCATATTAAAGATTAAAGAGAAATTGTGTCTAAGCTCTGGCAAGATGCATCTCAGTATAACCCTATTTTTAGGGTAGATGCCAGTGCCATTTATTGTGAAGCCGAGGCTTCCATGTTTTGTTATTTCAGTTGTATTTTGTTCTTTTATTCTGTTTTATAAATGAATTTGGGGAAGAGTATAGTAAATTGTGCTGTTTGGAAAAATGTGACATGAGCTCAAAAAAATGTGTGACACTGCAGTTAGGTAAAAGTCATGTTATTCAAGTGTTACAAAGTATGTATAAGTTGTTAAAAGGAGCAATAGGGAGTGACAAGCATTGTAAGGGGTTGCAACTTTAAAATAACAGAATAACTGCTTTGTCAGTCTTAACAGGGAAAGTAAATGGCCTTGCAGACACAGAAGGAAAGAAAGAAGAGTAATCTATATGCTAGCGATGCCTCCAGGCATTTCTACAATTTATTTATTTACAGGGAAAGTCCGAATGTGTACAGACAAACATTCAGTGGAGCCTAGGGAGAAAAGCTCCATACAGTTTAATATGTTACATACTTAATAATTAAACAAAACAGCACAAAAGAAAAAAGTGTCATGTTTAATCATAGCCTCACCTCAGGTTTCGTGCCCACTGAGTGGCGCAGAGCTATAGTTATCCCAATCCACAAGGGGGGATCCACCTTGGATCCCGGAAACTACCGTCCCATCAGTCTGACAAGCCTTATCTGCAAGGCCATGGAGCGTATTATCATGGAACTTATAAACAAAGACATTGGCAACCTTCAAACACTGGACCCCACCCAGTTTGGGTTTGTGAAGGGCCGATCTTGTCTCCTGAACCTGATTGACTTCTTTGAATCAGTCTCCAGAGCCATGGACAAGGGTAAGGTGGTCCACACAGCCTATCTAGACCTTGCCAAGGCCTTTGACACCATCCCCACTCTGGAATCATAGATAAACTTACTAAGTTGGGCATTAATCCCTATGTCACCCAATGGGTTGCTAAATGGCTTACTGATAGAACCCACACTGTAAAAGTAGCCAACTCCAAATCCAGCTCCAGACAAGTGACAAGTGGAGTACCTCAGGGTTCAGTCCTGGGGCCGCTCTTGTTTGGCATCTACTTCTCTGAAGTATAGGTCAACACTAAGGGACTCTGGCTAACAAAGTTTGCAGATGACTGCAAACTGGGAGCCATTATTGAATCCCCAAATGATGTGGATACTCTACAGAAGGGCCTTACAGAAACAGATGCTTGGTGCCAGAGCCATGGGCTCAAGCTCAATGCCAAGAAATGTATTGTTATCCCCTTTGGGAAAAAACATGTATCCATGAATTACCATATAGGTGGCAGTACACTAAACACAGAAAGTGTGATAAGAGACTTAGGGACACAGGTTGATAGTGGTCTCACCTTCGATAACCACATCGCCACAACAGTCAGGAAATCCTTCTATGTGGCACACATCATCACGAAGGGCTTTTCATCCAGAAAAAAGTTGTTCCACTGTACTCATCCCTCATTAGACCCATTATAGAATACAATGCCCCATTTGGTATGTACCTCTCAAGACCTCTGCAACAACTGGAAAGGCCTCAGAAATACCTCACTAAAAGAATCACAGGCCTAAAGCAGATGCCCTATGCTGACCGCCTTAAAAATCTCCAGCTATACTCTGTCGCATATCGTCTACTCAGAGGAGATCTCTGCTTAACATACAAGGCCATGTCAAACCCAGAGCTGTTGGACATGCTACACTTAAAGAAATCCCAATCCCTCAGAGCTACACGCTCCAGGGATCTAAACCTTGTCATCACAGTAAACAAAACATGTTGGAGGGATAGGTTCCTGACCCAGAGACTCTGGAATAGATTGCCCATACATGTCAAGCAGAGTGCCTCTTTGGACCTCTTCAAGAGGAACCTTGACGATTGGATGGGAGAAAGGAAATTCACCCCAGGGATCACGTCAATCGCCCTGCTAGACAGGGGTCCAGGAAAGTAAATTATGTGGGAAGAAATATTCAGGGAATTGTTATGGCTAGGCTTGTATAGGCCCTAGGGCTGATAGCCTAGTACTAACCTATGAACCTATAAGAGATTATACAGTGTTACAAAACTGAAAAGCAATTTTTTTTAAAATGAGGGGAAGGTATAACAGGGTGATGTAATGTTTCTGCAAAGCCTTCCATTATAAGACAGTAAATGGAAAGAGTCAGTAGTTTTAGAAGAATTGTTTTGACTGTGAAAGTATATGTGAGATAAGTAGAGTCAGTGCAAGATGGAAGAAAACAGGAGAGAGATGTAACTATAGGAAAAGGAAGTAGACAAATTAATGGAGTGTTGAAAAGGACTACTAAGAAGATGGTACTAAGGTAGGAGAGGATGGAGGAAGGTTACAGCAATGAATGAAGAGAAGGTAGTAGGTGATAGTAAAAGATAAGGATATGTGGAGAGTTTGGGGTATAAAGAGGTGGAAAGAGCAGCATATTTAATTCAGCCAGGTTTGATGCATGTGCAAAAGCAGGACAGGGAAAGGAATGTTTTAATGAGTATTTGAACATGTAAATGTTTGTCATTACTCATATGCAAAGGAATGTTCCAGTTTTTTGCAACAGAATTTGGGTATAAAGTCCAGTAGCTGTTTTTCAGAGGACTGTAATACACAATTTTGTATGTAGTGATTTCACATTGCTGGGCAGATGGTAAGTTTATATATCATTTTATGGGCCCGAAGAAGTTGTGTGTAGTGGAGGTATGAGGCAGCTCAAGCAAGCATAGAGATTTAAAAGCATCGGTTATGTGAAATACGAGGTTGGTTTACTGAAAATTTGGCCATGTTATTGTACCATAGTTCCGGTTTTGATTTGAGAGTGGTTTATACCCTAGTAAGGATGGGTGCAGAATAGACTAAATAAAGGAGGTAAGGGCAGTTGACAAATTTGTTGTAGTTTGAAAGGTAAGATTTGATTTGTAGGATAGAGCATGCCTAGTTTTTTTTGTTTGCTTAATAGAATTATGAGTATGATGGTCAAATTTTAGTTGATCAGTTATTACTTCTGGTAAATTGGTGGTACTATTTAATTAAATTATTGTGAAGTTTTCTTTGGTCTGAGTCATAGATTTACAGAGAAAAAGAGTAACTTTTTTAGGATTAATGTGGAGTTGGTTATCGCTTAGCCAGTTTTCAGTGGCGTTAAAAGTATTTTATGTTGTGTGTTATAAATGGAAAATGGTGTCTGAATAAATGTGGCATTATCTGCATACTGTATCAGAGAACCTTGGTGTGAAGGTGTGTTAATATTGATCTGATGTTGTCTCTCTTATTCCTCCTCATGAATGGGTTATGGATCCGATTCATGCACGTTTCTTCAGACTGGAATCCAAGTCTCTACTTTGTACCACTACTCACAATGCCCTGCACTCTAACCAACCTCCTCAGATCTCATTTGCTGCCAGCAGAATCAGACATGGTCACCTGAGTATCAAGCGTTTTTGGATAGTTTTCCTGGATTTCTATCTTTACAGATAAGTGTTCTTTCTTTATTTGCTTGTTAAATTCCTCCCCATCCTTTAGAGTGTGTGTGGAATTTTTGTATGACCCTTCCTTTATCTCAAGTTTTTTCCTGTGCTCTGGGTATCTGTTTGTTCCATTAGGCTCCGCTTCTACTTCTCTTTCTCTACCAAAACAAAAAACAAAATCTCCTTACTTTTTAGTGTTTTTCTGTCAGTTTTTCTTTCAGGGTTTCCCTTTTTTGTGTTTGTGTGTGAAATTTGTTTCGTGGGTGATGGCTGATAAACCTTCTGGATTTAAATGGTGCTTGGAATGCGGGTGTAAATTCCCACATTTGGATGCACACTTATTATGTGTCTACTGCCTGGGTGCAGAGCATCTGCGATGGGCTTGCTCTGTTTGTGAAAGCTTTAACCTTACAGCTATAGCCGACCACAGAAACAAGTTGATTTTGAAGGGCCTTTTGCCTGCTTCCTCTCCAGGGGCACAGCCCCCACCTAAGAGCCATGCAGGAGATTCCTACTGCAAGAGGCACCTTGAAAATTTTTCAAGGGCATCTTTGGTGCCACATGCTAAGGTTGGGAGACTCTGATCCAACTTCCTTGGATCATAGGTCTACTTTGGCTCCGGCAGATCCAAAGTGGTCTTTGGATCCATCTGGATCTGTGGTGATCACCAGCTCACCTGCTACTGCCGCCCCCTCCTCTTCTGGTCCAAAGACTTCATATCCTACAGTGAGGGGCCCTACACCTGTCCTGGGGTTCAAGTTAGCACAGTTCCCTGGTCTACATCAGACTCCCTCCAGGCACTCCAGACTTCCCTTCATGGCGTCCTCTAGGTCTTCTAGGAGTCTTTTGGAGGCCGACATGGAGAGGGTGATCAGAAAGATCCTCAGGACTTGGATCCAGTTGGGGGTCTTTTTGACTCCATCCCCCATGGGTTCTGTGAGTCTCTTCCTTCAAGTCTAGTCTGCATCTGTGATCCGTCCTTTGGCTTGAGAGTCAGAGGGTCATGGCCAATCGAGGGATCCGGGGTTGAGTGTACGGAGCCTACCTTCCTCCACTCTGACCATTGCCTCGACTTCCTCTGTTCCGTTGTCATTGGATCATAAGGAGTCTTGGATCCAAGAGGTCCCTGTTGGATCCAGGAGGAGGGGATTGGCTCCTACTTTATTGGAGTACTCTCTTTCCCTCGGTGCTTTGGTGCTGGTCAGATTGGGTACGATTCTGCCAGGAACCCTGGGCTTGGGGATCCTGGCCATCTCTTCCTCTGTAGCCTCAGCTCTGGTGGAGCTGGGGAGGGATTCTTCGGGTCTTTTGGTGTTCCTAGTGGTAGAATGGGCTTTCTCTACCCACAGGGATCCCAGTCCCTTTGAGCCATGATCCACCCCACCAACTTCCTTTGGATCAGAGACTTGAGCCTGTCATTCCTGTCCCTAGTCAGCCTGTCCAGACTGGTTTCCAAAACACTGCCCCCAGAGGGAGCCCCCACCTCTTCCGAGACCTCCCTTGAGTAGCCCACAGAGGAGATCCCTTGTAAGAAGATGTGCAGAAGGAGGCACATTGACTCCCCTTCGGAGTTAATCACAGAGGATATGGATTTTGATGAAGGGGAGGGCTCACCAGATAACTACCGGAGGATGTCTCCTTCTGAGATATTTTAGAGACTCTGCAACAGAGAGGTAGTTGTTCAGTCCAGCCTCCCTCCTCTGAGGAGTTCATATTTTTGGAGGCCTTCAGGATTGGCCCATCTACATGCTGGGTGGTTCCCCGGTGGACAAGTTAGTGTATGTGGTATCCAGCCAGGGCTGGAAGGAGCCAGACTCTGTTGAACCGATCCCCAAGTGCCCTGACAACCCCCCCCCCCTGAAAGATGAACCTTATTGGAGTAAAGGTATTCCAGTGGATGTCATGGTTGTGGCAGCAGTGACCAAAAAGGACCTAGCAGAGCAGAGCCTCACTGTCCATCTGCAGAACAGACAGTCCAAAGCAAGGGACAGATTTGAGAAGTGTTTATGCCTCAACCACCCTCTTGCTGAGAACGTTGAACTACCTGGCACATTTTACCCACTTACAGAGGGACCTGGTGAAAGAACTTTCAGACTCTGTCAGAGACCATGTTGCCAGATGACTTCAAGAAAGTCTCCCCCCAAATGGATACTCTTTCGTCATTGTCCATCTCGTCCATGACACTAATTTCTCATTCCATGGAAGGTGCCTCTCGGGCAGCCGGCTCAGGCATTTCTATTTGGACACATGCATGGATGAAATTTTGTGATTTCAAGGAAGCCTTTAAGATATCCTTTAATGCCCCCTTCGATGAATCCTTACTCTTTGGTCCATCAGTCAGAGACCCCAACCCACACCAAATAAAGAGAAGAAGACCTTGTCTGCTGTCGGGGTCAATATCTGTACTCCACAGTGCACCTTTTTCTAGAAATCAGCGCAATGGAAGGAAAAACTGCTTCATAATTCCCAGAGCTCTTCCCAAGATCAACATGGGGATTCTTCCTCTAGGTGTTGAGAAGGAAGTTTCAATGGCAGATGCCACCCCTGAGGCAGAGGGGCTCTGCAGAATCAGGCCTTCAGGGAACCTTTATCTAATAGGCCCTTTCAGTGCGCCTGAAGTGCTGCCTGACTGCTCATCTCTGGAGGCAGTCTGGGTTCGGTTTTCTCTACACCCTATCACCTGGGCCAATATAACACAACCCAAGTGGATGCTAGAAATTATATCCAGAGGCTACAGTATCCCCTTTCAAAGTTCTCCCCAGTGAGGGCAGAAAGACTCCTTGCTGCTCCTTCCAGTCAAATGGAGTTTGCAGGAACAAAAATTCTAAGTCTACTGCAAAAAAGACTCATCCAAGAGGTCCCAATCACACAGAGGATTCGGAACTTACTCTCACTTCTTTTTAGTGCCAAAGAAAACTGAGGACCTGTGATCCATACTGGATCTAAGCAAGTTAATCTTGCTCGTAAAGAAAGCAAAGCTCCGAATGGTGCTGATTCAGTCCATTCTTCTGCTGCTGCGGAAGGATGATTGAATGTGCTCTGTGGACTTAAATGATGCATAGTATCACATCAAAATAGACAGGCGCTCCAGGAGTAATCTGAGCTTATGGCTGGGAGGCAGTCATTTTCAATTCAGGGCTTTACCCTTTGGACTCACCATAACTTCCAGGGTGTTTACCAAATGCATGGCAGTAGTTGCAGCTCACCTCAGATTGTAGGTATTCTGGGTGTTCCCTTAACTGGTTGACTGGTTCTTTACTGCCCCAACCAGGCATCAGCTAATACAGGCCAGAGATTACATTGCCAACCATCTGGGGATTACTGTAAATCTGGCAAAGTCAAATCTCTCACCTCTGCACACTTTAGATTTCATTGGAGCTACCATAGACACAGTCAATCAGATTGCCTCTCTTCCCCCTCATCGCATCCTAACTTTGAGAGATCAGGTGCAAACAGTTTTGAGTCTAGTTTCTCCTCTGGCAAGGCTAATTCTCCAAGCTCTAGGTTCTATGGCAGCTGCCATCCGTCTAGTTCCTCTTGCAAGATAGTTTATGCAAGTCCTTCAGAAGACTTTAACTGCTTAGTGTCTATATTCTACCAGACTCTGTCTATTCCTATCAAGCTGACTCCTGTTTGCAGAAGGCATCTTCAGTGATTTCTGTCAGGTGACCTGACATTAAGCAGACCTTTTCTTCTACCACCCCCACCACCATGGTGACCATGGACACTTCCCATTTGGGGTTGGGGGGCAGTACAAGGGGCAGATGGTCCAAGGCACGTGGACTCCCATAGAGACCAGATTTCATATCAGTGTTGTAGAGATGAGATCTGTCCTCTCACTGCAAACCTTAGAGGATGTTCTCCCTCTTTCAACGACTGCGATCTGCACAGACAATATGTCAGTTATGTGGTACATCAGCAAACAGGGAGGAACCTGCTCTTACCCACTGTGCAGAGAGGCCATAAGGGTTTGTAAATGAGTGATGTCTTCAGACCATTTTCTGCTTGCAACACATATACTGGGGAAATCCAGCGTCCTGGCTGACAAGCTCAGCAGGTCCATTCTGACCCCTTATGAGTGGTCCCTCAATCAGTAGCAGACTTTATCTTCAGCCATTGGGCCAACGTTGCTGCGACCTGTCTGCATCCCCCCAGAACAACAAATGCAGCAGATACTTCACTCTGATCTCCCCTCTGGGGGAGTCCCTGAGGGATGCTGTGGTTCATGATTGCCCCCCCCCCCCAGTTTCCTCTATGCTTATCTCCCACTGCCTTTGATTCCAAAGTTTCTTCAGAGAGCAAAGCATCTGAAGTCCTCAGTATTCCTCATTGCCCCCTTCTGGTCTCATCAGATTTGATTCCCCTTCCTCTGGTCTCACCTGAAGTATTCTCCATGGATTCTGGAACCCAAACAGGATCTCCTTTCTCACCCCATAATGTGTTATCACCCCAGTCTGATGTCCCTCAAATTGGCTGCTTGGTTTCTGCACTTCCAGTGATCATTAGAAGGACCAGGCTTGCTTCCCCAGCCCGAGACATTATTTTGGCCTCCCAAAAACCACATAGTAAGAAAGTTTACGGTAGCAAACAGAAGACGTTTGTATTCTGGGCTACTAAAGAAAACATTGACCCTTTCTTGGCAAATATTTCTGATTTTCTGCATTTCATTGAGTCTCTTCAAAGATGCAGCTAGTTTCTCCACCATCAAAGTCCAGTTATATCTGATTTTCATTCTGACAACATTCTCAACTGCCCTTCAGCTACCAAACTTTTTGAAAGGAGTCTTTCTCCTCAGGCCTCTGGTAAAGGATCCTTCTCCACCATGGGGTCTCACTGTGGTTTTGCAGAGCTTAACTCAAAAACCCTTTGAATCAGCAGGTGACTGTGACCTAATGTTTCTTTCAAGGAAAACAGTTCTCCTTATTGCCATCACCTCAGCTAAGAGAATATCGGGAATTCATGCCCTAGCCTATAAGCCGCCTTACATAATTTTCCACAAGGATAGAGTCTCCCTTTATGCAACCCTTCTTTTATGCCCAGAGGCCAATCTTAACCAGACTGTCCAACTACCAGTCTTTTTCCCCAATTTCTCTATTGATGGAGAACAATTGTTACATTCATTAGATGTTCACAGACGGTTGTATTTTTATTTGCACAGGACTAAGCCCTTTTCAGAGTCAGATCAGTTGTTTGTTTCCTTCTCTGCTAGGTCAGGCAGTTTCAAAGCGTACTCTTGCCAAGTGGATTGCAGACTGTATCTCCTTTATCTATAACAAAAATGGGTTGCAACTACCTCATCGTCCTAAGGCCCACTGCACCAGATCCATATCCAATTCATCTGTCTTTTATTCCAGGACCTCATTAGATGATATCTGTGCTGCAGGCAGTTGGCCTAAGACTCATATGTTTGGATCACATTATAAACAGGATCTTGTTTCCTGGAGCTAGGGCTTCATTTGGTTCAGCTGTGCTCCAACATGTCCTTCCTTGAGACCACCCAGGAATTGTATAGCTGGGGACTCTACCCATTCGTGAAGATGAATGAAAGAGACAACGTCAGATTTATTGGTTATGTGCTTACCATAACTTGGTATCAGCGTTGTCTTCTTTAATTCCTTCTCGTCTTCCCACCCAGCAATCTCCCTTCCTGGCACTCTAGACGACCTGGAAATAATTATTTTTGGGAACTGTGGTTCCTGGGTTTATTGAGCCTGTGGTTATGGAGACACACATATTTAAATATACGTACAACTGTATATTTTAAAATTCCTACTATCTTTTGCGCTCTGTTATCTATGGGCAGCAAACTCGATCTGAGGAGGTTGTTTAGAGTGCAGGGCATTGTGGGTTGTGGGAGGAGCTCGAGACTTCGATCATAGTCTGAAGAAACATATCTGAGTCGGCTCACAGGACAGAGCCATAACTCATTTGTGAGGAGGAATGAAAGAAGACAACACAGATACCAAGTCATGGTAATTACATGATAAATAATTAATATGTTAAACTGAAGAGGACCAGTGATAGAGCAATGTGGTAGTCCTGTATGGACTGGGAGAAAAGAGAAGGCTGACTACCATTTGACAGACTGGAGAGGATTTGACAGATAGCTAGAGAACCAGTTAAAAGTAAAGATGGAGATGTCTATTTGTTTTTATAAGTATTTTGGAGTGAGAGAGTATCAAAAGCTTTAGAAAGGTCTAGAAATGGGAAGAAACTAGCTTATTGTTGCTGCTAGCTTTGAAGACTGTGCCAAGAAAACGTATGAGGGCAGTTTGTTGTAATGTGGGCTGGTCTGAAACCAGTTGGTAGGGTCAGTAGGTTTTCGTGCAACAGATATTTTAGCAGTTTTGTGAACACATTTTTCTAATATTTTTGAGAGGGGAGACAATTTGGCAATTGGTCAGAAACTGGTTATTTTTGTATAGTTGCCTCTTTTGATAATGGTGTACTGCATGGCTTTTTCTATAGAAATGTAACGTATGATTCTTGTAAAGCAAGACAGGGATAGGATAAGCAATGGCATTAGAGGTTAACTTGAGGAATCCCAATAGGAGATTGTCAGCAGAGGATGAACAGAGAAGTGTTTTATTAAAACATAATGTGTAGATTATTGGTTACATCTGCTAATGACTCTAGGTGTCAAATATTGCTTGTTATTTGCGTTAATAATTCCAAAGCTGTGCAGCATACAAGGTATTAGAATATTTCATTTTAAAGCTTATATAAATGCAAACAAAACTGTATTGATGTTTGACTTCTGCATAGAGCAGATAAAGATATACTGAATATGATTTGTATACTATTTGTATTGTAATGATTTTCATATTTCTGTAAATATCTGAACAGTCAAGTGACACAGACAGAACAGTTTAGCCTCATTTAAAAGCCCACAACTGTATGAAGGTAATGCTGCTGGCAGTATGCGATTTACTTGCATGGTTACTGAGATATAAACTATTTATACAAAATTACAAAATTCAATTTACTATGTTTGTTGTGACTTATAAAATCTAGTTTAAGACTTAGAACTGAATGGATGGTGCTATTGTAAAGAGGACTTTGTGCTGAATAGTTTGCCATTTGCAGTTTTCTAGTAACACTTATGGTTCACAAAGTATTAGCATTTATTTGAACAGTGAGATGATGCTTCATTTTGTAAAAAGATTAAGACCATGCCTGGCAATCTGAGTACAAACTCGAGAGCTCCATTGAAGGGAATGAGTTAAGAAATGTACTATGCAAATTGATATGTTGCAGGAGATGTAGTTGGATGGAAATGAACATGGAAGTTTGATATAAAGAAGCTTTCCAAGCAGATATTCATCAAAATGTCAGTGACAAAGGAAAGTGGGGTAGCGTATTGATGGGAAGAGGTGCTCTAATTGTGATAGAAGAGGGGAAAAAAGACAATAATGGAAATTTTGTGGCAGTGAGTGGATACTGCCTATGAAAGATATTTACATTGGCATATATTTATATATATATATATATACATATATATATATATATATATATATATATATATATACATATATATATATATATATATATATATATATATATATATATATATACATATACATATACATATATGGATTCACAACTGAATCCCGAAATTACACAGTCCCAAAGCACAAAATACAGAGACTATAAGCCCGAAACCCCACATTACCGAAATGTTAAAACAGTGAAATTCAAAATCGCGAAAGTACTACATACATACAGCACACACACACACACACACACACACATACACACAGCCTCCCCCCATAACCAAACAAACCACCCTACACTAAAGATAAGCAGGGGGCTTCACCCCCCTGCACCACCCATGTGGGGGGGGCTGTGCCCTCCACACCCCCCACTTTAATATTCTAACTCCGAGATCGCACAAACATGCACACAAGGCAAACTCACACCCACACATTACAGCCCCTCACACACACACACACACACACACACACACACACACACCACAGTCACAACACACACTAAAGCCCCTCACAAACACACTTACACACACATACTTCCTGAACCGCAACACCAGAAGCGCTAACTCAAAATCCCTTAACATCAGGATTTTGAATTTCTCTCTTCTGGTCTTTCGGTAATGTGGGGTTTCGGCTACATGGTCTCGAGCTTTTGAAATTCGAGATTTAATTTGAGATTTCAAAAGTTCGAGATTTAGTAGTGTTCCCATATATATATATATATATATATATATATATATATATATATATATATATATATATATATCCCTAAAATTCCAGCTATGGAGCTTAAAAGGATTTTTGGAAAAATAATTGGTTTCCAACAGGGCATTTTATTTTTAAGTTGTTTTGAATGGACTTTATTTTGTTGCACTGAAGCTGTGTTGGTGCCCTAGAAGGGAATCTATTACTAAAGAAGGAAGACTTTTAAAGAAGTATGGAAACTATTTGGTATGGAAGATGTTTCAGGATCAGCTCAGCTGGACTTTGCATAGTATTTTAAAGGGTACAGTCACTGGACTAGGCTATACAAAGGATATATACCACAAGAGTAGTAACCTTTGGTTGAAAGTATTGAAACCCATAAAATAAAAATCTGATCAACTTACCAGAGTTAGGATAAAAATGGAAGAAATTAAAATAAAACAAAAGACATTGGTATTTACCCACATATTTTTTTTAAATGTAGGAATTTAAGGAATGGGCATTAAATAAAATTCAACTGTTATTTGGCAGATAGCCAATCCCTCTGTAATTATTTCTAAGAGGTGGAATAAAATGAAAAGTATAGTGGAATTAAGAGAGAAAGAAAGCTAACAAAAACTATTTAAAAGGGTCAGGAAATGGTTAAATGTTAAAGACGAGGACAAAGCTTACAGATAAAAATGAGGAACAAATGCAAAGTACTAAGAGCAAAATGAAGCAGTATTTTTGACAATATGCATACATTTAGGAAACCTGCAGCTAAATAATTGTTTTTGTTTTATGTTTGGCTGATAGACGATAATTTTAGAGCACAGATGTGTTTAGCAAAGACTCGTGTAACAGAAAATGTAAAGAACTGTAGCAAAATTTAGGGGACCCTATGACATGAAGGTTATCGAGAAATTATGAACAAATCCAATTATTTCCGTAATTTGTGGAAGTCTACATAGAGTAGAATAGTCAGGAAATCAGCAAGAAGCAAGACTGGAAGCTTTTTTGGAAACATCAGGCATTCCAAAGCTTTCTGAAGTAAAAACTCAGTTAACAGTCTTGATAGGTAAAAGACAAATAAAAACAGGGAAATCTCAATGAATGGATGGAATCTCCATAGAAATTTGGAAGTTAAGAGGAATGAGGCTGTTGACGGCATTGTAATAGTTCCATTAGAGAGAGACAGATAAGTCAGCAAAAAAAGAGAACGTCAAGGGTAGAGGGCCTCACAAAGTAAGAAAGCAGTCCAAGTGTAAAAACACAAAGTGAGGCTTACCACGACAATCGAAGCAGACCGTTAAACTCTTTATTCCAAAGAAATCACAATACAGTAAGCGCTTTCACATTTCAAACGAAGCTTCACCAGACTTTAAAACTAAATGTTAAAAACTTTTTTAAATACCACTTGTAAAGCAGCCAACCAGTAAAACATGGACATCAATTAAGTTTGAGACGTGAAAGCGCTTACTGTATTGTGATTTCTTTGGAATAAAGAGTTTAACAGTCTGCTTCGATTGTCGTGGTGAGTCTCACATTGTGTTTTTACATTTAGAGACAAATAAGTGTGTTCATTTTTTGATATGATTTTAAATTCATCTTAACAGCCTGTATATGCTTTCGCTAAGGTCTTTAAGCTTTTATTGGTAATTCCAGTACATAATTACACTGCATTTGTTTTGTTTAAGTGGTGTATTAATAAACCCTAGTTTAATTCTTGTGTACTGTGTGTATGTCAGGCTAGTTCAGGACTTGTCTGTGCATTAAGGCAGTTTCAGGCCAGTCAGTGCAGAGCTAATGGTCTAATTGTTTTTCTCCAGTGCATCCTGTTTTAATTGTGCTCTTAAACCCAGTGTACCTGGTGTTGCCTGCCCTTTTCTGATAATTGGCCAGCATAATTCCCTTCCTCTCCCTGTTTATTGGCTGTTCACAGTAAGCACATTAGCATCATTAAGCAAAGTCTCTGTTCACCAGGTTAAATGACCTTTGATAAATTTGCTTAATGTTGAGTGTACTGATACTGCTTGCATTGATTTTAGTATTAATTTATTGATTTTTTTTTCTGTAATTAGTTTACTAGTTCTTGCTGGTGGCAGAATGAGGTTTCCATGCTAATTTTGCATTAAAATTTAAATACTCAGTAGCAAGCCCACTGAAACATTATTCTAAAACTGATCTCATAGCAGTTATAGTTACCCCTGCCACAGAGTCCGTACCATGGACCAGCACTTCCCTACAATTTCAGTAGCCATCCTCAGGGAGATGAGTATCTTGAGACAGTGTAATAATTGACTCATGCCGTCCGACAATCATCTATTGTTCAAACAGCATAACAATGTGTGAGAGATGTATGTATATAAAAAATTCTTGAAGGCAAAAAAAGCTCTCACAGTAAACCAAGACACCAAAATCGTCAGCAGTGCATCACACGTTACATCTCTCCAAGGTTATCATAGTACATATAACTCATCATATGCTAGGGTTCTAAAGATAAACTTGTCAAAATCTCAAAGACCTCCAAAACACAATACAAGCACAAAGCACACTCAACGTATTAAGCCTACTTCCTCATATAGCACAAGGAGTCCAAAAGTCACAGATGGCTGAAGGCCGTAAGGCAGGCATTGACCGAACCAAAAATTCATGTTATAGGGGACTCCATGTTAAGACATGCAGATGTGCCTCTTACCAGGCTGAGCAAGGAAAGACTTGTGGGCTGTTGCTTGTCTGGTGCCAGGATCCATCAGATCATGCATGCACACAGGTTCTTGAATAACAAGTAGTGGTATGACTCTGTTCATGCTTGTGTCACAATCACTTGAGGTGTACCTTCCTGAACTGTATGAAGAGAGACATGATGGAGCTCTCAGACTGTGTCCAAGGCAGGTATAAGCCTAGCATTAAGCAGCAATTCTACCTTCTTCAAGGATGATGTCACAATTTGAGCAAAAAATAATAGACTTCAGTAATAGGCTTAGATTCTGTGTCATTCAAAGGGGGTCCTATAATTTGTCAGCCCGAGAAGATATCGACGGACCAAGCTGCTTTGCCAGGGATGGCCTGCATCTGCCACTCTAGGGTTTTGATTATTGACCAAGACATTGTCCACGCCATAGTGCTTTTTTTAGGTAATGCCAACCTGATAAGCCTACCAGCATAAATAAGCAAGCAAAGGTAAAATGAAGGTGTTACTGATCGGTGCTAGGAGCCTGAACAAGAAATTCCACTCCCTACAAGGCTTTCTCAGCCTGGTGGACATTGGCATCTGTGTAGTGACTGAGACATGGTTTAAAATAGCAGAGAACACTCCATCTGTGCAGGGCTATAAAGCCCTCCAAATGTGTAGACCAGCTACTGCACAAGATGGGGGGAGGTGTCTCAATCTACATTTAGAGGTGACTAGTGTTGAGGCTTGTAAAGCAGCATGATGCGCTAGATCTTCTGTCTGCTCAAACAACCATCAGAAAGGTCCTGTACCATATATTAGCTAGCTATAGAACTCCTATGACAAAAGAATGCCACAATGTCCATTTCCAGAAGCTAGAATAACTTGGTATTAAATGCAGTACCATTTTGTGCATGAGCTGAGCTATCCAACTATAGACAAAAAAACTACACCGTCACTAATGCACAAGCACAGAGATTCCTGCACTTTGTTCCAGGCCGTTTGCATTGATAATAGTCAGAGTACCCACTGGGAGAATAACATCTTGGATCTTGCCCTTAGTAATGTAGGAGCATCTTGCACCATCCCTTGCATGTCTTCATCTTAAGTCTGACCATAAAGCTCATTTGAAGTAATACTGAAGCCAGAGATCCCTTCCACCCTAACACCCTAACGTACCTTTAAAAAGTTTTTAAGAGAAATTACCTACTCCTAAGTGATACATTGACAAGTTTCAAATCCCCACCATACCCAGTTAACTCCCTTGAATACATGGACACCACTACTCTATACCAACATGTAAACAGCTGCATAGATGTAGCTGTAACTCAGAGGAGCAAGTGCAGGGCAAATTCCAGAAACAAGCTTTATAATAAAAGGAAAATAATTTTGACCAAAAGTAAGAAGAATAGTTCTCAGAATGTTAGCCATTTTCCTTGAAATAAACAAACAGTTTATGAACTTTAAAAAAAAAAAAATCCACCAAAGCCAGACTTGAGGCTAAAATAGCTACCCAAGCCAAAGGTAATCACAAGGCACTCTTTAGTTATGTTTGTAATCTTAAAAGCACAATGCAGCAATGTGCTGAGCTAATTGTGAATGATGTTACCTACAGTGAGGCTGAAGATATAATGAACCCACTGACCAATAAATTTAGATCTAAACTTTACCACCCTCTCCTCTCCAAATGTATGTGAAGACTCGCCTCTAGCTGTCACACAACACCAAGTCCTATGAAGCATGATTCATCCACACACCTCCCCTAACAACACTGTTCAGTCTCAGCATCCATACAATTTTTGCACCTAGTGGATGGAGAACAGCCACAGATGTTTCCCTGCATAAGTGAGGACCTTCCACAGACCCAAGCAATTACAGACAAGTCTGACCAGCCTCTTACGCAAACACATGAAAAGATTTCTCATGGAATCAATTAGGGCATACAGGAACCTCCAAACACTGGATCCATCTCAGTTTAGGTTCATCAAGGTCAGATCTTGCTTACTCAACTGAGTGGATTTTTTGAAAAGGTCACCAGAGCAATGGATGAACGCAAAATAGTACACACTACATACCTTGACCTGACCAAAGGTTTTGACACAATTCCCCACTCAGTCAGTCATAGTAGAAGAGCTAAATATACTGGGAATAAACCCATATGTCACTGCTAGATTGCCAGCTGGTTCACAGATAGGATGCAGATAACCAAAATAGGGGAAATTACCACCACAAAGAGACGAGTCACCAATGGAGTCCCTTGAGGTTCCGTGCTATATATATATATATATATATATATATATATATATATATATATATGTATATATGTATATATGTATATATATATATATATATATATATATATGTGTGTGTGTGTGTGTGTGTATATGTGTATATATATATATATGTGTGTGTGTATATGTGTATATATATATATATATATATATATATATATATGTGTGTGTGTACAAACTATACACACACGTATGTGTATTATATGGGTATGCAACATTTGACCAACAACATATTTCATCTATGAGGAAAAAAACTGTCACAATGTATCTAAAACACGTCACTGAAAACACAAAGGACTGAATTACATTTGACAGAAAAGTATGTAAGGCTACATAAAATTACTGTTGCTGGTGCAGTTTTCGATCATAACAATTACAATGCAAATTTGTGTTGATCATTATTTGTACCTTGCTAATGCTCATTGGGGGCATTGATAAGGCTTCTAGGTATGCTACAAAGTCCAGAAGATTTAAGATATTTGCATGGAAATACACAGGTAATTTTATGCTTCAATGGATTTCAAGCAGAGAAAAGTTGTTTGAGATGTTAAGGGAATTAATGTGTTTCTAGGAATGTTTGAAGTTAACTTGGGTTTAAGGTGTGCTTGTCGAATGTACTGACACATCTTTTTGGGGAACATATTTTATTAACAAAGGAGGTGATGCTGTTGTATTGGTGTCTAGATTTAAAATTGTCAAGACATAGTGAGGCCTTATTACATTTAATGTTTTAGCAGCAAAAAAATAAATTACACAGAAGTAGAAATCGTAGATTAACCCATCTGTAAATGAAATAATGAAAGTTGTCGCCTCACAGCAAGAGGCTCTCTGGTTCGATGTTCAGCTGGGGTGCCTTCTGTGCAGAGTCTGCATGTCCTCCCTGTGGTCGCGTGGATTTCCTCCGGGTGCTCCGGTTTCCTCCCACATCCCAAAGACATGCTGTAGGTGGATTAGGCACTCTAAATTGGCCCTAGGTATGAGTGTGTGCGTGTGTGTGCCTTCTGTGGAAGGTTGGGCGCCGGGCTGGCAACTCGACACCATAAAAACTCTACTGCCAATCATGAGCGGGCAGGTGATCCGCTGTGGCGATCCCTAACTGGGAAAAACCGAAAGAAAAAGAAGCAAAGGAAGTAAAAGATCTAGAGATGAGATCATTAAAATAAGGAGGAAGTAATTCTCATTAAAATGGTGTATTTGGGAACATTATATATGAAATAGTAGTCAAATAGATGACTAAAATAAGTAGGGTGATATGACCTAAAAGTGTATTAACAGATTTTAGAGTTTACCCACAGTTATGCACTACATCCATATTATAGTATCACCACACTGCAAAGGTGGAATTGAGAGTTACAGCCACTTTGGCTGTGATTGACTCAGATAATTGTGATCAAATGAATGCAGACAGAAGTAGCTGCAGTAAAATATTTCAAGATGTTGCTGTTGAATGCATTACATCCACCTGGTACACATACACATGTATGTGCACACATGAACACACACACCCACACACACACACACACACACACACACACACACACACACACACACACATTGCATGTACATGCACCAACGCACAAACTCAAACTTGCACACACATGGACACAAATGTACTCACCAGTTACTGCCATTTTGTTGATGTTGCATAGTGATATGTATGTCTGACTGTAATCGCACAAGTGAATAAGTAGTACTATCCCCAGTAATAGTTTAGTTTGCTGCGGTCAGGTGCAACCCCACATGCACACAGAAATGTACATAATCACACAGCATGAACATAAAATGATGGATTTTAATAATTAGCTTAATTCCAGGTGTCATTCTAGTGGGATCCAGTGTCTGTCAGCATGCCAGGACATAGTCAAAAGACGACGTTGCTTTGCCAAGGATGGGCTGTACCTTTTGCCAGTAAGCTTTTGGATATTAGGCTGTAAGGAGATGGATAAAATTTTAGCTTTCTTAGGCGATGCCAAAAAGACAAAACTGCCAACATTGTGAAAAAGTCTGCAAGTAACCTTAAAGGAGAACCCCACCAACAAATTCAAAAAACATGTTTATTTTCATCATGGTTTGGAGTTTCCTACATTTTAACACTGCTCTAAGACTGTTTACAGGTTTTTAAATATTTTTATATCTAATTTCTGAGTTTGACCACATGGGATCTAGCATCTTGAAGTGATCCTGATTGCTTAGTCTGCCTCTAGGTATCCCACAATTCATTGTTTGTCTGTACAAAATTACATCATGCCAGGCCTCTTTCTTCCTAAAGCTCCTGTCACTGCATTGATTTTACACGCATACACTGCTGTCTTTCAGTCAGTTAGTTTTAAGTAACATTTTATGTTGTTCAGTGACTACTTAAAACACAAACAGTGCAAATGCCACCGAGCCGACTTTCAAAGTGCTTTTTACTGCTGCTTCTTTTTAGAATGGTCAATTTGCAGTCTTTTGTGAAGCCTGAATTGTACTACTTCAACTCATCTCGCTTTCCCCTTTACACCTAACTTCCCTAGTTGTCAAAGTGCTAAGGGTAATTTGAGCTGTTACCTGCTGTGATTGACAGCTCACAGCAGGAGACTTGACTCGTGTACTGTTTCCTTGTTCTAGCCTTTACTTTCTGTATGGGTAGGGGAAGGACCAGGGAGCCATGACATCACAGCATGGATGGGTCTTTTGGACGGTCGTAGTGATGTCAGTTTGGAGGGGGGGTGGGATTGACCAGAAAAACTACCAGTATTCATTGGCCTTGATGACATCAATGAACTGGAGACAGCAGCAAACTTTTCCAGGGCGAGATAAAAGTTTTTTTAAAAGTGAAACCACCACAGTACAGTAAGGTATTGTTCTAGTGGACAGAAACAGTCAATTTAAAATATTTTAAATGCTGCATTGTTGTTTATTTATAACAAAGACTGTAAATAGGGAGAAAAAGAACAGAGAAGTTGAGCATTTTTAATAGAATCACCTTGCTATCCTTTAAGGTGTGTCTGCTCAATGCTTGGAGCCTAAACAGAAAAACTCCACATCCTTCAAGCCTTTTCACTCTGGAAAATGTAGATGTCTGTCCTGTTATTGAGACTTGGTTTAAAGCCATAGAAAGTACTCCAGAAGTGGAAGGTTACAGTGCCTTCCACACATTTAGAATAACAGCAGCATGGATTAGCTAAAGGAGGCGGTGTCTCAATCTATATTAGCAATAAATATACCTGCAGGCTGGTTGAACGGGATGATAATCATAGAGCTCATCCATGTGCAATCCAGCATAGATAAGGTCTGTCACCATGTTATGGCTAGCTACATATTACCATCTATGCCTCTAGAGTCTCACAACTCTAAACTTTCTCAAGGCACTCAACATCCAACCAAGCATCTTATTTATGGGTCACTTTACCCCTCTATTGATTGGGAAATATACAGTGCCTCAAACTCACAGGCACACAACGTCTTGGAGTTTATTAACACAAATACCCTAGAACAGATAGTGCATGCTCCAACCAAAGGATCAAACATACTGGATCTGGTGCACACCATCACGGCAGAGCATTCCCCCCCAACCAATGTCACATCCTCACTACTGAGGTCAGATAAGAAAGTTCTCTCATTTGAAGTAATAAAACAACCAGGAAAATCCAGCTGAGCAAGTAGCAGTTAGGAGCTATTCAAAAGCAAACTACACCCTGTTAAGTGACAGTTTCTCAGAATTTGTCTCCCCATCCCAGCCCCAAGACCACAGCAACCTATGCAGCATTATTCACAGAGTCCCTACAAATTCCCACTGGTGGAATCCTGAACTGCAAAGGGAGAAAGCTCATGGCCAAAATCAGGAGGAGCAACTCCTCTAACGACCGTGCACTCTTAGACAACTAAACAAGAAACCCTGAGGTTTAATTAAGTCCAACAAGACCAACTATGAGGTTAGGATAGCCTCACAGACTAAGAATACTCAGAAGATATTATTTAGCTACGTCTGGAACCTTACAGGAAACACAGCAGTGTGCTGAACTTCCCAACCGACATGACCTATGAAGACCACTTGAGGCGGTCTTCAACTGCAGTCTTGAGGACTGCAGCATTCATTCCTCTCCACAAGGGTGGACCATCAACTGACCCATACAACTACAGACCCGTCAATCTGAAAAGATTAATATTCAAAGTGGTGGGACGAATTATCATGGAATCCAGAACTTATCTAAACAGACCTGTCTTGTTTTGTGATGTATTCATCTTTACTGTTAAAAGGAGGTACAACTATGAGCAGTAGTGTGCCGAAGCTACCCTGCACATATAGGTGTGACATAAAGAAATTCCAGCTTTTGTTTGACTTTCATAAATTGTACATTCAGAAAAACTACTTTACTTACTTTAGTATGGTTTGTGAGATTTGTCTCATAGAAGTTTATGTTCTCTTGGAATTCTCTGGTAACCCTTTTTTGATTATTCATTTATAATTTTTTATTCATTTGAAGCTGAATGTGGATTCCTTAAATGATTATGGCAATAATGACTTGCTAAAGCACAAATATATTGTACAGTGTCATAAATGCTAAGTATATTTACATGTAACATCTGATAACACTGTTGATCTGTGTTCATGTCAAAAGTTGGATTTGCTTACCATTATTAGTATTAAATCTACACTTACTAATGATAATTGCACTTGTGCAATTGGCAAACCGTGGAGAACTTTTGCATATATTAATTACTGGAGTAGTGAGATAAATAAATAATGTTAGACACAGAGCAAATAGAACGCATTCAGGAAAAGATTTGTCTATTGTCTGTAAAGATCACTCAACCCCTATGAAACAAGATGATACCTCTGACAACATTGGAATTCTGGATACAAGCATTAAGCAATCTGAGGATTCAAAGTATTTATAGGGAAATAAAAAAGGAAAGAAAGGAGGAGGTTCACAACAAATAAGGAAAAAAAGAAACTGATAAATTTTTGTAAAGTAAAGAGAATGCATACCAAAAAGGACACTGCTTTATGTAACACACAGATTACAGAGAATAACAGTTTTCTACCAGAAACCTTCAGTCTTCAGAAAAAGTCAACATGTTTCCAGAAGAGAAGGTAGAAAATTAAGAGGCAAGGGGAAGATGAAAAGGAAGAAATCAAAATTTGAATGTGGATGGATTGAAGAACTTTACTGTAATAAAAAAGAGGAAGGATAGACATTGACAACTTGGCTCAAGCTGTGGATGTTTCAAGCCAGCTGGATGAGAATTGTAGTGCGATTAAGAAGACCAATGACGATGAAGATCATTCCTTTGTAACAATTGATAGAGCAGATATTACTGAATTGGAAGTTGAAGATTAAGATCTAGTCAGAAAAGATATGCATGTAATTGGAGATTCAGTTATTAGAGGTACTGATACTTACATTTGCAGAGAAAATAATGAACATTGAATTGTGTTAAGCTTGCCAGGAGCAAAAATAAAGGATGTGAGACAAGCCTTAAACACCTTAATTTAAGGAAGTATGGATCTGTTTCTATTCATATTGGTAGAAATAATCTCCTCCACAAGGACTCTGTGACTGTAAGTGGGGAACTTACAGCCCTGTTAGATAGTATAGCTTGTACTGGTATTAGGATGTATTTTTCACAGATCACACGTAGAAAAGAGAATGGGATCACAGTGAATGAAAAGTTTTTTTAGGTAAACACCTACATGAAAAAAAATGTGGGCACACATGTTCAGACAGGATGGCATGCACAAAAACGGTTAGCAAAATTACTTCAGCAATTGAAAATAGAGAGGGGTGCTGCCAAACTTAAGAAGCTTATAACTAGTTAAATAACCAGAGCACCCAATAGAGGTAGTAGAGATATTTCAGAAATTGTATGAACATTTGTATAAAGCAGAAATAGGAAAAACAAGAGAAGGCACAAATGGAAGTATTCATGGAATACTTAAATATGCCAAGGTTAGAGGAGAATGTGGCTCAAGAATTAATAGCAAAGATGGGAAGGAATGAAATAAAAATGGTGATATATAAGTGATCAACAGGGAACTCTCCAGGAACAGATAGTATTCATATCAATGTTTGGTAGGAAGAAATAATGTGATAAATATCTGTAAAGCTTTGTTTAATAATAATCTAAAAGGAGAGGAAGTGCCAGCATCTCAAAAGAAAGCTTTGGTAGGTATTTTTACCAAAGAGGACAAATGCCCTTAAACATAACTTTATATAGTTTGAATTCTAAACCATGATTATAAAGCATTTGTCTGTACTAGCTAGGACAATGGCTAAGGTCTTGCCAAAAGTAATATTCATAGGTACATAGGTAAGTACTATTCTAGGTTCCCTTGCAGGCCATTTTAAGCCTAGCCAATTTCCCTTTTTGTGTCCAAAATAACTTGTCCTATTTAGCTATAGATTTGCCTTACCCATCCCATCGTTGATAATTATATTTTATCCCATAGCTTTCAACCTCTTAGCATAAAAAATCTGGGCAAAGCTAAAAATAAGGTGGGGACAATGCCTCAAAATAGAGACCATTTTTAAATATTGCTTTTATAACTTAAAAAGTTGATAGAAATAAAGGTCTTGTGTTATGTATTTTCTGAAGGATATGAAATCTGCAACTCAAATGACTGTCATTATTTAGTGAATCTATTCCTTGCTGGTTTGCCATAGAAGTCCAGAAAATCACAAATTTTGAGGAACATATGAGGCAAAAATCTGAACATTCATGAAAATCTTTACAGTTGAGAGTTATGATTACTCCTATTGAGAATAAAAAGGATCATACCATAGATTGCCGAAGGGGACCCATACAGAGGATAAATCATTTTGGAGCTGCCTGTGTCCCTTAGTAGTAAGGGGTAGTCCTGGTGTAAATTCAGTTTCCCATCCATAGGATTTTGTGAATGATGAGCCTGTTCACATCAGCAGTATCCATTGTGAGATGTACATATCCCTCCAAACCATTCCATTGATGTTGTACAAGAGATTTAGATCCCTATTAAGAGTATTTATGATGACATTTGACTGGCTGATGTGCACTAAATCCATGAATAGTGGATCAGAAGATGCCTTGTTTGCCCTACACAGGTCATACCTCAACAGTCTGTACGGTGCACAGCATATTGACTGGGCTTTAAGTTAGTCCATGTAGGACATATTGTTCAGACCTTGTATCCTTTTAGTAAGGTATCTCAGTGAGCATTCAGTTGTTGCATGTGTCAGGACAGATGCCTAATGAGGGCTGAGTAAATGGGGACAATGACATCCCTAGCTGTAGACATAATCCCTTTGTTTATATGCAGTGCAACACAGATGGACTTCCTTACAATAACAGACATGTTGCTCAAAAAATTAGGTCAATGTCCATATAAATTCTCAAATTCCAACAAATGGGTCAACTCTTAGGGGCATATTGTCCAGTGTAGTAGTTCCTTGGAGTAGATGACTTAGCAAAGGATACAATGCTGCTTTTTTTTGGTCCCAGTTATTTATTTGGGACAAACCTTCCAGCAGGAAGTCATCAGGGGATTCAGTGAATGTTCCTAGCTTGCAGTCATCTGCAAACTTAGCCAGAGCCCTTTGATATTGTTTTTTATTTTAGAAGAGTAGATGCAAAACAGAAGAGACTCCAGCACTGAACCCCAAGGGACTCCACTGGTGACTCGTCTCTTTGTGGTGGTAATTCCCCCTATTTTGATTATCTGCATCCTATCTGTGAGCCAGCTGGCAATCTAGCAGTGAAATATAACTTTATTCTAAGTTTATTTAGCTCTTTTATGCCTGAGAGGGGAATTGTCAAAAGCTTTGGCCAGGTCAAGATATGGACTATTTTGCCTTCATCCATTGCTCTGGTAACCTTTTTAAAAACAATCCACCCACCTGAGTAAGCAAGACCTGACCTTGATGAATCTCAACTGAGATGGGTCCAGTGTTTGCAGGTTCCCGTATGTCCTGATTAATTCCATGAGAAATCTTCTCACGTGTTTGCATGTGAGGCTGGTCAGACTTACCGGTTTGTAATTGCCTGGGTTTGTAGAAAGTCCTCACTTAGGCAGGGAAATATCTGTGACCATGTGGTGTAAGATGCTCCTACATTAGTAAAGAAAAGATCTAAGATGTTATTCTCCCAGTGGGTACTCTGTTCTAGGCGTTTGTATTGATAATTTAATCCAGGAGTCTCTATGCTTGTGCACTGCTGGTGGTGGTGTAAGTTTTCCATTCTATAGTTGGATAGCTCAGATCATGTAGGAAAATAGTATTGCATTTAATACCAAGTTATTCTAGCTTCTGGAAATGGGCATTGTAGAAAAATGAGTTCTATAGCTATCTAATATATGGTACAGGACTGTTTTGATGGTTATTTGGACATGAAGAAGTTGTAGTGCATTGTGCTATTTTACAAACCTTGAGGTGTTTCTCTTCTAAGTGTAGATTGACACACCTCCACAGTCTCCCACTCCCCCCATCTTATGCAGTAGCTGGTCTACACATTTGTAAGGCTTTATAGCCCTTCAATGACGGAGTGGCCGCTGCTATTTTAAACCATGTCTCAGTCACTACACAGATGTCAATGTCCACTAGGGTGAGAGGGCCTTGTAGCGAGTGGAGATTCCTGTTTAGGCTCCTAGCACTGATCAGTAACACCTTAATTTTTCCTTTGCTTGTTTATTTATGCTGGTAGGTTTATCAGGTTGGCATTGCCTAAAAGAACACTATGGGGTGGACAGTATCTTGGCCAATAATCAAAACCCTAGAGTGGCAGATGCAGGCCATCCCTGGCAAAGCAACTTGGTCTGTCGATGATACCTTCTCAAGCTGACAAATGTTGGACCCCCTTTGAAATGCTACAAAATCTAAGCCAATTATTGAAGTCTATTATTTTTTGCTCAAATTGCAACATCATCCTTGAAGGTAGAATGCTGCTTAATGCTAGTTTTATACCTGCCTTGGGCACAGTCTTTGAAATCCATCATGTCTCACTTCATATAGTCCAGGAAGGTACACCTCAAGTGATTGACACAGGCACGAACTATGGCAGAGTCGTACTGGTCCTTGTGTTCAAGCACTTGAGTGCATGCATGATCTGATGGATCCTGGCACCAGACAAGCAACAACCCACAAGTCTTTCCTTGCTCATCCTGGTAAGAGGTACATCTGCATGTCTTAATATGGAGTCCCTTATAACATGAATGTTTGGTTGAGTCAATGCCTGCCTTACGGTCTCAGCATCTGTGACTTTTTGTGCTATACAAGGAAATCTGTTTAATATGCTGAGTTGCTTTGTGTTTGTATTGTGTTTTGGAGATCTTTGAGGTTTAGGCAAGTTAATCTTTAGAACCCCAGCATATGATGGATTATGTGCATTATGATGGCCTTGGAGAGGTGAGATATGTGAAGCACTGCTGATGATTTTGGTGTCTTAGTTTACTGTGTGCAAGTTTTTTTTTTTGCCTTTTATATATGTACACCTCTCACACACTGTGTTAATACTGTTTGAGCAGTAGATGGTTATCAGACAGCATGAGACCATTCTTAAACTGTCTCAAGATACTCTTTTCCATCAGGCTGGCTAGTGAAATTGTGGGGAAGTCCTGGAATGACTCTTGGGGCAGGGGTAACTATAACTGCTTGGAGATTGATTTTAGAATAATGTTTCAGTGGATTTGCTACCGAGTAGTTAAATTTTAATACAAAACTAGCCTGGAAACCTCCTCCTGCCACCAGCAAGAACCGGTATACTGATTATAGGAAAAAACAAAATCACTAAATTGATACTAAAATCAATGCAGGCAGTATCAGTACACTCAACATTAAGCAATTTTATCAATGGTCTTTTAACCTTGTGAACAGAGACTGCTAAATGATACTAATGTGTTTACTGTCAACAGCCAATAAACAGGGAGAGGGAGGGAGCTATGTTGGCAATTATCTTAAAGGGCAGGCAAGAACAGATGAGTTTAAGATGGGTTTAAGAGATTAAAACAGGGTGGGTTGGAGAAAAACTATTAGCTCTGAATTGACTGGTCTAAAACTGCCTTAATGTAAAGACAAGTCCTGAACTAGCCTGACGTACATGCAGTACATAAGAATGAAACTAGGATTTAATAATAAGACTGCTTAAACAGAAAAACACATTGCAATTATGTGCTGGAATTACTAATATAAGCTTAAAGACCTTAGCTAAAGCATATACAGACTTTTGAAATGAATTTAAAATCAGATCAAGAATTGATAATACTTCTCTGTTTCTGTCTCTCTCTCTCTCTAAAGGAACTATTACAATGCCTTCAACAGCTTCATTCCTCTTAACTTCACATTTCTGTGGAGGTTCCATCCATTCCTGGACATTTCCCTGTTTTTTGGTTATGCATCATATTTTTATTTGTCTTTTATCTTTCATGACTGTTAATTGAGTTGTTACTTCAGAAAGCTTTGGAATAGCTGATGTTTCCAAAAAAAGCTTCCAGTCTTGTTTCTTGCTGATTTCCCCACTATTCTGCTCTATGTAGACTTTCCCAAATTACTGAAATATTTTGATTTGTTCATAATTTCTCATTAACCTTCATGTCATAGGACCCCCTAAATATTTTTACAGTTCTTTACATTTTCTGTTACACCAGTCTTTGTGCTAAACACTTATGTGCTCTGAAATTGTAGTCCATCAACCAAACATAAAACAAAAACAATTATTTAACTGCATGTTTCCTAAATTGATGCATATTGTCTTATTTTGCTTTTAGCACTTTGCATTTGTTCCTCATTTTCATCTGTAATCTCTGTCCTCCTGTGCAACATTTAACCATTTCCTAACTCTTTTTTTATATATTTTTTGTTAGCGTTCTTTGTCTCAATTCCACTGTACTTTTAAAATTAAATTTCATTTTATTCCGAGCCTTAGACAATCCTTCCGGAATTATTTATATCTGTCAAGTAACTGCTGAAATTTATTTAATGCCCATTCCTTAAGTTCCTATATATTTTTTAAAAAACTATGTTGGTAAATACCAAGTCTTTTGTTTTATTTTAATTTCTTCCAAGTTTTTCCTAAATGTTGTAAATTGATCAGATTATTTTATGTGTTTCAGTACTTTCAACCAAACGTTCCTGGTCTTGTGGTAAATGTCCTTTGTCCAGCCTAGTCCAGTGATTGTATCTTTTAGAATACTATGTAAATTCCAGCTGAGCTGCTGATCCTGAAATAACAGCATACTTCCTTAAAAGTCTTTCGTCTTTAGTAATAGTTTCCCTTCTAGGGCCGCCAAATGCCCTGTTAGAAACCAGTTATTTCTCCCAAAATCCTTTTAAGCTCCATAACTGGAATTTGATGGGGTGATATAACACACACACACATATATATATGCCAATGTAAATATCTTTCATAGGCAGTATCCACTCACTGCCACAAAATTTCCATTATTGTCTTTTTTCCCCTCTTCTATCACAATTAGAGCACCTCTTCCCATCAATACGCTACCCCACTTTCCTTTGTCACTGACATTTTGATGAATATCTGCTTGGAAAGCTTCTTTATATCAAACTTCCATGTTCATTTCCATCCAACTACATCTCCTGCAACATATCAATTTGCATAGTACATTTCTTAACTCATTCCCTTCAATTGAGCTCTTGAGTTTGTACTCAGATTTCCAGGCGTGGCCTTAATCTTTTTACAAAATGAAGCATCATCTCACTGTTCAAATAAATGCTAATATTTCGTGAACCATAAGTGTTACTAGAAGACTGTAAATGGCAAACAATTTAGCACAAAGTCCTCTTTACAATAGCACCATCCATTCAGTTCTAAGTCTTAAACTAGATTTTATAAGTCACAATAAACATGGTAAATTGAAGTTCGTAATTTTGTATAGATAGTTTATGATATCTCAGTAACCATGCAAGTAAAACATGTGCTGCCAGTTTTGGGCTATCAAATTAGGCTAAGCAGTTCTGTCTGTGTCACATGACTGTTCAGATATTTACAGAAATATGAAAATCATTACAATACAAATAGTATACAAATCATATTCAGTATATCTTTATTTGCTCTATGCAGAGGTCAACCATCAATACAGATGTTCATTGTGTTTCACTGTTGCAGTCATTACATGTAGGTTATCCTGCTGACAGGCTACCCTCAGTCGGCCTGAATTCCAAAGTCATGGTCCGGCGTCGGTTGCGGTCACCTCTTCCCTGACGTCAGTGTGCCAGGGGTATATAAGATGCAGCCGACGCCATTTTCTTCAGCTTTTCTTGCCGTGCGGTGCCTGAAGCAAAAGCAGTTCGCAAGTGCCGTTTGGCCGACTCCTGAGATTTTCGAAATTGAATTTCAAAACCGAAGTCTTCAATAAAGCTAAGTACCCCATTGGGGAAACTTTTTCTTGCTCCAGACCGATGTCAGTAAAAGTTAACAATTGTATTTCTTGTGGGAAGCAAATACCTCATAAGGATTTTCACTCTTACAGTATTCCTTGCCTAGGCCCTGACCACGACGTTGCTAGTTGTCGGTTTTGTGCTAGATTCAACCAACGCACTATTAAGTGTTGTTTTGATTTTGCTTTACATTACTTTGGCCGAAGGTTTAACTACATAATGCCGTTGGAACAACCGACGACCGGAATTCATAAAAAACGCAAAGACAAAGAAAAGGACAGGCATCCGAGGCCAGTTCTCAGTGAGGTGCTTTCGCAGCCCCTGGCAACCACTACGTCAGAGCCACAGGCCACTTCCGACTCCCACGTGGAGGCAACTAGGCCTCTGGAAACTCAAGGTATTGGGCCTATGGAAACTATTCCCTCAGATGGATCCGAAGCTGCTGAGCAGGTATCTGTTCTGAGGGTGTTTTCAGACCTACACAGCTTAATATCAAGTCTACTTCTACAGCCAAGGCAAAGTCTAAAACACCATTAAAGACAAAGAAACAAGTACAGCATTCTCCTGGACAGTCATCCATGCCAAAGAAGCAGATGCTTAAAATGGCCTAGGACCTAATTACTTTGATCAGGGGTTCCCATCCCCCCTCTGATAAAAGGCCTAGGCAAGACACTGACTATGACTCCTCTGACCAGGTTTCTATTTCTTCTGATTCCTCTTCAGAACAGGAATATTCTCTTCCTCCCTATGAGGACTCTGATGCTGAAGAATCTATCCCTTCAGCCTCTCCTCCTGAGGATTACTCTTTTGGGGAAACCCTGCACACCATGAGGGAGCATTTCCATTGGGAGAGCCAGGATTATTCAGAATCCAAGCAAAGGCTCAGGGACTTTCTTTTACTGCCTCAGCACCAGGCCCCTTGCTATCCCCCCTGTACTAGATATTGTTGATGATGTTTTTTTCTGAATCCAGTTTGTCTCCTGATTCTTTACCCCCTGCACCAGTCAAGCCAGATAGGTACTACAGGGTCCCAGACTCTCATAAATTTCTTTATAAAAACCCTGCTGCTGACCCAGAAACAATTTCTCAGGGTCCCAAAGGGGTCAAGGCTTCCACTGCAAAAAACCCTGTTCCCTCTGATAGGGATTCTAGAGCACTGGATAGATGGAAAAACATTTACACTTCTGCTACTTTAGCTGTAAGGGCTTTAAACTGCCAGTTTCACATGCTTAAATATCAACAATACCTAATGTCTTTGCTAAAACAGAAAATGATTACAAGCTCAGAATGTCCCGACAATAAGGAAATGCAGGATTTATTGCATGCAGCTGAACAAGTGGGAAAGCATACTCTGCAATGTGGTTTTGATTCGTTAGAGGCTTCTTGCAGAGCATGCTTGCAGAGCATGCTTGGTAAAAAGAACAAAGTTTACCTGATCATGTTAAAGCAAAATTATTGGATGCACCATTACAGCATGATACTTTGTTTGGTGTTAAGACAGAAGAGGTGTTAAAGAAAATGGAGGATAAAGCAAAATCAGTGCAGACAGTAAAAGATTTCTTACAGGTTCAGCCACCTAGATTTAGCAGGACTGGCCTTCTAAAAATTGGTCCTTTCCGGTGTCAGACAGGCCACAAAGAGGCAGATACAGATGCCCAAGAGGCAGATCTCAGCCCCAAGGCTCATACAGACCTAAACAATGGGATGCTTCAGCTCCCAAAGGCGGAGAAGACAAATTACAATCTTATAGGAAACGGTCCCAATGACTTCCCTCTACAAAAGCCAAGCACTTACCTTTTGACAGCACCCTTAGGGGGAAAACTAGCACTTTTATCACAAAATTGGCACATGATCACCCAGGACAAATGTGTACTGAATATTGTTTCTCAGGGTTACAGGTTCCACTTTCACACCCTACCAAGGTCAAAAGGTATGCCACACCTGCCACAAAACCAATGGGCAGAGGCACAAAAACAAATCTCTGCTCTCATGGACATGAGAGCTATTCAAAAAGTACCACAGCAAGAACAGGGGCAAGGATTTTACTCAAGACTTTTCTTGGTACCCAGAAAGGACAAAGCCTGGAGACCAATACTGGATCTGTCAATTCTAAATACTTTCCTGAATGTTCCAAAATTCAAAATGTTGACACTGCAGCAACCTCTACCCATGCTGGGCAAGAAGGCTTGGCTAGTTACTTTGGACCTCAAAGAGGCATACCTGCATGTCCCAATCAGACAATGTTGCAGAAGATACCTCAGATTCATAGCTGGCTCAATGCATTACCAATTCTCTGCACTGCCCTTTGGCTTATCTACTGCGCCCAGGGTCTTCACAAAATGCCCGGCACCAGTAATTGCATTTTGCAGACAAAAAGGAATACAAATATATCCCTACATGGGCGACTGCCTTATTCAAGCAGAGAGCAAGGACATTCTGCGAAAGCATCTGGTGTTTGTAAAAGAATTACTAATTTGCCTAGGGTACACAGTAAACAAAAATAAATCAAAACTAGTGCCCTCTCAAGAGATAACATTCCTGGGTGCAAGCTTAAATACAACTGCCCAGATAGCTTATCTCATGCCAGACAAGCAAAGGCAACTGACTCATTACTTTCAAATGATGGCAACAAAGACCCAGCTACGTGCAAGAAAAATTCTTCAGGCTTTGGACTTCATGGCATCTTGCATCCTGCTAATTCCATATGCAAAATTGCATATAAGGAAGCTACAATGGTACCTAAAAATTGTTTAGAGTCAACATTGCCACAGCCTGGAAACAATAATAACTCTTATTCCCTGCCTGCAACAGGAGTTTCGATGGTGGGCACTGGCCTGTCACCACAACAAGGGACAGCCTTTCACTTTACCCACAGCCAGGCAGACACTAACAACAGATGCATCGGATTATGCCTGGGGGGCACACATGACAGGAAAATGTATTCAGGGATGTGGCCCACGGACCAAATACATCTTCACATCAATCAAAAAAAGATGCTAGCTGTACAGAATGTCCTGACAGCCTTCAAGGACCTACTACATCCAGGACAGCTATTACTAAAGACGGACAATACTACAGTTATGTGGTACATAAACGAGCAAGGGGATACGCATTCCTGCCCCCTCTGCAGGCAAGCCATGACTTTGTGGAACACAGCGCTGACCTATCAGGTACATCTGTATGCACAATTCCTGCCAGGAAAGAAAAATACTCTGGCAGACGAACTAAGCAGAAACCTCATGGACCCTCATGAGCGGAAACTAAATCCACAGGTCTTCAGCATGATAACAAGGAAATGGGGATGCCCTGACATAGATCTCTTTGCCTCCCCTCGCAACTGCCAACTACAGAGATTCTGCACAAGGACTTACCACTCACAAGCCTGGAAAGTGGATGCTCCATCTTTCATCTGAAAAACCCTAGCAGTTTATGCCTTTCCACCACTGCCTCTCTTTCCCAAGGTGCTCCTAAAAGTCAGACAAGAGAAGCCAAAAATGATTTTGATTGCCCCAGACTGGCCACGCCAGCACTGGTACCCAGTCCTAAAGAACTTGTCTCAAGACCCAGCCTGGACTTTATCTCTAATGCCTCATCTTCTGACTCAACAAAACAATCAGATCCTGCACAGCCAACTCAGAACCTTAAATCTTGCTGCATGGTGGATAATATAGCCACTCAGAACACATCTCTCTCTAAAGCTGTTATGGATGTCATTTTGGAAGCCAGGAGGCCCAGCACCAGGGAATCTTGCACAGAAAAATGGAAGAGATTCTGTGCTTGGAACCAGGCACAAGGACTTGAACCACTTGTTCCAAATATTCCTCAGATTTTACAATACCTAACTGAGATGCTGGACAAAGGCCTATCCTTCTCAACAATTAAGATCCATGCCTCTGCCATTTCAGCTCATTACAATACGGAACCTCCTATTTTCTCTCATCCACTGCTAAGACAGTACCTCAGAGGGGCAAAAAACATAAGAAGAGTCTCAGAGTTACAGGCATTAATGGCAGTGGAACCTTTTATCATTTTTCTTCCAGACAGGGTTTCTCTAAGGACAAACCCAACATTTATGCCAAAGGTAGTATCCAGTGTGGCTCTTAATCAAGCCATTCATTTGCCAACATTTTATCCAAATCCTCAGAATAAATGGGAGAGACTTCTGCACTCTTTGGACATACACAGGCAGCTACGCTTCTACTTGGACAAAACGAAAGCTTTCAGAAAAACTGAGCAACTCTTTGTGGCATATGCTGCAGGATCACAAGGAAAGGCTATCTCAAAGCAGACTATTTCAAAATGGATAGGACACTGTATTTGCTTCTGCTATGCACAGCATGGCAAGTCAGTGCCTAAGAATATTAGGCCACATTCTACCAGGGCAGCAGCCACTTCAGCAGCCTTTGTCACCAACCAAGGAAATTTTGGAGGCTGCAACTTGGAGTTCAGTGCACACTTTTACCAAGCATTACCACTTACCTTTTTACTCTAAATCCAGAGCAGGCTTTGCCACTGCAGTTCTGCAGGGCCTCATAGCCACTCCTAATCCTGTTTAGACCCAGCCGCCCTACCTCAGCTTTGGGATTCAACCTAAGTGTAATGATTGCAACAGTGAAACACAATGAACATAGTACAGTTGTGTATCTACCATAAATGTAGATGTTCGAGTGTATTCACTGTTGCAGTCCAGGTTACCCACCCTCCACCCCCCCCTTTCTTTGCTGGGACTTATCTATACTTCTCTGTCCTATACAACCTATGTGGTGTATTTGCTTGTAGATGAAGGTATTGTGTTTATTTTACTGTATGTTTTTATTAGCAACATGTATTGCCCACCTTCTTGGGGGCACCTGACATCTGGGGCAAGAAAAACTGAAGAAAATGGCGTAGGCTGCATCTTATATACCCTGGCGCACTGATGTCAGGGAAGAGGCGACAGCAACCGACGCCGGACCAGGACTTTGGAATTCGGGCCGACTGAGGGTAGCCTGCCAGCAGGATAACCCAAGTGTAATGACTGCAACAGTGAATACACTCGAATATCTGCATTTATGGTAGGTACACAACTGTACTTTTTGTTTGCATTTATATAAGCTTTAAAATTAAATATTCTAATGCTTTGTATGCTGCATGGCTTTGGAATTATTAGTGCAAATAAGAGCAAGCATGGATCTTTGAGGTTTTGTGTATGTTTTGCAAACATTAGACAACATTAATAGAATGCTGATGATCCAGAGGGAAGCATTTTGCAGTTAAACTCCACTGATGGCAGGTTTTGATGCACAGAAGACAATTCAGTACAGTTAGCTAAGGATTTTATGAATACAGCAGTTAGTATTTCCATTTCCTGATAGATTTATCTTCCTAATTATCCTCATTAGTGTATCTCCCACCACTGTTACTCCCTTCACTCCCTGAACTGGCTAGAACTCCTTCACTATCTATCCTACATTCAACTGTCCATTGCCCACAAACTCATTTTCAACCCTTCTCATTTCCCCTCCCTCACCTCTGTCCTCACTGTGCATCTTCCTACCCAAACCCTCAGATCTAACTATCAAAACTTCATTGCTGTACACAAACCATCACATAGCCCTAGTCAACTTCTTCTATCTTTCTCCTTTGCATGCAAATGGAACTCCATCCCTCCCCACATCCATACTACACAAAATCTTTCCTCTTTTAAATCATTGCTACACTCTTTTCTCTCTCCTACCTGGGAACGCTCCTGCTCCCATCCATCCTAAACCCCCCTCCACTCCTACTCAAACTGCCCTACCCTAGCTCAATTATGCTTTCTGCTTGCCACATAAGGGGGGGGGGACAGGGGGTTAAATATGTACATTTCCTTTTAGGAATCTTCTACTGATGTAACTGTTACTGTCTGTGCTGCTACTTGTTTGACCATCAATTGTTTGTATCGTAAAAATACTGTATCATATCCTAGTATTTCACTTGTATTATCTGTTGCATGCAAATTCTTGAATTATTACTGTATTAATTTCTTGTTAAACTACCTAATTTTTTTTGTGCGTGTGTGTGTGTGTGTGTGTGTGTGTGTGTATGTATATATATATATATATATATATATATATATATATATATATATATATATATATATATATGTGTGTGTATATGTAAATGTTAAAGAAGTTTGTTCGCATTTAGTGTTTCTCTTCAATTCATTTTGAATGCTTTTGTGTCACGAAATTTGTTCGTATTTAGTGTAAAATGGTTGCTTATGATAATGAAACATGTCTTTCTGAAGAAGTCGAAAGCGCTAAATAATGCAAGAGTTTCCGGTGTTTTCTCTTCGGTTCATTTTGAATGCTTTTGTGTCACGAAGTTTGTCCATATTTAGTGTGGTTTTTAACATTTGTAAGTCTTTTACTCTGCGTGACAGAATGGCAGAGAACAAAACAACAAACTCGGGCTCCAGTAGCCAAATGATGACAGAAGCAACCATGAACAGTACACCGATGGATCCAACAACAGTTCTTACGAGATTATACGAGGGAATCAAGATGGCACAGGACGTCTTCTCGAACTTGAACAACAGACGTTTAACACCAACAAATGAAGGGGCCACCTGGGGACCACACCGAGCCCCTGGACACCACTGGTGTTATGTTAAGTATCGCAGTGCATATGTGTTAAACACGGTTGCCCGGTATGCACACAACACCTAATAGGAGTGCCTGTTTCAGGTATATGGGAAGCACACAGCACTACAGAGTGCCCTCTGGATAACTGAATTAAAATTATTTTATAATGAAGATGCACACAGCATCTTGCAGGGCTACTGTTAATTGAATCACCTCTTTATTGCAATGATAATGAAAATGCACACAGCACCTTGCAGGTCTACTGGTCTCGCAGTATTATTGGTTAAGAACTGTGTTGGTAATTTAAATAGCTTGAAATATTGTATTTAAACAATGCTAAAATGGTTGCTTATAATAATGAAACATGTCTTTCTGAAGAAGTATTGATAATAAAGTAGACGAAAGCACTAAATAATACAAGAGTTTCCAGTGTTTTTTCTTCAGTTCATTTTGAATGCTTTTGTGTCGCAGTTTGTTCGTATTATGTGTATGTATGTATATGTATATATATATATATATATATATATATATATGTGTGCCTATATATATATATATATATATATATGTGTGTGTGTCTATATAGATATATATAGATATATAGATATAGATATATATATATATATATATATATATATAGATATAGATATATATATATATATGTACACACTGTGGAGCTTTTCTTCCTAGGCCTCCATTGAAAAAGGGCTCATCTCAGCCCAATGGGCTTTCCCGGTTAACAAACTTCAAATAAATAAATATATGAATGGTTAGAGGCACGAATCAAAGTGGGAGGGGTTCCCCTCTGACGAGCTGTTTTTTAACAGAGGAAACAGGTGGCATGTCCTTTTCAAAATGGAAAAACGGATCTCAACGCCAAGACTAAAAGCTTGATTTACTTTATTAAAATATTTGGCGTCAGTGCATATAACCACAATTTAAAATTGGAGCTTTATGTACAACACATGACTTCAGCATCCAGGGGAAACACTTCCCATTTTCTAAACAAAATTTTTAAGTCACAGCATTATACAAACATATACACAAACATATTTTTAAAAAGTGTGATATCTAATACATAAAAAATGTTAAACATCTCTTTCTTCATTTAATTTCATCTGTCTATATTTTAATACAGGTTTTAAACTAACTGAAGCATTCAAATCAAGTGCACGATTGACTTGTAATATTAGAATCCACCGATATTCAGCCAATTACCTGGTATTCAAAATGTCACCCCTCTCTTAAGAAAAATTCTTTGTATCACTCCAAAGTTAAGGACATGATGTGAACCACTTACTTGAATATGCTTAGCCAGAGAATTTGTGGATATATTTCTTCTAATTTCTGATGGATATTCCAAACTCCTTTCTTTAAATCTTCTGTTACATTTACCTACATAAAATCTACTACAGGCAGTGCAAACAGCTAAGTAAACTAAAATTTCCATGTTGCAAGTAGCAAAACATTTAAATTCAAACACTTCTTTGGTTTGTGGATGTTCAAAGGTAGTAGCCGATTCTACATACTTACAAAACACAGAGTTATAAAATGGAAAACTGCTGCTTCTTTTAACTTTAATAAATTCAGATTTATTTCCATGCATTTCCTTATAACATATTCTTTGCTTCAAACTGGAACATTTGTTAAAAGCAAAACGAGGAGTAATTCCAAATAACTTATTCAGCTCAGACATGGCAGTGAGTGTATCCCAGTTATTCCTAATAATGTAAGTGACACCATTAGTGTTTACACTAATGTGCAATATACCTAACTTTAGCATTAGCATTTTTGTCTGAAGTGACCAGCACGTGACTAGGGGCAAAATATGGCTTGGCTCTACCATCTCTTTCTTTATTAACGTTTGTAGAAGTCTCCCTCAGCAAACCTTCATCATAACACTTTGTTTGGAATTCTTGTCTTAACATATCTATTTGCTGATTACATGATATTGTTTTTGTAGTAAGTCTGCTAACTCTCATAAATTGGCTCTTCGCTATTCCCTTAAAAAACTTATCTGGGGTGCATACTGTGACTGTGCAGGAACCTTTTGGCTTGCACGATATCTGACCATTTGATTTTCAAAGTGTTATGTGTAAGTAGCAAATGTCTGTTCTAGAAAATTTTAACTCTAACTTTGGTCATAGTTTCTAGAAACCAAACATAGTCCAATAACTCAGCCTCACCACCTTTCCAAATCATAAAAACAAAGTAAAATCCATACGGCTTCAAAACAAGTACCAATAAACCAAATAAGAAGCCTCCACGGCAAAACAATAAAAGCCCCAAACAGCCTGGAATTCTTCTCAAGACTTTATTAAGCACACAAATCAACCATGAACGTTTTCAGTAAGTTTTCGTTTAAAACGCATTTCATCAGATGTGGGCTGGCATTAACAGAGCAAGCTGAGGGAATGCAGTGAATGAGTCAGCAGCAAGGAAGAAAACTGTTTCCAAATCATAAAGATATAGTCGGCAAAATGCTTATAAAACTTTACAACTGTAATTATTAGCTGAGTCAAATCTGTGCATACACTCCCATTGATAAAGGGCTATGTTCGCACAAGTGTTTGCTACTGAAGTGCCCATGGCCACACCGAATAACGATGATATAATTGTTCACCAAATAAAAGAATGTTGCTCATCAGTACAACATCCAGTAATGCACAAATCATTTTAACTTTTCTAGTTGTAAAGTAAAGGAGGTATATTTACACAAGTATTCTTGCTGCCTGTACACCGTAATCATTAGGGTTGACTGTAACTAGTGAGTTTACATCCATTGTCGCAAACAAATACGATTGACATAATCCAGAGAATACAAGTAATACAAAAGTTTTAAAAAATCATTTGCATCACATATGTAACTTTGAAGAGTTTTCAGTAACAGTTTCAATTCTTCTAAGTAAATTGAAATAGGTTTGGTTACCCAGCCTTTCCCAGAGATGGTCTCATGGGAGGTTTCAGTCTGTCTTTATGAATTTTCAGTAGTCTGTACAGCGCCAGTACTATAAGATCAGCAACATATAAAAAATTATATAGGTCATAGGTGGTATCTTTCTGCAAATGTAACTCATAAATAACATTGGTCACCCTTCATGTTGTATTATTTAAAGTACTCCTATTAACCATTCTACATGTAGTAGTAATGTTCAAAAATTCTGACATAGACATATTTTTCAGTATCCGTGATAACGATAGCACCCCCTTTGTCTGCCTGTTTAATAATGATATTGGTATGATTTTGCAAGCATTTCAAAGAGCCAGACTCTTCTTTAGACAGGTTATAACTTTTAAAATGCTTTGAACTACTAAAAAGTTCATATATCTATCATTCACATGCATTATAAAATGTTGAAATTACTGGGGAACTTCCCAGAACAAAGGTGCTTGAGCTCTTGCATACCTGTTTACCAGAATCAGAATTTTGGTACATTAATTTAAGATTAAGATTTCTTGTAGACAGCTTAAGGTCTGTGAGAGCATCAGCAACAGAATCCTTAGTTGTAGGTATAAACTGTAATCCTCTTTTAAGCAAAGAAATGTCAGTTGTAGTAAGTGGTAAACTAAATAAGTTCACAGTGTCAAAAGTTGCTAATCGGTTATTCATCTCTTCACCTTGGACCGGCTATGAGTTTGCAGGCTGTTCGATCTCATATGGAGGTTTCGCCTTCCTCTTTGGTTTTGGTTTCCTCCTCGTGACTGGTCTCTCCCTCATGGCAGCACCTTCTCCAGAAGATTCAGCCTTATGGATGTTAAAACCTTACAAAAATCCTCTTCTTGATTGGAAGTAACATGATTAGAAGTAGAAGGTGTGACAGAAGCAGTATTACAATTTGAAGAAATTGATACAGCTGAATCTTTACAGATGAAAACAGTTTGTACGCCATTTTCAAACAAATCATTTGAAAGTAAATTATTCTCATCACTGTGAGAGTTCAACAGACTTCTTCCAGAGGCTGAAACAGTTACAGGTAAACTGATATAATTCAAATCATACATCAAATTGCTGGTCCTTACTTTAGGGTGCTTCACAGTCATTGGCCACGAATACCATTTTTATAATCATTTATGTATGTCCCTGGTTAATTTATGCTTCTTAACTTCCTCTAGACACTTCTCATAAAAAGTCAAATGTTCCAACATAGCATTACAATAGTGAGGATAATCTTTATAATATGTCATAGTTAAAATAGTATTTTCTAGGGTAGACACTTCATTTTGCAACTCTTTGTCAGTATCAGGAAATAATTAATTCACAACAATCATGTAGTCAGGACTTCCAGGATGCTGCACATTGAGTAACAGCTTAATTCTAGCTTTGCCAATGTGAAAACAGAAACTCAGCAGAGGCGGCCAGTAGACGTGTTTATGGGTAAATTTCAGTAACTGGCTAGTAAATGTACTGCCTGGATGCCAGGACAAAAAATACAGGGGACCTGGAAAAAAAATCGGCTACAAAAATTGAGGAAGAAACACTGACTGTGGAAAATTCTGCAGCTGTTCAGCAAAAAGCAGTGCAGCCTCCAGACTTGGCTTCCAGTAACCTACAGGAAGATTTAAAACAATTGCACACAGACCTGGTTAAAATAAACAAAACACTGATGGATTATATCAACCCAAAACAAAAGGCTGGAAAAATGGAAGAACCTTAAACAAATGTTTGGATGAGGTGACAAAGCAGCAAAAATCAGAGGTCGAAATGAAGAAAAATCTGGCTGAATATGAGACTGCTCAGGAAGATGGTTTTCAAAAAATAGTAGAGTTAGAGGACAGAGCTCATAGGAAAAACCTGAAATTTTCAGCTCTACCAGAGAAACTGTAAGGAACAGACTGCATTAATTTTATGAAAGCACAAATAAGTAACTGGACTGGTGTTCCATAGCAGGAGTTGTTAGTTAAAAGGACACATTGTGTGTATCCTCCAAACATGGCTGTGAGAAAGCAACCTAGGCCTTTAATAGTAAAGATGCAATCCTACCAGCAGAAGGAGTTGATTTTGACAAAGTACTAAAAGTGGGAGACGGCAGAGTGTTTGTGGAGAATGATTACTCATTTTACACCAGGCAGAAGAGAAGCAAAATTATTCTACTATTCAGGGAATATCAAGATGCAGGTGTGAGATTCAAACTGTTGTACCCAGCTGTTTTTAAAGTATTTTTCCTTGGAGGGACAAAATCATTTTTTGATAGCGGTACATGCTAAGAAGGAAATACAAAAGTTTGTCCAACAAAAAGTGAGCTGTAAATCCGAAAGAGATTCTGCTTCTTTTTCTTCTGGTAATAAAGGCCACAGAGAGACTGTACCTGTGAAATGTTTTCCAGTGTTTAAACGGAAAATGTTGGAATGAAGGAAGGAAGCATGAGGGCTAAATAGAAAAATTGAGAGTAAGTTGGAAATGAAACAGTGGCAGGATTTGGGAGCTGGAGATGAACAGTAATAAAACCAATAACAATGTGGGATTACAGTGCAATAATTGTGTGTGAAATACGACAGACCACGAAAATCTGGACTTATTGGACTTTTAGAAATTTGTTGGACTTGTGGGGGACTCTAAAGCATATGCCCTACTTCATGTCACTAATATTCAAAAAATGCTTTGAGAATGGGAAGAGAAGTTTAGCTGTAAGTATTTTTTTTCCTTATTAGCACTATTTTTGTAGTATATGGTTTTCTTTTTATGCTATATAGTTTTCTGTTATTTTTAAGTATAATGGGGATTGTAAACAGATGCTGCTGTTTTTTTCTTCCTTTCTCCCGTCTCTCTCTCTCTCTCTCGGTCTCTCTCCTTGTTCAGTTTTAAAAGGTGTAGTCAATACAGTGAAAAAAAAACTGGCTAAAAGAGCATGGCAAAAGAAAAAATAAATGTGATTTTTCTCATTCTTGCATGGGGAAATGACTGGATTAAGAACCTTAGATTGCTTTAGTACCAAGAATACACCTTCTATGTTACAGCTAGGAATAATACTAAAATTAATATTGCTCCACAAATAAATAGGAGTAATAATAGATGATTGCTATTGCTAGAACCCATCTTCTGTCAACACGTCTGTATGCTTCCCCAATTCTCACCAAACTTAAAAAAGCAGATCTGATTAAACTTGAAACATGCTATAATAAAATAGCTAAATTTGCAACTGACTGCCCACATTATCCCCACCACTGTCACTCCTTAAAAATTCTCCTGGTTAGAACTCCCACAACATCTATCCTATAGCCAATTAACCTTAGCACACAAACTAATATATCAAACTGAGAAAAACCTTGCCCTTCTAAATATTCTCCACCCTATATCACAAATCACAGTCTTCAATGAACAAATAAATCTCTACTACAAGTGTCCAAATCCACTAATATAGCAGAGGACTCCCCATTTTCTCATCATGTAGCAATAAGGTGGAATTCACTAACTCACAGCATCAGAACCAACACAAATATCAACCAGTTGAAAAATATTCTTAAAAATTATCTTGATAACACCTGGCTTTGTTCCTGTACCACTCGTGGCTAACTAGTTTCTATAGTTTCTGGTCATAATTTTTCTTCTTCCTTGACCTCCTCATAATCTGTGCTCTGTCTCATGGCTAGATGATGTCTAACCTCATCCTTTTGTATCCAATTTCCCCCCTACAAACCCTTCATCAGCTTACTTTGAGAAACTACAATGTCTACACTACAATAAGGAATTATATCAGTTGACTGTATAATACAAATGTCAGCTATAATAACATAGAATGTAATTCCTGCTATGCTGTATGCCTTGTATATTTTTTGTATAATTTCTTGTATATGTTTTATATAATTTCTTGTACATGTTTTGTATAATCTCTATATGTCGAGCTTTTCTCCTTGGCTTCTGCTGAAAGTGGGTCTTATCCGAATCAGACTTTCCCAGTAAACAAATGTAAAATAAAATAAATAATTTTTTCTAGCAAAAACATGTATGACCAGTAGCAGTTCTGCAGCTGTTCTTCATGTTTCCATGGAAACAGTCTGATAAAGAGAAACTGGCTGCCTGGTTCACATGTCTCCATGGAGGTAATCTGATTAAAGGGAAACTAGCTACAGGTTGGTGCAGAGTGATTGGCTGAAGGAAAAAAACTGAAGAGAAATTGGCTAGGCCATATTGTTCACTGAAAACATTCAGGGTTTTTCCAGCTGAGAGAGCTATAAATAAATTAAAAAAGAAATTTGCACTTAGTAGAAGCACAGGCTACACCATATGTCTTAGCATATTTAACCTTTCTTTTAGGTTAACTCAAATCTGTGAGTGTGGCTGTCAGTTTGGGACTTTTGTTCCTGTTAGGAAGGTGAAACATCAGTATTTGAAGATGTACATAGTTTTTGTGATAATACTAAGTTAATAGGTTTTAGGTGGATATTAGGTGGGTCTGTTTTTTTTGGGGGGAGGGGGCTTTCAGTAAAACAAAAAGTTTTGTAAGCTGTGACATAGGTTGAAATGGCTATGACAAGAAACAACTGTATAAAAGGTTTGACCTGTGAAACCGTGCATGTACATAACGCAAAAGCTAGAACTAGGCATTTAACAAAAAGGTATTGTACATAAAAGGTGGGAATAATAACTTTTTAATGCAATGATGCTTTCTGTAATGTCCTTAAATGTCAACGGTCTCACAGATAAAAAAAAAGACGGGAGTGAACAATATTAAAAATATAGAGTGGAAATACAGTGGCTATAAAAAGTATACACACCCCTGTTAAAATGCCAGTTTTTTGTGATATAAAATAATGAGACCACAATAAGTCATTTCAAAACTTTTCCCACCTTTAATGTGTCCTATAACCTGTACAGTTCAATTAAAAAAAAAAAAAACAAATCTGTTAGGGGAAAAATATAAAAAAAATAAACAAACAATAAGCTGGTTGCATAAGTATGCACACCCTTAAACTAATACTTTGAAGCACCTTTTGATTTAATTACAGCATTCAGTCTTTTAGGGTAGGAGTCTATCAGCATGGCACATCTTGACTTTGCAATATTTGCCCAGTCTTCCTTGCAAAAGCGCTCCAAATCTGTCAGATTGCGAGAGCATCTCTTGTGCACAGACCTCTTCACAGATTTTCTACTGGATTTATATCTGGGCTCTGGATAAGCCATTCCAAAACTTTAATTTTCTTCTGGTGTAGCCATTCTTTTGTTGATTTGGTTGCATGCTTTGGGTCATTGTCGTGTTGAAAGGTGACAGTCCTCTTCATCTTCAGCTTTCTAGCAGATGCCTAAAGGTTTTGGGCCAAAAGTGACTGGTATTTGGAACTGTTCATAATTCCGTCCACCTTGACTAAAGCCACAGTTCCAGATGAAGAAAGGCTACCCCAAAGCATGATACTGCCCACCACCACCATGCTTCACCATGGGGATGGTATTTTTTTGTTGATGCAAAGTTTTGTTTTTTGTGCCAAACGTACCTTTTGGAATTGTGGCCAAAAAGTTCAACCTTGGTCTCATCAGACCATAACACATTTTCCCAGATGCCTTTGTGTGAGACTTGATGTATTGTTTTGCCAATTTTAGCTGGGCCTGGATGTTTTTCTGTGTAAGAAAAGGCTTCCGTCTTGCAACCCCACCACATAGGCCAGACATGTGGAGAATATGGAAGATTGTTGTCACATGTAGTACACAACCAGTACTTGCCAGAAATTCCTGCAGCTCCTTCAGTGTTGCTGTAGGTCTCTTGGCTGCCTCCCTGACCAGTTTTTGTCTTGTCTTTTCATCATTTTTGGAGGGATGTCCAGTTCTTTGCAACATCATTGTTGTCCCATATTTTTCCACTTTTTGATGACTGTCTTCACTGTGTTCCCTGGTATATCCAATGCTGTGAAAATTTTGTTGTACCCTTCCCCCTGACTGATACCTTTCAACAATGAGATCACTTTGATGCTTTGTAAGCTCTCTGCGAACCATGGCTTTTGCTGTAGCAGGCAACTGAGTAAATGTCAGGAAAATCCTACTAGGACAGCTGAACTTTATTTGGGGTTAATCAGAGTCTCTAATTGATGGTAGGTCTATACCCAAGAAGACTAAATGCTGTAATTAAAGCAAAAAGGTGCTTCAACAAAGTATTAGTTTAAGGGTGCATACACTTATGCAACCAGCTTATTGTACGTTTTTTATTTTTTTATATTTTCCCCTAAAGATTTGTTTGTTTTTCAGTTGAATTGTACAGCTTATAGGTCACATTAAAGGTTGGGAAAAGTTTTGAAATGATTTGTTGTGGTCTCGTTTTTTTTTTTTTATATATCACAAAAACCTGGCATTTTAACAGGGGTTTGTATACCTTTTATATCCACTGTAGCTGTATTACAGGCAACACACTTAGAACTGAACATGTGAATTTGATAAAGAAAGGTTTTCATAATGGTTATTCAGTGGAATACCTGGGATAATGGAAACGAGAAGTACTTATATTATTTGCAGAAGGAGCTCCAATAGTGATAGAGGGTTAAAAAGGCAATAATGGCAGATTTGTAGTGCTAAGGGGCTACTGGCAAGGGGCATGTATTTATGTTCTACCTAAAACTGTTATAATGGAGCTTAAGAAAATTCTGTGACAAGTAATCAAGTTTTCAGCAAGGAATATTATTTATAGGTGGGCAGGGAAATGTGATTTGCAACAGAGAAGATTTGCCTGGAGGGCCCAGAAGGGAACATATAACAAAGGAGGGTAGATTTTTAAAGAAACTTATGAAAATATTTGGCATGGAAGATGTGAATTCAGTAATGGGAGTTTGGAGTGAATTTACATATTGTTGCCCAAGATAAAAAAAATGGGCTAGGCCAGATAGAATTTACATTTCACAGGAACATGTGCATTTAATTAAAGGTCTTGATATTCACCCAATAACTATTTCAGATAAGCGCCAGTAATTAAAATAAAAACACAGGGTAATGAAATAAAAATTAGACTCTGGCACTTTCCCACCTATCTTTTGAAAAGAGAGGAATTTAAGGACCGGGTAGTGGAGATTATTCAGTAGTTATTAGAGAGGATAGAATTTTTTTCTGAAAATATAGCTAGGAAGTGGGATAAAATTAAGGTGGGTTTTAAAAATATGGTGGTCATAAAAGAAAGGGAGCTGTGGTTAAGAAGTAACGAGAATTATTTAGAGGGACTGACAAATGTTAAAGTATTGTAGAATAGGGGGAATCGCACAGAACAAGAAGAGGATTAATTGTAGAATGCTAAGCAGAAAATAAGGGATTATCTTGATAATATGCATGAGTTTAGAAAGATTGCTGTCAAGCAACTGTTTTTTGATAATAACAGTACAGCTCAAAACCTTTTAGCACATTGACTCAGGCAACAGAAAGCAGAAAAGGCTGTCGCCAGGCTTGGGGAGCCTATAACAAGGAAGGTAACGAGATCTTGTAGAGGTGTTAGAAATATTTCGGAAATTCTATGAAAGTCTGTATAAAACAGAAATATAAAAAGCAAGAAAAGATAGAAATGGAAATGTTTATGGAAGAATTAAATATGCCAAAGTTAGAGGTAGATGAGGTTTAATTACTAACGGTTAGAATAGGAAGAGATGAGATACAAATTGTGATGTATAACCAGTCTGCTGGAAAGTCTCCAGGAATAGATGGTATTCCTGTGGAAGTTTTGGAAGCTAGGAGGGAAAAGACTGATGAAGATCTGGAATGTTTTGTTTAACAGTATTTTAAGATGAGGGAGAAGTATCAAGCTGGAAGAAAGCAGTGGTAGCTGTAATACCTTATGAGGGTAAAGGTCCATTGGACCCAGCTTCATAGAGACCCATTTCAGTACTAAATCATGCTTATAATGTGTTTGTCTATAATGGCTAAAAGAATGACAAAAGTAATGCCAAATTGATAGATATGGATCAGTGTGGTTTTGTGGAGGGAAGGCAAACATTTGACAACATTAACAGAGCACTGTTGATACAGAGGGAAGCAGAATGTAAGAAGATACCATTGTCATTGCTGGGTTTTGATGCTGAGAAAGCATTTGACAGAGGAAGCTGGGACTTTGAGCACGGCAATGGAAGCACTTGCATTTCCCCCAGAAAATATAAGGTTGATTAGGAAGAATGTATGAAGAATCAAATATGAACATTTAAGTGGGTGGGTTGCTCTCTTATAATTTCTGCTTGAGCAGAGGAACCAGGCTGGGGTATCCTCTTTCCCTTTGTTATTTGCATTATATTTAGAATGACTGGCAAAGAAAATAAGGGACTCAGAAACTCAGGGTTATAATTGATATAGTAGTCATGAAAAGCTGGCTCTGTTTACAGATGATATTATTTTATACCTGACAAAACGAGAAAGAGACATTACAGTGTTGTGGAACATTTTGAGACAGTTTCAAATCTTTTCTTGATACAAAATTAATGAAGCTAAAACAAAGGCAGTAGTGGTAAATTATGTACGATTGGTTCAGTAATATCTATTTTTATTTGGACATTGATAAATACTGCGGTGGTGGTGCTGCGGTAGTGTTGTCGCCTCACAGTAAGACGTTGTCCTGTTTGATTCTCAGCTAGAGCGTCTTCTGTGTGGAGACATGCGTGAGTGGTTGTACCTTCGTTGAAGGTTGTGCTTCAGAGCTGGCAACTCGGCACGAAAAAATCTACTGCCAATCATTAGCGGACTGGAGTTCCACTGTGGCAACCCCTAACCGGGAAAAGTCGAAAGACACAACACATTTGGACATGATAAAATGAAATATTTAGGAGTATGGATTAAATCTGGTATGGCAGCTAAGGATATGTGGGAAGAGTCTAAACAAAAGGTAATACAAAAACTGATGAAATAGAGGCTTTGTTATATGGATATGGATAATAAGATACAAGAAGTCAAAATGTTTATTCCCTTTAGTCTTACGTACAGGTCAGGCATATTTTTATCAACCAGAGGAAAAGTTGTGGATAACAAGTAAAGAGCTGAAGGCCTTTATCTAGGAGGCAAAGACAGCAAAAGTCAAGTGAGATGAGCTGATTCTTCCAGTAGAACAGGGCAGATTGGGTTTACCCAATTTGAAGGGGTATTTCAAAGCTACACAGTTAAAGATCCTATACATAGCACAAGCAGAAAACTATAATTCAAAGTGGAAAGGGATGATGGTGAAATGCGGGGAATGAGGAGAGACTGGTTTTGGATGCATACCTTTAAAGAGAATAACAATAGTCATATAGCATATAGGGAAGGTCTACAAGAGGGTAGTGAGACCAGCTATGTTATGTGGGTTGGAGACAGTGGCATTGATAAAAAGGCAGGAGTCAGAGCTCGATGTGGCAGAGTTAAAGATGTTAAGATTTGCACTCGGTGTGACTAGGATGGATAGGATTAGGAATCAGTATATTAGAGGGTCAGCTCATGTTGGACAGTTTGGAGACAAAGCAAGAGAGACGAGATTGCGTTGGTTTGGACGTGTGCTGAGGAGGGATGATGGGTATATTGGGAAAAAGATGCTAAGGATGGAGCTGCCAGATAAGAGGAATAGAGGAAGGCCTGAGATAAGGTTTATGGACGTGGTGAGAGAGGACATGCAGGCGGTTGGTGTGACAGAGCAAGATGCAGAGGATAGGAAGAAATGGAAAGAGATGATCTGCTGTGGCGACCCCTAACTGGAAAAGCCGAAAGAGAATGATGATGATATAGCATATTATATCCACAAAGTAGCAGAAGGTGTTCTAAGAACTAAACCAACATGGGAATTGAGAAAGGAATTCTGCCAATAGGGATGAGTGCAACTAGGGATATAGACAATAGGTAAGAGGGCACTGGAATTTATTGAAGAAAACTGCAAAGGAATCAAGGTATTGGGAGCAAATAACTAAAAAGGGAAAGGTAATAGAATGAAAAGAGGCCAAGCATTTATTTGGACTTGCAGGTTAGAGATTGCCTTCCCTATCAAGGATTGATATCAGAGTATAGGCAAAGACAAAGAAGAAGGGGGGTCCTAAATGAAAGACCAGTAGTGGTAGAGATTTTAGTAGAATCTAGAACAGAAGTTGCCATTAAAAAAGGAATAATTAGTAGAGCTTATAGAATATTGCATGATAACTATAAGAATCAGTCAGGGGAGGTTAGAAAGGATTGGGAAGACAGACTGAATAACCAATGCACAAAGAAACAATTGGAGGATATATGTATGTCTCCCAAATATGCAGTAAAATCTAGAAGATTTAGGATTTTTGTTTGGTTTGCCAAGTAGACTCTGGAGAATTTTTCCTCAGGTAGACAGTAAGTGTCGGAGATGTGACAGGAAAAAAAAGAGGTACTTGGGAATATATTTTTTGGGAATGTGGTGGGTTGGTGGACTTTATGGGTTCCCTGCAAGATGCACAGTTGGAGATGCTGGGTGGGTGGATTGGTGTGACGTGGGAAATGATTTTTCTGAGCTTATGGTACAGAATCAGAATTGCCTAGACATGGTAATGGTGTCTGCCAAAAAAAGGAATTACTAGAAAGTGGAAATCCAAAATCTAAACCAATTATATTAGAAGTAGTGAATATAGTAACAGAGCTAAAACAACTGGATTTGAGGTCTTTAGAAAATGGTGGGAGCAGACTACATAGGAAAAAAATGGGATTTGTGTGAACAATATATACAAGGAGGAATGAGGTTTAAAAAAAGACAGGACTTAAATGAGCTATGTAAATTTGACTGAAATGATTGGGCAGACTGTAAATGATGTATTATGTTTACAACTGGGAGTGTGTCGGTATGGTGTTGGTTTGGTTTGTTTTCATTTATATAAATGTATAATTCCTTATGTTGTAAGTGATGGTTTAATAAAGATGATCCTTGTGTAAGAAAATGGGCAGGAATTGAATAATTTATGTAATGTTGCTTAGGTTATTTTCTTCTTCTTCTTTCGGCTTTTTTCTGGTTAGGGGTCACCACAGTGGATCACCTGTCTGCTCATGATTGGCAGTGAAGTTTAACGGTGTCGAGTTGCCAGCCCAGCACCCAACCTTCCACAGAAGGCACACACATGCACGCACTTACACCTATGGCCAATTTAGAGTGTCCAATCCACCTACAGCATGTCTTTGGGATGTGGGAGGAAACCGGAGCACCCTGAGGAAACCCACACGACCACAGGGAGAACATGCAGACTCCGCACAGAAGGCACCCCAGCTGAGGAGCGAACTGGAGAACCTCTTGCTGTCAGGTGGCAATGTTGCTTAGGTTATATGATATGTAAAAAGAGAGCATGCATGAGTGTAAAATCCACTAGTAACACAAAAACACTCTTGTAACTGACTCAAGCACCCAGAAGCACAAACCAGACCAAAAGTTCACTTGAAAACAAGTGCAGCAAAGTCTTAAAATTCCACCAAACAGTTGTTGTAGTGGTACATAAAATCAGTTTATATGATATGTAGCAATATATGTGAAGATGATATTTGTTAATTTAATACAATTTGATTACTTTTGTATAAATGTAAATTTGCCTATGTCACAAGTGATAAGTCAATAAAGGTGTTTAAAAAAAAAAAGAATTATATAGTTGGTGTTAAGGTATTAGAGTAGGTTCTTGCCATCTTTTTTCTTGTCATATTTTTAGTAGCACCGGATATGTATTTTGCCAAGTTAGTATTTTCAATATTCTTAAACCCCCAACTCAAAGTATGCCTGGAAACTCAACTGCTGCCATTGCAGTCAGTTGAAAGTCTGTACCTTTTTCTCCAGTACTGAGATCTTTTGCATAATCATAATATCTTGATTACCAGATCACACTCATTACCTGCCGACATATCAGTCATGCTCTTCAAAAGTGGATCAGAATGGACAGCCAAAATTTCATCCAAACATCGACAAACCCTGGATAAGTTGGAATTTGTTAACAGCTGTGTCTCTGGAACAACATCCATTGTAATAGTAGTAGTGGTGCTCGGTCCAATACCAAACAAAAAACAAACTTCTAAGGCCAGAACTGAGTAACTGAGATCAAGGAATTTAATATAATAGTTGGTACAAAAAGGTAAAACAGATCTCAGTGCCAAAACTAAATGCTCAATTTACTTTATTAAAATGCAAATACAACATAAAAGCTTTCTGGGAGACCCTTTTCATTTTAATCTCATCTGTCTACATGAAGGAAGAGCTTTTTTAGGTTTTTATGTACTAGATATGATGTTTTTTAAAAATATGTGTGTGTGTGTGTGTATGTTTGTATAGTGCTGTGTCTTTAAACTTTGGTGGAAAATGGAAAGTTTCCACTGGATGTTGAAGTCGTGTGTTGTATATAAAGCTCCTGTTTTAAATTGTGGTTATATGCACTGATGAGGATTACCAGATTCTAACGGATAGTTTAGAGGTACACAGTTAAAGCTGATGTACATATCTCAAGCAAAAGACTGGAAAACAAAGTTGAAAGAATAAAGTTGAAATTGGGAGAAGGGGGTGTCATGAAATAAGGAGAGAGCAGGATTGGATTTTGGATGCAAGCTTTTGGGGAGAGTAACAGCCATGTGGAATGTTATATTTTTCATGTGCAAACTCAAAAGAATCATTTCCTTTGATACAAGGAAATTATTACATTCACTGAAGTGGAAGCAAATGCTGAGGGTTTATGGCTGACTAGGTTTTCAGATGATTGCAAGCTGGGAGTTATCACTGACATCACTGCAGATGCTAGCATTCTTCAAGAAGAACTAACTTTGACTAACAAATGGTGCCAAAGCCATGGTCTAAAATTCAGTGTAATTTACTGTTTTATCATATTGAATTATTTTGCTGCCATTTTATTGTTTGCTTATTATATGTGTATTATTATTTATTGCTGCATCTAAGCTTAGGCATATTACCTAATTAGCTAATTAATTATATATGTAAGGTCCTATAGCGCAGAGTTTGTATTCATGATACTTAGTATTTTACATGGCCAGAACCACTTGTTATCTAAAAGTGACAGTGTTGAACTTGTTTATTGTTGGTGCCAACCATTATCTTTATAGAAGTTTTAAACTGTTTGGAAAAATCATCGCCTGTTTTGGAGGGGGATAGTTCTCCATAGTTTGCAGTCGTTTGTAAACTTGGATCAAAAACATTTTTTGTACCTGTGTTTCAAAGTAAAAAAAAAAATGCCAAAAATAGTGGCCTGAGTCTAGAACTGTTGACTGTTTAGCTGGTTTGGAGAGTGTTCCACCCTTTTTACCACTAGACTTCCAGTTGACAGACACTTAAATACGGTGAACAGCATAAATAATAACTTAAGTTTGTTTGTAACCCCTGTGTGTTAGATAGTCTTAGTAAAATCTAGCTGGGATGTGTTAATGCTGATGCCTTGCTGAAATTTCAAGTAGTTTATTCAGTTAAGTTGGTAGTTGGATGAGTGTTCTTGTTCTAATACATCACATTCAGCAGGTCAGTTATTTAAAGGCAGTTACAGACAATGGTGGGGGAGGGTCCAGAGGAAATGATTGGAGGAAAATCTGAGAGGTGGAAAAACATGGAGCCATTTTCAAAGCTTCGAAGTTAGTCCCTTATTTGAATATTCCTGAAAGATCTATGAGGGTTTATCAGCTCAACAGCCTGTGGAACCTCATTCTTAGTTAAAAGGTTTTTATTTTTATTTTTAGCGCGTACTCCTTTGAATACATTAGAAACACGAGTGTTCCTCAAATTCCCCCAATATAATACTTTACTTCAAGCATCTAGCTTCCACCCTCAACATGTCATCAGGAACATCCCCAAGTCTCAATTTCTCAGGGTAAAAAGAATATGCTCCAGGACTGCCACTCATGATCATTTCAGATTGGACTTATGTGCCAGATTCAAAGCCCGAGGATACAGGGTTGGTGACATCTGTGTGGCTAGTCAGCATGTGCAACTACATGATAGATCTGAGTTACTAAGGTACAGGGAACGGGTTCCCGATCAGGGTTCTCAGATAAGGTTAGTGACTACTTATGGTAAAAACACTAAATCATTTATGGATACAGTTTCAAGACACTGGAACATTTTAGAGGGTGAGGGTCCTTTTATGGATATTTTGGGTGACAAATGTTCTTTCTCCTTTCGTAAGGGCAGATCTTTGGGTTCTCTGTTCAGCCACTACAAAAGGGCCCGGTATGAGAAAACATTGATACAAAGAACCATTACTGGGCACAAGTTGGAGGGTTGCCATCCTTGTCGTCATTGCTCAAGTTGTTCACATATACATAAAACTACTTGTTTCACTAGTAAAAAGACTTCCAATGTTTATGATATAAATTTTTTTTGGCAATTGCAGCTCAACATGGGTGATTTATCTAGCTAACTGCTTCTGTCAAGCTTTTTATGTGGGACAAACTTCTAGGCCTTTTAGGCTTAGAATCAATGAACACCTGAGCGATATTAGGATGCACAAACAAACCAGTGCCCTATACAAGCATATCTGTAACCATCAGACGGGTTCTTTTAGATTTACTATTACTGATTACATTGTGCAGAAAAATAATGATTTAGCTGGATTACATCAAGTTTTGAATATTAAAGAAAAAAAGTGGATTGTTAAACTGGGAGGGCTTTTTCCTCCCGGTTTAAATGAGCATTTTTGATTACTTTGTTTATTGTTTTGATTGGCCTCTGTCCTATTCACTATCTTATATATTAATGGGCTGTATTTGAATGTAATGGTACTTGTTTATTTTTGTCACACTGAGGAAGGCTGTTAAGCCGAAACCGGTATGTGCATTTTGTTTTCATTGCCAGTATAATGTGTATCTTATTTTCAGAACAGGATTTGTGCTGGCTCTTTTTCTCGTTTGACCAAGACAAAGACAAACACCTTAAATCAGGGTTTAAGAAATGTCCCAAATGTGTGCAGAAAATGTCTGTCACTGACAGTTATGTGAATTGTGTTTATTGTTTGGGAACATTGCATCTCCAGGAAAGCTGCTCCATCTGTCATTCTTTCTCTTCTAGGGTTCTCCAGGACAGAAAGAAAGTTAATCGACAGAGGTTTACTTAAACCTTCATTCCAAGAAGCTTTGAGTGATCAGGATGGTTCCAGTAAATCCTCAGTCTTTTAAGACTTCTACTTCTGAGGTAAAGAAATCAAAAAAATCTTCAACGTTGGTTCCACAGACCTCGGAGCCATCTGTCTTGTCCTTTCAGAGCGGGTCCCCAGTTTTGGTATCCGAAGTGCCTAAGTCTCCACTCCTGCAGTCTGTACCTCCTCCTATCCACTCATCTCAGTCTTCGATTAACCTTTCCAATTTGGATGTGGATTGTGTGGTGCAGAAGCTTTTACAGGCACCGGCCGTTGCTAAATTCTTATCGGCTGTGACCCAAACGGCTTTGGAACTGAAGACCCTTTTACCATCTGCTACTCTTCCTCCTCCGAGCCATACCGGTTATTTGGAGCCGGAGGAGTCGGACTTGATGATCGTTGAGCCTTTGGAGCCGACACCTGCTCCAGTGTCTTCGGCTCCATTTACTCTGACATCCTCTGTGCCGATCGAGGGATCTAGGAGCTGACGCACTCTGGTCGGGTCCGGGGAGGATAGTTGGACCAACCTGTCAGTTCCGACTCTGCCTCTCAGGGCTTTGGTTCGGATGAGCTCTGGTCCTACCTCTGGCTCAGAGACCACTGTCTCGGTGCCGGGGGTATGGACAGATGTCCTTCATGGATGCATCTGCAGTCATAACAACTGGGTTGTCCTGTCGTCAGGCAGCCCTTCAGTCGGCCGGATTCCAAAGTCCGGGTCCGGCTTCGGCTGATGTCGCACTTCACCCGACGTCATCTCTGCTGGTCTCCGGGTATAAAGGCATCAGTCGACGCCATTTTCTCCAGTCTTTCTTGCCGCGTGGCGCCCGAAGCAGAAGCTGTTCGCAAGTGCCGGTTGGTCGGATCCAGAGATTACTACTACTGAATACTACTTCGAAGACTTCTAAAAGCTAAGTACCCCATTGGGGACTCTTTCTTGCCTCAGCCGATGTCAGAAAAAGTCAATAACTGTTTAACTTGTGGGAAACAAATACCTCATAAAGATTTCCACTCTTACTGTTTGCCTTGTTTAGGCCCAGACCATGACGTAGCAGCCTGTTCGGCCTGTGCTTCCTTCAACCGACGAACGCTTAGGCGTCGGTCGGAGTTTGCTGAACAGTTTTTCGGTTCAGATTTTGCGTACATTATGCCGTCGGATCCTCCGACTACCCAAATAGTTAAGAAACGCAAAGAAAAAGACCGACACTCGCGGTCCACGGTTTCGGCCGAAACCATGGTTAAGCAAACCGCTAGTGTCTCGGTTTCGGCCGAAACCGAGAAAACTGATCAAAGCACAGCTGAATCTTTGACTACTTCTGTGGTTCCTGCTACCTTACTTGAATCGGCCTCTGAAATTTTACCTTCTACAGTGGTTTCTAGTGAATTATCAGACACCATCCCTTTGGATGTCTCTACCCCAGCACGTGGTGCTGCTAGGCCTCCTGCAGCCATGTCCATTAAGGCCTTTGCCAGGGCTAAAGCAGCCAAGTCTACTAAATCAGTGCCTGTTAAACCCCCTTCAACCAGGCCTTCTTCTAGTTCACAAATGCTTACTCTGGCAGAAGATTTAATATCCTTAATTAGGGGATCTCAATCTCACCCAGACAGGGCCTCTCAGCCCCCAGAGAAGAGACCTAGGGCAGAGCCCCCCGAGCCTGTGTCCTCTGATGATTCTGCGGATGACTCAGATATTACAGACCAGCCAGAGGCTCCTTTCTCCAATTATGAAGACTCAGATGCTGAAGAATCCATTCCAGCTGCTTCTCCACCAGAAGAATTCTCCTTTGGGGAAACCTTACATGCCATACGAGAACAATTCCAATGGCAGCAACAGGATTTCTCAGATTCCAGAAAAAGACTTAGGACTTTTTTGCACCTTCCACAACACAGGCCCTTAGCTATACCTCCTGTCCTCTCTGTTGTGGACGATGCCTTTAATGATGTCTGCTCTGCACCAGATTCCTTACCTCCAGCCCCTGCAAAACCAGACAGATTTTACAGGGTTCCAGACACTCATCATCACCTATACAAGGCCCCACTTGCAGACCCCGAAACTATATCCCAGGGGCCTAAGGCAGTAGCCTCAACCACAGCAAAAAACCCTATTCCTTCTGAAAGGGAAGCCAGGTCTTTAGACAGATGGGGCAAAAAAGTTTATACCTCAGCTACTCTCTCAGCTAGAGCTTTAAACTGTCAGTTTCACATGATACAATACCAAGAGTTTATGCTTGATCAGTTAACTAAAAACTATCCTCTGATGACTCTATAGATAAGAAATATGTATTAGAAATGGTAAATAACATACAACAGGTTAGTAACCATTCCTTAAAATGTGGCTATGATGCACTGGAGGCTTCATTTAGATCAGCCATGACTGGCACAGTGATAAGAAGACATGCATGGCTGAAGGAGCAAGTCTTACCGGATCATGTTAAAGCTAAGTTATTAGATGCTCCTATGGATAAGACCAGTTTGTTTGGTACACCTGCCCAGCAGGTAATGAAGAAAATGGAAGAAAAGGCAAAATCTGTTCAAACGGTTAAAGATTTCTTGCAGGTTCAGCCCCCAAGGTTTAGCAGGAACTGGCCTGCCAAAAATTGGTCCTTTCCTGACTCCACAAGATCCCAAAGGGGCAGGAATAGACGTTCCAGAGGCAGAAACCAATCCAGAGGAGGTGCCTACAGAGGACGACAGTGGCAAGGTAATAACAGAGGCACAGACACAGCCACTACCACTACAACAGCACAATCACAGTGACTTAACCCTACATCCGCCTACCAGGGAACAAATAGCAGCTCCATTAGGCGGAAAATTAACCTTATTTTTGAAAAACTGGCACTACATCACAAAAGACAAGTGGATTTTGCAAACCATAGACCAAGGTTACCGGTTCCACTTTCACACTTTACCAGTCAAAAGAGGAATGCCAAACCTGCCTCCAAATCAAAAAACAGAAGCTCTACAGCAGATAATGCAATTAACAAAAATGAGAGCTGTGGAAAGAGTGCCAAAAACAGAACAAGGCAAAGGATTTTACTCCAGACTATTCCTAGTTCCAAGAAAGGAAAAAAGTTGGAGACCTATTCTCGACCTGTCCACCTTAAATACCTACATCATTGTCCCAAAATTCAAAATGCTGACCCTACAGCAACTTCTTCCCATGCTGGGCAAGGAGTGTTGGCTGGTAACTCTAGATCTCAAGGAGGCATACCTGCACGTCCCCATTCGACCAATTTGCAGAAGATACCTCAGATTTCTTGCAGGATCAGAGCATTATCAATTTTCAGCATTGCCCTTTGGCTTATCTACTGCGCCCAGAGTATTCACAAAATGCCTGGCATCAGTAATCGCCCACTGCAGACTACAGGGAATCCAAATTTACCCATACTTGGACGACTGCCTGCTACAAGGGGACAACAAAAGCAAGCTGACAACAGATTTACAAAGGGTCATTCACTTGCTACAAGCACTGGGATACACAGTCAATTTACAAAAGTCAAGGCTGATACCATCCCAAACAAGGACATTCCTGGGCGCGGAATTAGACACTGTAAAACAAATGGCATTCCTAACCGCAGAAAAACAAAAAGAACTCCCTCTTTATTTCTTGGCTCTAACAAGACAGAACAAGTTAACAGCAAGAAAAGTCCTGCAGGCCTTGGGCTACATGGCATCATGCATAATCTTGGTTCCACATGCCAGACTACATATGAGAAAACTACAGTGGTACCTAAGGAATTTATGGTCCCAACACAGGCACAGCCTAGAAGCAGAAATTCCACTAATCCCATGCCTAAAACAGGAGTTCCGATGGTGGGCACAAGCATGCCAGTCAAACCCAGGCCTACCCTTTCACAGCTATCAAGCAAGCCAGACCATCACAACAGACGCCTCAGACCTAGGATGGGGGGCTCACATGCTGGACAAATGCGCATAAGGATTGTGGACGAGGATCAACTCCACCTGCACATCAACCTAAAAGAAATGCTGGCAGTAAAACTGGCAATCCAAAATTTCAGACCATTTCTCAAAGAGGGCCATTTGATGAGAAGGACAGACAACACCACAGTCATGTGGTACATCAACAAGCAGGGTGGCACTCATTCATACCCCCTATGCAGAATGACTTTGGAGCTTTGGAACCTGGCACTCAGCTACAACATCCAGTTACAGGCAATATTTGTACCGGGAAAGGACAATACTCTAGCAGACAGATTGAGCAGAACCACATCGGATGCCCACGAATGGATGCTACACCCGGACATCTTCAAGACCATCTCAAAGAAATGGGGAAAACCACAGATAGATCTATTCGCTTCCCCTCTCAATCACCAGCTCAAAAAATTCTGCACGAGGACATTCCACCCACTTGCATGGAAAGTGGATTCGCTCTCCTTCAGCTGGAAAGGTCTAACAGCATATGCATTTCCACCTCTTCCCTTGATACACAAGGTATTACTAAAAATCAAGGAGGAACGTCCAAGGATAACCCTGATAGCTCCAAACTGGCCAAGACAACACTGGTACCCATTGCTGAGGAGCATGTCTCGGGACAACATGTGGCCAATACCCCTGATGCCTTTGATGTTAACTCAGAACAACTACAGCATCATGCATCCAAGCCTAAAAACGTTGCAACTGACTGCATGGAACATCACATAGCAACAACTAACCCAGAACTTTCCCAAAGGGTTAAAGACATTATCCTTGAAGCCCGCAGACCTTCAACAAGAAGGAACTATGCAGGAAAATGGAGAAGGTTTGTCATTTGGAGCACTGAAAGAGGAAAAGATGTGTCAATTATAGATATGGCTAACATCCTGGAGTATCTGGCAGAGCTTCTACATACAGGCCTCTCCTACTCCTCCATCAAGATACATGCATCAGCTATTTCAGCAGAATACAGCTTTGATCCACCTGTCTTTTCACATCCTTTACTCAGGCAGTTCCTCAGAGGAATCAAGAATGTAAAACCTCCAAGGAAACCACCATTGCCAGCTTGGGATTTGAACTTTGTGCTAGAAAAATTGACACTGCACCCTTTGAACCAGCTGCTACAGCGGACCTACAGCATCTATCGTGGAAAACTGCTTTCCTACTGGCAATAACCTCAGCAAGGAGGGTCTCTGAACTTCAGGCCCTAATGGCAGTACAGCCCTTCCTAATCTTCCACCAAGATAGAGTGTCCATGAGGACTAATCCTACCTTTATGCCTAAGGTGATATCCAGAGTGTCTTTAAACCAGGCAATCCACCTACCTACCTTCTTTCCCAACCCACAAAACAGAGGGGAAAGAATGCTGCATTCCTTGGATGTGCATAGACAGTTACGCTACTACCTGGACAGAACAAAAAGTAGCAGAAAAACTGACCAGCTTTTTGTAGCCTATGCAACAGGAAGGGAAGGAAAAGCTATTTCCAAACAGACAATCTCCAAATGGATAGGAAATTGCATACGATTCTGTTACTCCTTCCATGGAAAACCAATTCCACAGAACATAAGGCCTCATTCTACAAGGGCAACAGCCACTACCACAGCCTTCTTACGAGGAGTGGCAACCAAGGATATTATTGAGGCGGCTACTTGGACCTCCGTGCATACATTTGCCAAGCATTATAACTTACTTTTGTATTCCAGATCCCGAGCAGGGTTTGCCACTGCTGTGCTGCAAGGGATCCTAACCACACCATAATCTAATTTTTTTTTTCCTCCTCCCTTAGTTGGCTATGGTATTCTACCCAGTTGTTATGACTGCAGATGCATCCATGAAGGACATAGTACAGTTTTGTACCTACCATAAATGTAGATGTCCGAACTGGATAGCATCTGCAGTCAGGATTACCCTCCCTCCTTCCCCTCTGTGGTACTCCTAGGGTATTTACCCTCCTAATAGCTAGCTAGTGGGGGGAGTCTCTTATGGTGTATTTGTTTGTATATATGTACATACATGCTTATTTTCTGAGTTTGCCTTATATCCTTTTGGAAACATTGGCATTTATCCAAAAATTAGCCTTCCAGGAAGGGCAACTGGCATCTGGGGCAAGAAACACTGAAGAAAATGGCGTCGGCTGGTGCCTTTATACCCGGAGACCAGCAGAGATGACGTCGGGTGAAGTGCGACATCAGCCGAAGCCGGACCCGGACTTTGGAATCCGGCCGACTGAAGGGCTGCCTGACGACAGGACAACCCAGTTGTTATGACTGCAGATGCTATCCAGTTCGGACATCTACATTTATGGTAGGTACAAAACTGTACTTTTCCTCGGATCCATCGGTCCCTTCTCATTGGAGCAGAGGTGCTTTCAAAACCATGAGGAGAGTTGTCTCCTAAGGCATCTTCGACTTCACGTCTGGCTACCTCCTCCCCAAAAGCGCCTGTGTCTGCTTCTGCTTCACAGATCCTTGCCAAGAGTAGAGACCCAGGAAGCCCCATTGGGTGGCCCCTGCTCCTCAGAGACCTCACCAGAAGCCCCCACTGATGAGGTTCCCAGGAAGAGAATCTGTAAGAGGAAGCATTTAAACTTCCCACAGGAGTCCCTGACATCTGATACCGACTTGGATGAATCGGAAGGATCCCCACAGTCTCCCTTTGAGTATGTCTCATTTGCTGAGATATTAGAAATCCTTACTTAGGCAGAGGGGTGACTGGCAGTCCACCAACCCTACTGAAGTTGAGTGTGTTCTGAAGGCTTTCGGGTCTCAGCCCTCCACCTCTTGGGTGTCTCCACCCTTCGATGAGTTATGCAGCTGGTCTCACGAAGGGCATGGGAGTCTCCAGACACCATGGAGCCTGTCCCTAGGAGGCCTAATAAATTTATTTCTGCCCCCCAGGGCAAATCTTTTTTTACTAAAGGTGTGCTAGTTGATGCCATGGTGATGGCAGCTGCCACCAAAAAGGAAATTTCAGAAACTTCCTTTTCTATCCATCCTCCTAACAGAGATTCTAGGATCATGGATAGATATGGGAAGCGCGCTTACAGTTCAGCAACTTTTGCACTGCATTCGCTCAACTAACCCATTTTACTAGACTGCAAAGAGATCTCCTTAAAGAGCTGGGAGATGCTCTTAAGGGTACAGTAGCTGCAAGAGCTTCAGATAAAGTTGCCTCCCAGCTTGCTACCCTCAACTCCATAGTAAACTCATCCATGCGCCTCATGTCATATGCAGCTGAGGGAACGAGCAGGTCAGCGTGTACAGAAATTGCTCTTAGGAGACACTCCTGGATGCGCCTGTGTTCCTTCACCGAGCCCTTTAAGTCATCCTTTGTAAATACCCGTTTTGATGGCTTGTCCCTTTTTGGGCCCAAAGTTAAGGAAACTTTGACCAGGTGTGAGCAGGAAGGAAAGACTGTCTGCCGTCAGAGTCCATTTTTCCACCCCTACCATACCCTACCCCAAGGGTCAAAGGGGAGGAAAGATGTGGTTCCGCAAAGCCTAAGGAGTCTTTCAAGACACATGTGGTGAACCCCCTCCAGTGGCAGAGGAGGGGGCAATAATGGAAGACGCCACCTTCGTGGCAAAGGGGGGGGAGTCTGCAAAACCAGGGAGGCAGAGATCAGTTTTTTGGGAAGCTTTACCAGTACTCCTGAAAGGAGGCCCGACTCTCCTACTCTGGAGGCAGTCGGGGGTCACTTATCTTTGTATCCATACACCTGGCTAAAATAACAAACTACAGCTGGGTACAAAGTTTCATTTCCAGAGGATATTTCATTCCTTTTGCCACACCCCCTCCACTGACGAGAAAAATCCTGGACATTCCACCCAGTTACAGGGAACAGGCAACAATAGAGGTCCGATCATTACTAACAAAAAGAGTCATCCAACCAGTCCCAGCAGACCAGATGGGATCTGTAACTTACTCAAGATTCCTTTTAGTTCCAAAAAAGACAGGGGACTGGAGACCTATATTGGACCTCAGCAGACTAAACAGATCTGTCAAGAAAGTGAAGTTTTGGATGGTCACGCTTCAGTCGATACTTCCCTTTTTATGGAAAGACAATTGGATGTGCTCGATATGTCTTCAGGATGCGTATTACCACATAAAAATGGCCAGACCATCCAGGATCATCTGTGCTTCTGGCTGGGAGCCCATTGGTCTCACTACAGCCCCCAGTGTGTTCACCAAATGCATGGCAGTGGTCATGGCTCACCTGTGATGTTTAGGTTTGCAGGTGTTTCCGTACCTAGACGATTGGCTCCTCACTGCCACCACCAGGCATAACTCCTACAAGCCAGGTACACCACTCTTTCACTCTGCAGTCAGCTGGTCATTACAATAAACTCAGCAAAATCTGCCGTGTCACCATCGCAACATGACATTTTTATCGGTGCAGAATTGGACACCACTACCACCACTCTGAGACTTCCAGCAGAAAGAGTCTTACTACTCCGACAGCAGGTCAGCAATATTATATCCAAAAACAAGGCTCCAGCATCAGAAGTACTAAAATTGTTGGGCATGATGGCAGCTGCAATTTTAGCCATACTCTTAGGTCGCATGCACATGCAGATTCTACAGTGACTGTTGCTCACTCAATGGTATTACCAAGAGCTCCCAATGTCTCATCTTGTAATGATCATAAACACATGCAAAAAGGGTCTTCAATGGTGGTTGACCTCTCTTCATGTCACGATAGGACTTCCTTTTGTTCTACCCCCACCAGTGGCCACAGTGACCATGGCCCTGATAGGATGTGGGGGGGCATTTTCATGGAAGAACAGCCCAAGGCACATGGACCGTTCAAGAGACACATCTGCATATCAATGTCCTAGAGATGAGAGCAGTACTTTTAGCATTGCAGTACTTCCAGGACTCGCTTCCTCTGGGTACAATTGCGATTCAGACAGACAACATGTCAGTGCTCTGGTACTTAAACAAACAAGGAGGAACCAGGATGTCCTTCAAGGATGCATCTGCAGTCCTTACAAATGGGTTGTCCTGTCGTCAGGCAGCCCTTCGGTCGGCTGGATTCCAAAGTCTGGGTCTGGCCTCGGCTGGAGTCGCACTTCACCCGACGTCATAGCGGCAGTTCTTCGGGTATAAAGGCATCAGCCGACGCCATTTTCCTCAGTCTTTCTTGTCGCGTGGCGCCCGAAGCAGAAGCTGTTCGCAAGTGCCGGTCGGTCAGAACCAGAGATTACTACTACCGAATACTTCTACTACTACCGAAGACTTCTAAAAAGCTAAGTACCCCATTGGGGACTCTTTCTTGCCTCAGCCGATGTCAGAAAAAGTGAATAACTGTTTAACTTGTGGGAAACAAATACCTCATAAAGATTTCCACTCTTACTGCTTGCCTTGCTTAGGCCCAGACCACGACGTAGCAGCCTGTCTAGCCTGTGCTTCTTTCAACCGACGAACGCTTAGACGTCGGTCGGAGTTTGCTGAAGAGTTTTTCGGCTCCAATTTTGCTTACATTATGCCGTCGGATCCTCCAACTACGCAAATTTCTAAAAAACGCAAGGAAAAGGACCGACACTCGCGGCCCGCGGTTTCGGCCGAAACTGCGGTTAAGCCAACCGCGAGTGTCTCGGTTTCGGCTGAAACCGAGTCCACGGTTCTTCCTTCGGCCGAAAGCTTGCCACTTACCGAGGCCTCTTCCAGCTTGGCTGAATCTGCTACTGAAATCACACCTGCTCTTGCAGGTTCACAGGATTTATCCAACACTATCCCTTTGGATATTTCTACCCCTGCACGTGGAGCTGCTAGGCCTCCTGCATCCATGTCGATTAAGGCCTTTGCCAGGGCTAAAGCAGCAAAAACTACCAAGACTGTGCCTGCTAAGACCCCCTCTCTCAGGCCCAGTTCTAGTTCACAAATGCTTAGTCTAGCAGAGGATCTCATTTCTTTGATCCGGGGATCCCAACCACATCCAGACAGGGCCTCTCACCCACCTCCAGAGAAGAGGACTAGAGTAGAGCCCCCTGAGCCAGTTTCTTCAGATGGCTCCTCTGATGAATCAGATAATTCAAACCCTCCAGAGGCCCCCTTTTCTCCTTATGAGGACTCTGATGCAGAAGAGTCCATTCCTTCAGCATCTCCGCCTGAGGAATTTTCTTTTGGGGAAACCTTGCATGCTATGAGGGAACAATTTCAATGGCAGGGCCAGGATTTTTCAGACACTAGGAAAAGGCTTAGAACCTTCCTGCATTTGCCACAACATAGGCCTCTAGCCATTCCTCCAGTACTTACTGTTGTGGATGATGCTTTTAATGATGCTTGTACTGCTCCTGATTCTCTTCCTCCGGCCCCTGCTAAGCCCGATAGGTACTACAGGGTCCCGGACACACATTATCATTTGTATAAGGCTCCTTTTGCAGATCCCGAGACTATCTCCCAGGGACCCAAGGCAGTAGCAGCTACATCTGCCAAAAAACCCCCTCCCCTCTGAAAGGGAATCCAGGTCCTTAGAGAGATGGGGTAAAAAAGTTTACACTTCAGCTACTCTTTCAGCTAGGGCCTTGAACTGTCAATTCCACATGATCCAGTATCGAGAATTTATGTTAGACCAGTTAACTAAAAAGCTGTCCTCAGATGAACCATTAGACAAAAAATCTGTTCAGGAAATGGTACATAACATTCAACAGGTCAGTAATCATTCCTTAAAATGTGGCTATGATGCACTGGAAGCTTCCTTTAGATCAGCCATGACTGGCACAGTGATCAGAAGACATGCATGGTTAAAAGAGCAGGCCTTACCGGATCATGTCAAATCAAAGCTACTAGATGCTCCCATGGACAAGATCAATTTGTTTGGCTCTCTTGCACAACAGGTGCTGAAGAAGATGGAAGAGAAGGCAAAATCTGTCCAGACAGTGAAAGATTTCTTACAGGTCCAACCTCCAAGGTTTAGCAGAAATTGGCCCTCCAAAAATTGGTCCTTTCCAGACACCTCCAGAGCTCAGAGAGGCAGGAATAGGCGCTCAAGAGGCAGAGGTCAATCCAGAGGTGCCTACAGGGGATGTCAGTGGCAGGCTAACAACCAGCGAGGTACAGCCACAGATACAGCCACCACCACTACTACAGGACAATCACAGTGACTTGGTTCTGGCACCGCCTACCAGGGAACAACTAGAAGCACCCTTAGGCGGAAAGCTAGCCTTATTTTCAGTAAACTGGCATTACATCACAAGAGACAAGTGGATTTTGCAGACAATAGACCAAGGTTACAGGTTTCACTTCCATACTCTACCAAGGAAGAGAGGAATGCCAAACCTACCTCCAAATCAAAAGGCAGAAGCTCTAAAACAAATAGCTCACTTACTAAGCATGAGAGCTGTAGAAAAGGTACCATTTATGGAGCAAGGACAGGGATTTTACTCCAGACTCTTCCTGGTACCAAGAAAAGAAAACCAATGGAGACCTATACTCGACCTGTCCGCTTTAAACACATTCCTCATTGTCCCAAAATTCAAAATGCTGACCCTACAGCAGCTTCTTCCCATGCTGGGCAAGGAGTCTTGGCTGGTAACTCTAGATGTCAAGGAGGCATACCTGCACGTCCCAATACGACCAAATTGCAGAAGATACCTCAGATTTTTTGCAGGATCAGAGCATTATCAATTCTCAGCATTGCCCTTTGGCTTATCTACTGCGCCCAAAGTGTTCACAAAATGCCAGGCATCAGTAATTGCTCATTGCAGGCTTCAGGGAATCCAAATCTGCCCTTACCTGGACGACTGCCTGTTACAAGCGGACAACAAAAGCAAGCTGACAGAAGACTTGAAAAAGGTCATTTATCTACTGCAAGCCCTGGGATACACAGTCAATATAAAGAAGTCAAGGCTGATACCATCCTAAAGGATAACCTTTTTGGGTGCAGAACTGGACACATCAAGACAAATGGCATTCCTAACAGTAGAAAAACAGGAACAACTCCCTCTCTACTTCTTGGCATTGACAAAGCAGAACCAGCTAACAGCAAGAAAAGTCCTGCAAGCCTTGGGTTACATGGCATCCTGCATAATATTGGTTCCACATGCCAGACTGCATATGAGAAAGTTACAGTGGTACCTAAGGAATTTATGGTCTCAGCACAAGCACAGCCTAGAAACCCAAATTCCAATAATCCCATGCCTGAAACAAGAATTCCAATGGTGGGCTCAGGCCTGTCAATCAAACAAAGGACTGCCCTTCCACAGCACTCAACCAAGCCAGACAGTCACAATGGATGCCTCAGACCTCGGTTGGGGGGCGCACATGCTGGACAAGTGCATACAAGGCTTATGGACTCAAGACCAGCTGCACCTACACATAAATCAAAAAGAAATGCTGGCAGTAAAACTGGCAATTCAGGCATTCAGACCATTTCTTCAACAAGGTCCACTGTTGATAAGGACAGACAACACCACAGTTATGTGGTACATCAACAAACAGGGAGGCACACATTCGTACCCTCTATGCCGGATGGCAATGGACCTCTGGAATGTGGCCCTGAGCTTCAACATCCAGTTACAAGCAATTTTTGTGCCAGGAAAAGAAAACATTCTAGCAGACATACTAAGCAGAACTACCACGGATGCCCACGAATAAATTCTGCACAAGGACGTACCACCCACTCGCTTGGAAAGTGGACTCCCTATCTTTCATTTGGAAAAACCTGACAGCATATGCATTCCCACCACTTCCTTTGATGCACAAGGTGCTATTGAAAATCAAAGAGGACCGTCCAAGGATCATCCTGATAGCTCCAGACTGGCCAAGGCAACATTGGTACCCATTACTGAGGAGCATGTCTCGGGAACAAATATGGACTCTACCTCTAGTTCCCTTACTGTTAACACAGAACAACTACAACACCCTGCATCCAAACCTGAAAACACTGCAGCTGACTGCCTGGAACATTGCATAAGACCAAATAACCCAAATATATCCCAAAGGGTTAAAGACATTATCTTGGAGGCTCGCAGACCCTCAACAAGAAAAAAATTATTCAGCAAAATGGAAAAGATATCACATTTGGAGTACTACAAAGGGAGAAAATGTGTCACTGGTAAACATAGCCAACATCCTGGAATACTTGGCAGAGCTCTTCCACAACGGCCTGTCCTATTCTTCCATTAAGATTCATGCATCAGCTATTTCAGCAGAATACAACTTGGATCCTCCAGTCTTCTCACATCCTCTGCTCAGGCAGTTTCTGAGAGGAATTAAAAATGTAAAGCCACCTAGGAAGACACCATTGCCAGCGTGGGACTTGAACTTCGTGCTAGAAAAGTTGACACTCCCTCCTTTCGAACCAGCAGCAACAGCAGACTTACAATACTTATCATGGAAAACTGCTTTCCTGCTTGCATTCACTTCAGCAAGAAGGGTATCTGAGCTACAGGCATTAATGGCAGTACAGCTCTTCCTGATTTTCCATCAAGATAGTGTCCTTGAGAACAAATCCTACTTTTATGCCAAAGGTGGTCTCCAGGGTATCTTTAAATCAAGCTATCCATCTACCTACATTCTTCCCCAACCCACAGAACAGGGGGAAAAGACTGTTGCATACCTTGGATGTAAATACTCTGGAGGGCTTTGAGCTAAGATGGATATTGAGACTTAGAGCTCACTTATCGCCAGGTCTCAATTCTATAGTTAACCTTCGACCAGCCCTAATAGGTCCGAGTTAATAATAAAAAGATTTTGGTAAATTTGATGTATCTTGCCATCTCTATTATATAAAAAATCTATAAACTATATACTTTTACTTTTAAATACTGTTTATATAGATTTATTTTAGTATTGTAATTACAAACTGTTCTGTTGTTAGTAGTTATTATTTTTATATTAATTTTGATTAATGTGATTAGATATTTTTTATTCTTTGTTAGACCTTACAGAGTCTGTGAACTCTTTGCTATGAGGTTTGAATTGATTATATTTATTTATATTAAATTTAAAGCTAATGCTATCTTATAGCTCAGTATTTAACACTAGTCAATGAGACTATACTACAGCGGAATGCCAATCCTACTCCTATGTTTATTGAGCGGGGTTTTATAATGCGCATCACGTTCCTTTGTTTGTAGTATTTGCTCCCATCCATGGCTTTAGATTTCATCTAAATGGGACTATATATCAGGACCTATTTATGTGTTCCTTAAGGCTTATATATACTTTTGGATACCGGTTATGCCTTGACTATTTAATGCCAGAATTTATTTATAGTCATGGATTTTGTGACTATAAAAATTTTTTGCCATGGCGAGTATGGCAGCACTTGGCTGCGTTAAGCATATTGCTTGGTTAGCTGCTACATATGACACTTCCTTTTTTCCGGGAGTGTAATTTACTATGATATAAATACTATCCTATTTGACTATAGGCTTGTTTCAACAACGAATATTGTCTGTAGAATGCCTTAAGCTAATATATTAATATGTCGGAATGATATAGTCTTTTACAGTAATCCTTGAGACTACGTAAAATGTTAACTGATTTAACTATTTTGGAAATAAACATCCATGCATCAGAAAGCAATAATATATGATGGAAACTTATCTTTCTAAAAAACAACTAGGATTGTCAATTAGAAATTCTAGTGAAGTTATACTTCAGATTGCTTCCCTTTCTAAATATGGGCATGGCTTCCTGAATTGATTTACGGAGGCGGGATGCCGGTGTTTGAGCAACTTTATGCATTTTATCAATTAATATGATATTTATAGAAAGGAAAAGGTCCAATGTTGTGTTTTAAAATGAAATATTTAATAGATTTTACATGTTGGTTTTTTAATATAATGCTAGATGGTTGAAAATAGCATTGTTACTTTTTATTCAACTTGAATCTTTATTATTATTAACGAGCCTACAGTTTGCTAATTGATCTTAATTAGTTTAATTAGTTTGATTAGTTTGTTAATTATGACAAAGGGTTTCTATAAAAGTGAATGGATTCCTTTATATGATTGTAACCTGATGAAGCACAACTTGTTTGTGTGAAAGCGCTCGTTCCTGTTCTATTTTTACAATAAATGCTACTTGGATTATATCGTGGTGGTTTCAAGCAGTTTCTTCAACATACCTTGGATGTACATAGACAACTACGCTACTACCTGGACAGGACCAAGGGCAATAGAAAAACTGACCAACTACTGGTAGCATATGCAACAGGAATGGAAGGAAAAGCAATTTCAAAACAGACAATCTCTAAGTGGATAGGAAATTGCATTAAATTTTGTTACTCCTACCATGGGAAGAAAGCTCCAGAAAACATCAGGCCTCACTCTACAAGGGCAACAGCCACTACCACAGCTTTCCTACGAGGAGTGGCTACCAAAGACATTTTAGAGGCTGCTACTTGGAGCTCCGTGCATACATTTGCCAAGCATTATAATTTACCTTTATACTCCAGATCCCGAGCAGGTTTTGCCACTGCTGTTTTGCAAGGGATCTTAGCTACACCATAATCTTTTTCTCCTCCTCCCCCAGTTTGGCTATGGTATTCTACCCATTTGTAAGGACTGCAGATGCATCCTTGAAGGACATAGTACAGTTTTGTACCTACCATAAATGTAGATGTCCGATAGGCATGCATCTGCAGTCAGGATTACCCACCCTCCTTCCCCTCTGTGGTACTCCTAGGGTATTTGCCCATCTTGTAGCTAGCTGGGGGAGTCTATTATGGTGTATTTGTTTGTATATATGTACATACATGCTTATGTTTTGTTTGCTCTCTACTATTTGGAACCATTTGCATTTATCCATATTAAGCCTTCCTAGAGGGCACCTGGCATCTGGGGCAAGAAACACTGAGGAAAATGGCGTCAGCTGATGCCTTTATACCCGAAGAACTGCCGCTATGACGTCGGGTGAAGTGCGACTCCAGCCGAGGCCAGACCCAGACTTTGGAATCCGGCCGACCGAAGGGCTGCCTGACGACAGGACAACCCATTTGTAAGGACTGCAGATGCATGCCTATCGGACATCTACATTTATGGTAGGTACAAAACTGTACTTTCTACCCCCTTAGTCATGAGGCTCTAAGAGTATGGCAGTGGGCTATATCCACCCAGAGCTTTCTGTTAGCAATGCACATCCCGGGGAAATCCAATGTGATAGCAGACCAGCTGAGCAGAGCAATTCTGTTGCCTCATGAGTGGTCCCTCAAGAAAGAAATAGCAGACAGCATATTCCGCAGGTGGGGCCAGCCTTGCTGCAACCTTTTCGCCAGCCACATGAACACGAAATGCAGAAGCTACTTTGCTCTGATTTCCCCTCCTGGAGAAGCCCCAAGGGACGCACTCATACACGATTGGCCTCCGGGTCTCCTCCATCCATTCCCACCAATACCATTGATACCCAAAGTACTATAGAAAGCAAAAGCCCTGGGAAGGACCATCATTCTAATAGTCCCTTATTGGCCTCGTCAGATTTGGTTCCCCTTCCTTCAACTTCATTAATTGGAGGACCTCTGGATTCTGGACCCAGTCCCAGATTTTTTGATGCACTCGTTGGGGGGAACTTCATCCCTCTCTACAGTCCCCGAAGCTGACAGCTTGGCTGCTCCAATTCCCATCATAGCCAGGTTCTATAACCTTTCTAATGAGACGAAGCAAATTCTAATATCCTCTCATAAATCCTCTACAAGGAAGCTGTACCTTAGCAAACGGGGCTTCTCAAAACAACATTGATCCTTACCTAGCCCCTATGGCCTCTGTACTAGAGATGTTCATCGTGTTTCACTGTTACAGTCATTACAGTTGGGTTATCCTGCTGGCAGGCTACCCACATTCGGCCTGAATTCCAAAGTCTAGGTCCGGCGTCGGTTGCTGTCGCCTCCTCCCTGATGTCAGTGCGCCAGGGGTATAAAATATGCAGCAGACGCCATTTTCTTCAGTCTTTCTTGCCATGTGGTGCCTGAAGCAAAAGCAATTTGCAAGTGCCGATTGGCCGACTCCTGAGATTTTCAAATTCGAATTTCAGATCCAAAGTCTTCATTAAAAGTACCCCGTTGGGGAAACTTTTTTCTTGCTCCAGATCGATGTCAGAAAAAGTTAATAATTGTATTTCTTGTGGGAAGCAAATACCTCACAAGGATTTTCATTCTTACTGCATTTCTTGCCTAGGCCCTGACCACGACGTTGCTAGTTGTCGATATTGTGCTAGATTTAACCAACGCACTATTAAGCGTCGGTACGATTTTGCATTTAATTACTTTGGCAGAAGATTTAATTATATAATGCCATCGGAACAGCCGACTACCAGAGTTTACAAAAAACGTAAAGAAAAAGAAAAGAACAGGCATCCGAGGTCTAAAACCAACGACGAGGCTTCTTCTAGGCCAATCGCCGGTTCTCAGTGAGGCGCTTTCACAGCCCCTGATGACCTCTACTTTAGAGCCGCAGGCCGATACCGACTCCCACGTGGAGTCAACCAGGCCTACAAAAACTCAAGGTATTGGACCTTCAGAAACCATTCCCTCAGGTGGGTCCGGAGCCGCTGAGCAGGCATCGACTTCTGAGGGCGTTTTCAGGCCTACACAATTATATGTTAAAACGACTTCAGCTTCAAAGACTAAAGCAGCTTTAAAGACAAAGAAACAAGTACAACAGCCCCATGGACAGGCCTCTATGCCTAAAAAACAGATGCTCAAAATGGCCGAAGACCTGATTACTTTGATCAGGGGTTCTCATCCCCCTCCTGACAAGAGGCCTAGGCAAGAGATAGAATATGAATCTTCAGATCAGGTTTCCATTTCATCTGATTCCTCTTCTGATCAGGAATACTCTCTTCCTCCTTATGAGGATTCTGATGCGGAAGAATCTATTCCCTCAGCTTCTCCTCCTGAGGATTATTCTTTTGGGGAAACACTGCATACCATGAGGGAGCATTTCCACTGGGAGAGCCAAGATTATTCAGAATCTAAGAAAAGGCTCAGAGACTTTCTATTACTGCCTCAGCACAGGCCCCTTGCTATTCCACATGTGCTAGACATTGTAGATGAGGTATTTTCAGAGTCCAGTCTGACTCCTGACTCCTTACCTCCAGCTCCTGTTAAGCCAGACAAGATACTACAGGGTTCCAGACTCCCACAAATTTATTTTTAAAAACCCTGCTGCTGACCCAGAAACTATCTCTCTGGGTCCCAAGGGGTTCAAGGCTTCCACTGCAAAAAAACCTTACCCCCTCTGACTGAGATTCCAGGGCAGTGGACAGATGGGGGGGGGGGATTTACACTTCTGCTACCTTGGCTGTAAGGGCTTTAAATTGTCAGCAATACATTATTGTCACTGCTTAAACAGAAAATGTTGACAAATTCTGAATGTGCAGAAAATAAAGAAATGCAGGATTTATTGCATGCAGCTGAACAAGTTGGAAAGCATACTTTACAATGTGGTTTTGATTCTTTGGAGGCCTCCTGCAGAGCCGCTGTTACGGGTTCTGTCATTAGGAGGCATGCTTGGTTAAAGGAACAGAATCTGCCTGATCATGTTAATGCAAACTTATTAGATGTTCCATTACAGCATGATATCTTGTTTGGTGTTAAAGCAGAAGAGGTGTTGAAGAAAATGGAGGACAAAGCCAAATCTATGCAAACAGTCAAGGATTTCTTACAGGTACAGCCTCCAAGATTTAGCAGACACTGGCCTACAAATAACTGGTCCTTTCCAGTGTCAGACAGGCCACAAAGAGGCAGATACAGACGCCCTAGAGGCAGATCCCAGCCCCAAGGCTCATACAGGTCTTAACAATGGGGTGCTTCTACCTCCAAAAGCAGAGAAGACAAGTCACAGCCATACAGAAAGCAGTCCCAATGACTTCCCCCTGCCAGCGCCAAGCACTTATCTTCTGGCAGCTCCTTTAGGGGGAAAACTAGCACTTTTTTCTCAAAACTGGCACCTAATCACCCAGGACAAATGGGTCTTGAACATAGTGTCACAAGGTTACAGGTTCCACTTTCACACCCTGCCAAGGGCAAAGGGTATGCCAGACCTGCCAAAAAATCAATGGGGAGAGGCACAAAAGCAAGTTTCATCCCTCATGGACACGAGGGCCATTCAGCAAGTACCACAGCAAAAGCAGGGACAAGGATTTTACTCAAGACTTTTCTTGGTGCCCAGAAAGGACAAAGCCTGGAGGCCAATACTGGACCTATCTATTCCAAAATTCAAAATGTTGAGACTGCAGCAGCTTCTGCCTATGCTGGGCAAGAAGGCTTGGCTTGTAACTTTAGACCTAAAAGAGGCATACCTCCATGTCCCAATCAGACAATCCTGCAGAAGATACCTCAGATTCATAGCTGGCTCAATGCACTACCAATTCTCTGCACTGCCCTTTGGCTTATCTACTGCGCCCAGGGTCTTCACAAAATGCCTGGCACCAGTAATTGCATTTTGCAGACAGAGAGGAATACAAATATATCCTTACCTGGACGACTGCCTTATTCAAGCAGACAACAAGGACATACTACTACAGCATCTGGCATTTGTAAAAAGATTACTAACATGCCTAGGGTACACAGTAAACGAAAAGAAATCAAAACTTGTACACTCTCAAGAGATAATATTCCTGGGTGCAAGCTTAAATACAACTGCCCAAATGGCTTATCTCACGCCAGACAAACAAAGGCAACTGACTACTTATTTCAAAATGTTGGCAACAAACACCCAGTTAACTGCAAGAAAAATTCTGCAGGCTTTGGGCTTCATGGCATCGTGCATTCTGTTGATTCCATATGCAAGACTACATATGAGGAAACTACAGTGGTATCTAAAAAGCGTTTGGACTCAACATTGCCACAGCCTGGAAACAATAATTGCACTCATTCCCTGCCTGCAACAGGAGTTTCGATGGTGGGCAAAGGCCTGTCACCACAACTAGGGGCAGCCATTCACCATAACCCCAGCCAGGCAGACATTGACAACAGATGCATCAGATTATGCCTGGGGGGGCCCACATGGCAGGAAGATGGATTCAGGGCTCATGGTCCACAATCCAAATGCATCTACATGTCAATCAAAAAGAGATGCTAGCTGTTCAAAATGCCCTGACAGCCTTCAAGGATGTACTTCATCCTGGACAACTACTGATAAAAACGGACAATACTACAGTCATGTGGTACATAAACAAACAGGGAGGCACACATTCCTACCCTCTTTGCAGACTAAAAAAACGAAGAGAACAAACACTGTAAAAGTAACCAAGAACTGGAAACATGTAGCCTTGAAAACCAGCACTGAAATAAAATGCGTTCGAAATAACGTTCAGGAAGTTTATTAAAACTAACAACGTTTTCGTCGTTACAAATGAACAACTTCTTCAGAAATAAAATAATTACTATAAATCAATAAAATAAAATACTATCAAATTTAAAAGCTCTACTCTGAGTCACGTTTCTGTCAATCAATCACCATCAGTCATAATGTTTAATTAATTACTGATAATTACAAAGAGCATTTCCTGGCGCAAACAGTAAGCTAAACTCAAGTAAATAGAAACTAAACGAACAAGTATATAAACACATATCCTATAAAACTGCCAATAAAAAATGTTTATAAAAAGCAAGAAAAATAGAACTGTAGTAAAACAACACAGGTTAGAAGTTGTTCATTTGTAATGAAAACGTTGTTAGTTTTAATAAACTTCCTGAACGTTATTTTGAACGCATTTTATTTCAGTGCTGGTTTTCAAAGCTACAGGTTTCCAGCCCCTTGCAGACTAGCCATGACTTTGTGGGACACAGCATTGACTTACCAAGTACATCTGCAAGCACAATTCCTGCCAGGAAAGATAAATACTCTGGCAGACGAACTAAGCAGAAACCTCATGGATCCCCACGAGTGGAAATTGGATCCACAAGTCTTCAACATGATAACAAGGAATTGGGGATGCCTGGACATAGATCTATTTGCCTCCCCTCACAACTGCCAAATACAGAGATTCTGCACAAGGACTTATCACAAGCAAACATGGAAAGTGGATGCTCGGTCTTTCAGCTGGAAAAACTTAACAGTATATACCTTTCCCCCACTGCCTCTCCTCCCCAAGGTACTCCTAAAGGTCAGACAGGAGAAGCCAAAAATGATACTGATTGCCCCAGACTGGCCCCGCCAGCACTGGTATCCAATCCTAAGGAACTTGTCTCGATGCCCAGCATGGACATTACCTCAAATTCCTCATTTACTGACCCAACAAAGCAATCAGATCCTGCACAGCCAACTCAGGACCTTAAATCTGGCAGCATGGCGGATAATGTAGCTTTTCAAAACACACCTCTTTCTAAAGTGGTGATGGATGTTATCTTGGAGGCCAGGAGACCCAGTACCAGAAAATCTTATGCAGAAAAATGGAAGAGATTCTGTGCTTGGAACCAGGTGCACAAAATTGACATGATTGTACCAAATATCCCTCAGATTTTGCAATACTTAACTGAGATGCTGGAAAGGGCCTATCCTTTTCATCAATTAAGATTCATGCCTCTGCCATTTCTGTTCATTACAATACAGAACCACCTATTTTTTCTCATCCTTTATTAAGGCTGTACTTCAGAGGAGCCAAAAACTTACGGCCTCCAAGGAGATCACCAATACCTGCATGGGACCTCAATTATGTCTTGTAAAAACTCACTCTGCCTCCTTTTGAGCCAGCCGCTACAGCTGATATGAACTTTTTATCATGGAAAACAGCTCTGCTCCTAGCAATGACCTCTGCAAGACGAGTCTCAGAGCTACAGGCACTCATGGCTGTGGAACCTTTTATCATTTTCCATCCAGATAGGGTTTCTCTAAGGACAAACCCCATGTTTATGCCTAAGGTAGTGTCCAGTGTGGCCCTCAACCAAACTATTCATTTGCCTACCCTTTATCCAAACCCACAGAATAAGGGTGAGAAACTTCTGCATTCTTTGGAAATACACAGACAGCTGCGCTTCTACTTGGACAGAACCAAAGCTTTCAGAAAGACTGAGCAATTACTGGTAGCATATGCTGCAGGATCACAAGGAAAGGCTATCTCAAAGCAGACAATTTCAAAGTGGATAGGTCACTGCATTCGTTTATGCTATTCTCAACATGGCAAATCAGTGCCTAAGGACATTAGGCCACATTCAACCAGAGCAGCAGCCACTTCAGCAGCCTTCCTCAGAGGAGTGCCAACCAAAGACATTTTAGAGGCTGCAACCTGGAGTTCAGTGCACACTTTTACAAAGCACTACCACTTACCACTCTACTCCAAATCCAGGGCAGGCTTTGCCACTGCAGTACTGCAGGGCCTCATAGCCGCTCCTAATTCTATTTAGTTCCAGCCTCCCAACCTTAGCTTTGGGATTCAACCCAATTGTAATGACTGCAACAGTGAAACACGATGAATATAGTACAATTGTGTACCTACCATAAATGTAGATGTTCGAGTGTATTCACTGTTGCGGTCCAGGTTACCCACCCACCATCCCCCTTATCTTTGCTGGCCCTTATCTGTACTTCTGTATTCTATACAACCTATGTGGTGTATTTGCTTGTAGATGAAGGAATCTTGTTACTTGGTGCATGCATGCTTTATTGACATTTTGTTAGCCTACCCTTTTGGGGGCAACTGACATCTGGGGCAAGAAAAAACTGAAGAAAATGGCATCGGTTGCATCTTTTATACCCCTGGTGCACTGATATCAGGGAGGAGGTGACAGCAACCGACGCCAAACCTAGACTTTGGAATTCAGGCCGACTGCGGGTAGCCTGCCAGCAGGATAATCCAATTGTAATGACTGCAACAGTGAATACACTCGAACATCTACATTTATGTTAGGTACACAACTGTACTTTCTTGACCATGATTTTTTAACAAAGGAGCTGCAGCAGCAACAGTTCGTATTCAACTGGCTGCTATCTCTAATTTTCACCTTCGATTTGATGGATTGAACATAATGTCACACAAACTATCCAAAGCCTTTCTCAAAGGGACCTTTCATCTCAGACCACCTGAAATCTCTGTATACCCCATGGAATCTAAATTTTATGCTTTCTCGCATTATTCTCCCTCCATTCGAACCAGCCTCCTCATGTGATTTGAAATATTTGTCATGGAAGACTATTTTTTAGTAGCTATCACTTCTGCCCACAGAGTGTCAGAGCTTTAAGCCTTGTCCATTAAACCTCCTTATTTGATTTTCCATGCTGACAGAGTCTCACTACGAACTAATGCCTCCTTTTTGCCTAAAGTCTGTACTGAAGCTAACCTTAATCAAATTATTAATTTGCCAGTATTCTTCCCCAATCACTCCAACTGCTTAGAATATATGCTGCACAAACTTGATGTTCACAGACAGCTCAGATTTTACTTGGATAGAACAAATTAGGAAATCTGAACAGCTTTTCGTTTCCTTTTCAGATTCCAGAAAAAGTATGCCAGTGGCCAAAACAACTCTAAGTGGTTATCCGATTGTATCACATTTGCTTATTCAACTGCTAATATGCCCTTACAACAAAAAATTAAGTCTCATTCTACCATCCTCTGCCTTTTCTGCCAGACTTCCTATAGATAGCAGTTGTGCAGCAGCCACTTGGTCAAGACCTCATACCTTTATCACTCCTTGCAAAGTTGACAGGGCCTCTTTTGGGTCTACTGTCCTGAAAAACATACTCCCGTGAGCCACCCGAGATAGATGTTGCTTGGGATGCTACGCATCTGTAAGAATGAACGGCGAGATAGAACAACTTCACCCTCCTACCTCCTCCAGGGTTTTTCAAAGACCGAGATGCTGGATTCTTCCTGGTTGCACAACCTTCTATACCTTTCTGTTATAGAGTGATCGAATGACACATGGTATTATATGCAGCAAACAAGATCTGAGATCACTCTAGCTGCATCATAGGATAGGGACTTGGCCTCGAGCTATCTGAAGACCTCGAGCTTTGTAGTAGGCCGACTCTGCTCCAAACCTATCTGTAAGAATGAAGGTGAGATGAACAACTCATATGGAACGTTATGGCAAGTACATAACTTCTTTTTATGTTGAGTAGAGCCTCTACTTTTTGTCGCATGGTTTGCTTGTTTTCCTCCCAGATATTCAGTTTGATTTAAGAATCTCACATTTGTCTTAATAGAGACATGATTTCAGATACAGTAATCCTAGATGATGTAGAATTTATTTAAACTAACTGTGACTGACATATTAGTGTCATTTAGTGCAAAATCTCAGTCACTTTTCAGGCATTAAATCTGTAAATGTGGAGGGGTTGCATTAAGGCTAATATTTGTAGTGATGGGTAATAAAACTGTCATCATTTGATTTGACAGGGAAGGAGTGATGGTTGGGACTGTGCCACTGAGGATAATTTGGTAAGAACGGTATCCAAGATATTTAAATTGTTCACTGTCTGTGTGAGGCATTTTCAAAGTTAATATAGTCAAGGAGGTGGCGGGCATATTAGTTGCTGATAGTGTACATATCTTATTCAGTTTTTGGATAATTTAAATCATCTGCAGTGATTGTATTATATTTTTGATCGTCACCGTAAGCTCCCATTTTTCTCATTTTCTGCATGAGGTTGGGGTGTTGTCAGTCATCACCATCTCTCTCTGTATTCAGTGCCACTCTCCTGCCTTCTTCAGTACTTATTTCTGAGCCTTCTTCAGTACTTATTTCTGACTATTGGAGGTCTTCTCTCATACAATCCATCCACCTCTTTGCTAGATGCCCTTATTTCCTCTTGCCTTCCTGTCTGCCCCAAATCATCTTCACCAGATTGTCTTCTGCTTTTCTGGACATGTGCCCAAACCACTGTAATCTGTTCTCTTTTACCTTTTCTGCAAGTGGAACTGCTTAGGCTTCTGCTGTTATGTCCTTATTTCTTCATCTGTCCCTCCACTCTGCATCCTACCACCCTTCTCAGGCACTGTTCATCTCCATCACCTCTAGCTTCCTCAGCTGCTCTGTCTTTACTGACCAGGTTTCTGTACCGTACAGTAGTACTGGTCACACCACTGTTTTGTAGCTCTTTCTTTTCAGCTTCTTTGGCATTTTTTCTATCATGTACTACTCCTGACACACTGTGCCAGTTGGCTGCAGCACCTCTGATTATAGCTTCAATCTCCTCAATCAGGCATCCCTTCTCCTCCACCACCCATCCCAAATTCTTGAAGCTATTAACCTGTTCCACTGTTTTCCCATCTATCTAAATTCTGAGATTTTTCTGCACTCACTTATTTGCTACCATTACAACTTCATCTGTGCTCCATTTCATTTCAGGTGCCTTCAGTTTTGCATTCCATTCAGACCTCTCAACCATACCGAATTCCTCAGTATTTACCAGTTTTGAGGTGAAAATAACAGGGTCCCATGAATTCCCAAGTGGCCCCTTTAATTTCCCCTTTTTTTTTCCAAAAATTTTTTTGGGGGTGAATTTTTGCTGATGTCAACAAGCCCGGGGGGTGCAATGATGTCAGCTTCATGAGCAGACTGCCAGCATGTCAGAATTTGGCTGAGGGCTGGAGGGGTTATGTACTGTCTGACTTGACTGTTTATTTCCGTACAGCAAAGTGTAGAGGGGAGGGTGAGAAATGCGGCACATCAGTACAAATTAAAACTTTCAAGTCATTGTTCCTGTTCTTCCTGTCCACAAATTTCCATAAATTGGTTTCTTATTGCTGCTGGTTTCTTATGATGTTCTTCGTGTTTCACTATTGCAGTCATCACATTTTGGGTTATCCCTGCCAGGGTAGCCCTCGGGCGGCCCGAATACCAGAGGCTTAGTAATTCTGCGTCGGTTGCTGTCGCTTCAGGACTGACATTAGGTTGTCACTAGTATAAAGTAAGGCAGCCAACGCTATTATATCAGTCTTTCTTGCCGCGAGCCTGAAGCAGAAGCAGTTCGCACAAGTGCCAGTCGGCTGCTACCAAATTGAAGCTGAAGTCTTCTAAAGCTAAGTACCCCATTGGGGATCCTTTTTGCTTGCACTAACCGATGTCAGAAAAAGTTAATAATTGTCTCACCTGTGGAAAGCAAATACCACACCGAGACTTTCATTCTTACTGCGTCACTTGCTTAGGCCAAGACCACGATGTCCCCCGCTGTCGCTTTTGTGCTTTATTCAATGCCAGAACTGTACGTCATTGCACCCTTATTGTAGCTAGATATTTTCGCTTACAGTCCTCTAATTCCGATATGGCTTTGGTAAGCCATCCGACAGCAGATCTTCTGAAAAAAATGTAAGGATAAAGACAGAGACAGACCGCACAGATCCAAGCCTACCGACGACGCTTCCACTAAGCTAGTAGTCAGTTCTCTGGTCCTCAGTAAGGCACTTTCGCAACACCTGATGCCCGCTTCTGTAGATTCACAGGCCGCTACTGAGACCCTTTGAGTCCGGTATGCCGCAAAACTCTTCTTTGACTAAGGATCCTGTGGTTATCTCTCCCTTGGATGGGTCCTTAGCCGCTGAGCAGGCACTGACTTCTGAGGAAGTACTACGCACTAAAGATTCTCAACACAAACTGACGACTTCTTTCGCTTCTACTGTTCTTTCAAAAATGACTGAGTTTCTAAGACCCAAGGTATGAACTACACCCAAGAAACTGACAACCCACTCCCAGGCACCTGCTTCCTTGCCTCAGTCTCAAATGCTTAAAATGGCAGAAGACCTTATCATGCTTATCTGGGGAAGCCAAGCTACGTCTTCCAAAAGAAAAATAGGTCTGCCCCCAGTAGTTTTGTCTGAACAGGAGTCTGATCACTCTGATGCATTTGAATATGAAGACATGCAACCCTTTGCTGCTTATGAGGATTCTGATGCTCAGGATTCCATTCCCTCAGCCTCTCCATCCAAGGACTTTTCCATTGGGGAAACCCTTAATAGCTTAAGGGAGCATTTCCAGTCGGAATGTCAGGACTGCCCTCAGTCTAGAAAGAGATTCAGGGAATTCTTAGATGTTCCGCAGCACAGACCCCTGGCCATTCCCCCATTCCGGATGTTGTGGTTGATGTTTTTCTGGAATCCAGTTTGACTCCTGACACCCTACCTCCTGCACCCAGAAAACCTGACTGGTATTACAGAGTCCTTGACTCTCACAAATTTCTTTTGAAAAATCCTACTGCTGACCCTGAGGTAATTTCTCAAGGGCCTAAAGGTATTAAAGCAACCTCTGCTAAGAATCCCACCCCCTCAGATAAGGATTCCCGAGCACTAGACAGATGGGGTAAAAAAGTATGCACCTCTACTACTCTTGCCATCAATGCATTAAATTGCCAGTTCCATATGCTAAACTTTCAGCAACATACCGTGGAACTCCTCAAACAAAAAGTGTCTTCCTTTCCTGCTTGTGCAGAATCTAGAGAGTTACAAGAGTTACTGCATTCTTCAAGTCAAGTAACTAAGCACACCTTACACTGTGGTTTTGATGCCCTAGAAGCTTCTTGCAGGGCAGCAGTCACTGGTTTTGTCCTTAGAAGGCATGCATGGCTTAAGGAACAGCCCTTGCCAGACCATGTTAAATCTAAATTGTTGGATGCACCCTTGCACAAAGACAACTTATTTGGCACTAAGGCAGAGGAGGTCTTAAAAAAGATGGAAGAAAAAGCTAAATCTATGTAGACAGTTAAGGATTTCTTACAGGTCCAGCCACCCAGGCTCAGTAGGCATTGCCCCTCCAAGCACTGGTCTTTTCCTACTACCACCAGGTCAGGTCAGCCCAGACCCTGTGGAGGAAGCAGACCCTCCAGACAGCAGGTGCAAGGAATGCAGAGATCAAAACAGTGGAATGACTCCACTTCAAAAACAGGGAGTTCTAAGCCACCCCCTCATGGTAAGAACTCTCACTGACTCTCCTCCACCACCCCCCCCCCTGCTTACCTTCACTTACCCCTAGGAGGAAAACACTCCTTTCACGCAAGCACCTGGGCCACCATTACCAGCGACCACTGGGTCCTCAACATAGTGTCCCAGGGATACATATTTTCTTTCCACACACTTCCAACCCCAAAAGGGTTTCCAGATCTACCTCCAAACCAGTGGGCAGAGGCCAAAGGCAAGTCCTTTCCCTGCTCTCTATGAGCGCAATAGAACTCCTTCCTGGTGATACCAAAATTCAAAATGCTCACCCTCCAGCAACTGCTACCCATGCTCTCAAAGGATGCTTGGTTAGCCACCCTAGGCCTAAAAGAGGCCTACCTCCACATTCCTATCAGGGAATCATGCAGGAAATACCTACATTTCAGGGCAGGATCTCTGCACTATCAGTTCTTTGCACTTCCCTTTGGCTTATCTACTGCTCCCAGAGTGTCTTGCTCCAGTCATTGCCTTTTGCAGACAAAGGAATATCCAAATTTACCCGTATTTAGACGACTGCCTAATTCAGGCAGACAGGAAAAGCTGCTCAAGCACCTGGCCTTTGTAAAGTCCCTACTGACCTCTCTAGGATGCACTATCAATGAAAAGAAATCCAAAAAAGTACCCACCCAAATGAATTATATTCCTGGTAGCAAGCCTGGACACAGCATCCCAGATGGCATTCCTTACACCAGAAAAGCAAACTTACTTGACAGCCTACTTCTCTCAACTAGCCACCAGGCCCCAGTTATCTGCAAGGAAAATCCTGCAAGCTCTGGGGTTCATGGCCTCCTGCATTCTACTCATTCCATATGTCAGACTGCATATGAGGAAACTTCAGTGGTACCTAAAAAGCCTGTGGTGTCAACACTTTCAAGACCTGGAAACTCTTATACCCATGGTACCTTGCATCAGGAAAGATTTTTTTTTTGGTGGGCAGCAGCATGCTGCCACAACAGCTGACTACCTTTCTCACCACCCCCCGCTGCCCAAACCCTCACCACAGATGCATCAGACTATGCCTGGGGTGCACACCTGGATTGCAGGTGCATACAGGGCCAATGGAGGTCACAGCAAATCCATCTTCACATCAACCAAAAAGAGATGTTAGCTGTCCAGCACACATTGACAGCTTTCAGGCCACTTCTCTCCCCAGGGGCTCTCCTGATCAAAACAGACATGACTATGATGTGGTGTATCAAAAAGCAGGGAGGGACTCGCTCCTACCTTCTCTGCAGGCTGGCCATGACTCTTTGGTACACAGCCTCTGCCATGCAACTACACCTGTTAGCACAGTTCCTGCCAGGTTCTCTAAACTCTCTGGCAGATCACTTAAGGAGAAATCTCCACGAGTGGCAGCTAGACAAAAGAACCTTCACCCTAATAACTCAGAAATGGGGCACCCTGAAGGTCGACCTCTTTGCCTCCCACATCCACCATCAGCTCAGCAAGTTCTGCACTAGTGAGCTTCACTGCATGGCTTGGAAAGTGGATGCCCTGTCCTTCCCCTGGGTCAATCTGTCGGTCTATGCCTTTCCTCCTCTACCTCTCATTACCAGGGTACTGCTCAAATAAGGAAGGAAAAACCAAGGACAGTTCTTATTGCTCCAGACTGGCCTCGCCAGCACTGATACCCACTGCTGTGCAGCTTGTCCCCACACCCACCATGGCATCCCACTCAGACCCCAACCCTCCTGACCCAGAGGGAAGGAGAATTCATGCATCCCCAATTGCAGACCCTCAGTTTGGCAGCTTGGCTTATTCCCTAACCATTGATCAATCTGCCATCCTCAGTAAACAGGTTCTAGATGTTATACACGAGGCCAGATGCCCTAGCACTAGAAAGTCTTATGCTGACAAATGGAAAAGGTTCTGCACCTGGATTCAGGCTAAGGGAGTCGATACAGAACAGCCCTCCCTCCCTCTCATCCTGGATTACTTAGCTGACCTGCTACACAGTGGTATCTCCTTTTCCTGTATTAAAATTCATGCCTCTGCTATCTCTGCTCATTTCCCCACTGAGTAGCCCCTTTTCTCACATCCTCTGATCAAACAATTCCTAAGAGGGGCTAGCAACTTGAGGCCACCCAGAAAAGCACCTACCCCAGCTTGGGACCTTAACTTTGTGTTGGAAAAGCTTACCCTGCCCCCCTCTTCGAACCAGCATCTTCAGCAGAGTTAACATTTCTCTCCTGGAAGACAGCTTTTCTTCTGGCCATCACCTCAGCAAGAAGGGTCTCCGAGCTACAAGTACTCATGGCTGTGGAGCCCTTCATCATCTTCCATGCTGACAGGGTTTCCCTCAGGACTAACCCATCCTTCATGCCCAAAGTGGTGTCCAGTGTGGCTCTCAACCAATCCATTCATTTGCCCACCTTTTTCCCTAACCCAAAGAACAAGGGAGAAAGGATCCTGCACTCTCTATATGTGCACAGACAGCTCAGATTCTATCTAGACAGGACTAAATCATTCAGAAAGTCTGATCAATTACTGGTTAGCTTTGCTGCAGGGGCAGAGGGCAAAGCCATCTCCAAACAATTTTTCAGTGGATAGCACACTGCATCCATTTCTGTTACAAGCAACACAGAAAGCATCCCCCTAAGCGGGTCAGGACTCACTCCACCAGAGCAGCCTCCACCTCTGCAGGGTTCCTCAGAGGAGCCCCCATCAGGGACATTCTGGAGGCTGCCACCTGGACATCTGGACCGAACACACTTTCACCAAACATTACCACCTACCTGTCTTCTCCAAATTCAGGGCAGGCGTTGTCACAGTCCTGCAGGGCATCCTAGCCAGCCCCTAGTTTCCTTGACTGCCTCCACCCTTTTCCTCAGCTTCAGGAATCAACCCAAATGTGATGACTGCAGCAGTGAAACATGAAGAGCATAGTACAGTTGTGTACACTTACCATAAATGTAGATGTTTGAGTGTATTCACTGTTGCAGTCCTGGTTTCCCTCCCTCCATTCCCTTCCTCTCTCTTTCTCCTTACAAGGGACATTTTGGTACTTACTTTCTACTAGTGGGGTTCTTCCACCATAACCTGGCTCCACTTGGGGGCTCCCGACAGGGCAAGAAAAACTGATGTAATGGCGTTGGCTGCCTTACTTTATACTACTGATGACCTGACGTCAGTCCTGAAGTGACAGCAACCGACGCAGAAATACTAAGCCTCTGGTATTCGGGCCGGCCGAGGGCTACCCTGGCAGGGATAACCCAAATGTGATGACTGCAACAGTGAATACTCGAACATCTATATTTATGGTAAGTGTACACAACTGTACTTTCTTCCTGTTCACCCATTTCTGTAAATTGGTTTCTTATTGCTGTTGGTCCTTCTGAAATTTGGCTGCTGCCTAGGGTCCATTCTGAAATGCGTAGTTTAGTGGGTCCGTTCTGCTGTTGCTGCAGGAGATACTCGTTCTGCATAGTGGGTCCTTCTGAAGTGTAGTTCAGAGTGCATGTAAGGAACTGCTGCTGCTCATAGTTTGTTTCTTATTGCTGCTAGTTCCCGTTCTGAAAGTGCGTAGTATTAATTGCTGAAGTGCTGTAGTTCAGAGCTCACTCATTTGTATGCTGAAGTGCAGCTGCTGTAAGGTGTGTGTGTGTGTGTGTGTGTGTGTGTGTGTGTGTGTGTGTGTGTGTGTGTGTGTGTGTGTGTGTGTGTGTGTGTGTGTGTGTGTGTGTGTGTGCGTGCCCCAGTTAGGTATAACTGGTAGTTACAGTTACTCAGAGTCAAACCCTGTACCTCAGCTACAAGGAGCAAGAGCCTAAATTCTCTACGCATACCACCACCACTTGTGATTCAAGGAGATAAGTCCAAAGTTTTACAGAATGTTTGGCTCATACTTGTGGTCTGTTAAATTTGTAGTTTTCTGGCAAATCAGTGAAAACTGAATTCACCAAATAATGATAGCTATTTAAGTTTCAATCTTCCTATATTTCAGGAAACTCATGGTAACAAAACATTTTATTCTAGCAACTTTTCTAAGATTATACAAGCAATTTTTAAAATGTGTCCCTGGTTTTGGGCCTTTGCCCCCCCCCCCCAATAAAATTTTCAGGGGAGAGAAGTTTAGTGCTGTTTATGCCAAGTCTATTTGTGTTTGTTAGTAGCACAACAGGTAGAATACTTGCTTTTGATACAGAAGGCTGTGGGTTCTACTCCCACAGTATGCAGATGGATTGCTGATACTGTACTGTGTTGTACTTTTAAAGGGGGTGGATGCTGCCGTCCTGAGAAAGTTCTCTTTGGTGGAGATACCTAGTAACTGTGAACCTGTTATCAGTTTGTCATCCATTCCCTATTGCTTAGCATTTTTTTTTTTAATGTAACATAGGCAATTTATTCCTCAAGGGCAACAAGCACTATATTTGTAGATGAAACAATGAAATATAAAGTTGTTTTCTAGCAGCAACCTCTTCATTAGTGACAGATTTCTGTAATGTGGAATTATTTAGATGACTTTTACTTCTGCAGAGATTGTGTATATTTACTGATACTGGTGGATTGTAGAAGTTTGACTAGACTTTTATGATGGAAATGTTCTGAACCGGGCAGTTTTGTCGTTATTGGTTCATGTATTTTGTTTCATTGCTTACTGAAAAAATGTTCAAAACCATAAATTTAAAACTTGCTCTAACAATTGTGCTGTATTATACAAGGGATATAATTTAATACAGCTAGGAAGGTGTATCAAAGAACACATGTATGTTTTGTGTGCAAGGGGCCTATGATTTGAAAACAGTCCAAAGGTAATCTTTATCCGCCACTGGCCAGATGCATTTTCTTTGAATGTGGGTTTCAGTGCTGTTTCAATGAATGTGACTTTTAAGGGCAGATAAGTTTTAATGCTAAGTCTATTTTCTTTGTGAGATTGTATTGCTTTGTTTAGCAGATATCTGTTAGTGTTTGTGCTATAAAATGTAAAATAAAAGTTTTAAATGAAATCCAAATAATCATTGTAGAAGTAAAGCAGTATGCACATTACAGTGTTTATGGTAAATGAGTTGAAATAGCCAAGTAACAGCACATTCGAATGGCTGCAGGGCATAGAGCTGTGTATGGGGGGGGGGCATCCATTTGACCCTGATTTTGTGAGGGGGAAGGACTGCATACTTAGCCCCAGGCGGCACAAACTCTAGCTACGCCACTAATCAGTAGGCCATGGAGAATGACTTTGGAGGTCCTAGCAAACTATAATATTCTTTTGCTAAGATTATAGGTTCATAGATTAGTACTAAGCTAACTGCCCTTGCGAGCCATTTTAAGCCTAGCCAATTATCCCTTGTGAGACTCAAACCTTGCACCTTGTGTTTGTAAGGCAAACACCTTAACCATTAGGCCAACCTCCCAACCCCTAGAATATTGCCTACCAGTAAATGCCCTACTTTTACCACAAAACCCATGTACTGCAAGTCACCAAAAACAAAATCCTAAGGTTCATCATCTTCTCCCTTCCCAGTGAACATTATTGCTACACATTTAAAAAAAGTGATTACTATTTACTATAGGGTCGGGGGGGGTGGCCATAATTTGATTGTCTGTTCTTCACTTTGCATTTGAAAGTGCATCCCAAAATTCCATTGGACTGAGCGGGGTTGCATAATTATGTATGCACATTTTGTGTTAATCAGCATACAGTTTTGTACCTATTTTTCATGTGCTTTTGTCCAGATTTTTGATGTTTCCAGTATGAGTCCATTCCACTATCCTTTGCTGAAGCTCTTGCTCAGAGTCTGCCTGTAATGTCACATCATCTGCATACAGCAACTTTGTTGATCTGTCCCCTTTGACCTGCTTGCCAATGTAGTCCGTCACACGTATGAGTAGCAGTGAGCTCAGAGCTGAACCATGGTGCACACCCACTCCCACTGGGAACTTCTGTGTGAGACTGAACACTGTTTGTACATGAGTCATTGGGTCCTTGTAAATAGCCTGCACTAATTCTACCAGTGTTTCTGGGAATTAAAACTATTGCAGTACTGCTGAAATCAGCTTTCCTGGGACCTTGTCATATGCTTACTCAAAGTCTAGGAATACCCAGTTTGGACTATTTCCTCATGTGTAGCTTCTTTTCAAATATCTGACTGCATCCTGATCTGAATCCAAACTGCTTGTCTCTCATCTTACTTTCTGCTGTGTGTATTCATTTATCAATCACCCGCTTCAGAACTTTCATGCAGTGTGATAGAGGTTTGATACCTCTATACTGCCCACAGTTGTGAATGTCCCCTTTGATCTTGAACACTGGAACTATTACACTTATTCTTCAGTCAGCTAGGGTACGCCTTTATCTCCATACTATTATGAGTACCCTCAGAAGCTGTTTCTCCCTATCTCACCTAGCATCTTTATCATTTCTGCTGTGACCTCAGCTGAGCCTGCTGCTTTCCCTAAGTTTGTCTTAGTGCTGCTGTTCTTCCATTGTGGGCTATTCTTCTCTTATTGTAGGCTGCATCTGGGGCAGTACAACTTCTATAAGATTTTTTTTCATTCAGAAGCTGCTGTAAGTATTCCTTCCATCTGCCTTTGATGCCCTGTAGACTAGTGAGCAGGCTGTTGTTGGAATCCCTTATGAAGGGTGTCTAACTATCTTTACCAGCTTCTATAAAGTGACTCAGTGGATTGCACAAAGAAACTATATCAGGTTGCAAAGCAAAGACAGAACAACAGAGTGCCTCTGATGTCTTGTTCCTTTCTATTGCAATTCTGTTCTTAGGCTCTTTTAGCCAGTCAGCATTCCTTTCTAGCCTGGTCCATCTTTTAAGTCTCCCACCATTTCCTGCACTTTATTTTTTTTGGATGACTTCCTGGACTTCTGCACTCCACCACCAGCTTTCCTTACATGCCTTATTTCCATACTTGACACTGCCACATATCTGTTTTTCAGTACTTGCACATGCTGTTTTGATGATCTGCCATTCTTCTTCAGCTTTATATATTTCCTCTTCTTCTTGAGGTGCTAGAGCCCAGAGTAATTCCTTGCTTTCTCTCCACTCAACTTCCAGGTCTTCAACTTAGTCTTGGTCAACCCTGATGCCTTCTCTGTCCACTGCTTGCAGTTGATTGTGGCAGCCAGTGGTTCATGCTGTAGGCCAACTGTTTCACTGGAGATGACTTTGCAATTGCTGAGTCCACCCTAGTGCCCTTTTCTTAGTAGGAGGAAGTCTACCTGAGTTGCATGTTTGCCACTGTTATACATGAACTTATGAATGTCTCTCTTTATGAACCCTGTGTTGGCTACTATCAAGCCATTTGTTAGACAGAAGTCTAGAATGGTCTCCCCTTTATTCATGTTGCCCCACCCATGTGGACCAAGGCAATCCTCATATCCTGCACTGTCTGTCCTGATATTTGCATTTAAGTCGCACATTAATAACATTCAAGACACCCTTTATTAACACCAATTCATGTTGTCCTGGTTTATCTAGTAGGCCCTGCAACTGCTGTCTGAATAGACTCTTTTCCTCACTATTACAAAAGTGCTGTGGGGCATAGGCTGGGATTATGAATACTGCCCTGTCATTAGGCTAGAGACTGATTGCCATGAGTCTCTCACTAATTCTGATGATATCCCTCAATGTCCTCCTCCTGAGTAGTAGACTCTGGATCTCAAGCCAAGTGGCTTTGCTGCGTTGCTTTTTCATCTTGGATCCTGGCTACATAGGATGTGCAGCCACCTCCTTAACATCATGTGAATCACTTCCAGTGAACCTACATTGAGTGTAGCAATTCTTAGTTCATGTTTAACAGGTTCTGCTCAACAGAGCTATCCCATGTAACCAAAGCTGAGTGACTGGATACTGGATGACCAGTAGTTTATTGACCCAAGGCTGCTTTATGGTGGACACACTGGCCAATAGGGGTCCTCAGCCCACTTATCACCAGCAAATACCCATGCCCATTTGACAACATTAATCAACACGACTGACTCACCTGGAGCCATGTACAACTCTCATTGACTGGCTAGCCCTGACACAGTATGTGATCTGTGTTCTCCTGTCATGAGGATACTGTGCACCACAATATGTGCCAAAGCGGTTTGTTTATACAACGTTTTCCTCCTATATGGCACCATGTAGAGTCTGTTCTGCTTCATACAGCTGCATTAATTGGTGGGTTTGAGATGAAAACACTCACCATGTTTTTCAGATGTGAATGGAATCCCACAGAAACACAAGGGAGAACATGCTAACGATAAACAGGCATTGGGTGGAGGTCAGGATCAAGCCTTGTACCATGTGCATGGGAGGCAAAGACCTTAACCATTATGCCAGCTAATTGATAATTTCTTAATTGAAATATTCTTCATGTTCTATAGGTAACATAGCATAAGTTCTGCAACAGTTATTTGAAAATTAGTTTGCATCGCTGATGGTCATGAAGGCTTCTATTAAGATTTTTTTTTTTTTTGGTTCCGCTTCTCTTTTTGCATTAGTACTGCCCGGTACCCTGGCATCCTGTACACTGTGGGTCTACCAGCTGTCTGCTTGCCCCCTCGAGCTGTTCTAGTAGTTCCTGTTCCTGAGGTCAGTTGTGGACCCAAGGCAAACAGGGGCTCGGCACATCTTTATATCCATCCAGGGGTTATTTTTGTAATGACCTACCTGCTTTAGTCCTGCCACCCCTTCAGACCTAATAGCTTTGCCTGAGGGGCAAGTGAGCAGTGTAGACATGAGGCATGTCACCCCATTGCATCAGCTCCAATACCTCTGCATTCTTATTCCTCTCTTCTAGGCTCTCTTACCAGTGTGCCATCCCCAGCCTCCACTAGGGATCGTAACTGGAGACACCTATACGTCTACCTACCCCAGGATGGTAAAGCCTATCCCTCCCTGCAACTCTCGGTCACTCAGTCTGCTAATAAAACCTGGGTCAGCTAGTATGTGACTTTTTACAGGAAACATCTTTACTGAATTATCACTTATGACATAGGCAGTCATATATTTTATATAAATGAAAAGAAACTATATTGTCATTTTCTGTTTCAAACATTATATATCACTTTTAATCCTCTGTACAGTTATTGCCAGTCCAACCTCATTCCTCTTCCAAAACATTATTCTGCATGTATTCTTCCCACAAATCCCATTTTTTCTGTATAATTTGCTCCTACCCTTTTCTAAAGATCACACTTCCCGTTCTTTTGTCTCTGTTACTATAGTCACTGCTTCTAGTGCAGTTGGTTTAGACTTTGATCAAGTGACTGTCTTGAAGTCATTATTGTCATAGATCTAGATGTAGATAGGCATATCAATTTTGCCAAAGTGAAAGGTGTAAAATCCTGGAGTATAAGGGATGATGGAAAAGTCCTTAAAACATTGGTTGGTGGTGCAAACCTCCACATCCTCCAGATGCAGGAAAGTCTCAGGATTGCAGTTCTGTTCATTTAGGCTTTGAACATAAAGAAGATCCATTTCAGTTTGGGAGTCATTTTTATTTTGCTGCCTTTGTACTTTTTCTTAGTTAAACGTGTTTTCTGTGAGTTTGCCCAGTTGTTGGGCAAAAAGATGGAGACTCTCACCTGCAAAGCAGGGTAGTTATCCACCCTCCACCTAAAAAGCAGCAGGAATTCAATAAATGGTTAGTATTTACTGAATGGACCAAGTTCAGTGGACCTCAAAAACTGAATTCAGGTTAGAGTGCTTAATTTTACTTGAACAAATTTTAAAAGTGCAGATTGATGATGCACATTGTAGTAAAAGGTTTGTACTCTGAAGTGTGTACCCTCATATAGAAAGGCACAAGTTTTGCCAGTTGTGAATTCTGTTGCTGCCAGAAAGAAACTCGTAACAGGAAGTTACATGTGCTGTAGGAAAAATAGAAGTCATTGTCCTAGAAATAAGTTATACATATTGGATGTGAGGAATCTTTAAAGCACTTTTGTTTTAGTTTTAAGACATTAATGTTAAATCATTGATGAAACAAAATGCGTTAATAGCTCCACAGTACCCGCTACATCATCATGAAGCAGTATTAGATGGCCCAGTTGGGATTTGTTTCCTTCTTTGGTTTATGTTCTGAAAATGCCTCTGTTCTAACATTTGTCTTGTATTCAGAATAAATTGTGACATATGAGCAGTGAACTTGGATTGTCTGTTAATTATCCTAGAACTAACACAAAAAACAGTGCTGTAATGATGTATTTGTTAATATTTGCTTGTACATTAACTTCTAGGAAGATTCTGCTACAGATGGAATAGCACACATAGAACTGAAAAATGAAGAGGAGAGCATTAAGCAGCCTCGAGTAACAAAAGCACAGAAAAGAAGAGTAAGTAGGAAATGTGTTTTAAATGCACTTACCACTGTGTTTATTTTTATTTTATTTATATATTTATCCTTTTGTCATATTAAGTAGTAGATAATTGATTCAGTGTGTTGTAATAATGTTTATCCCTTTTTTGTCCCCTAGTATTGGCATTTATATATGGCAACTTTGTGTATGTCCACTTGAAAAAAATTGTAGTTAACCTGCTACCTCTTTGTATATGCTGCATGGCTAGTTGATTTTATTATCGAACTAAATTTTTGAGGTGGCAGTTGCTGAATGACAACAAATTTACTTGTGACTAAAAAGAAGTATTATACTGTTTCATAGTATTGTGGTGGTCGTATTCATGCTAGACTGACTTTAAGATAACAACTTTATGTTTGACCTGGTTGATATGATTGAATGTCCATGTCATTTACTTTTCAGATATAAATTCATTTTTACAGTGAACAATTTATTTAAATGTGCTCCTTCCTAATGTTCATATTTCTGCTTTATGAAATGAATGATATGATGGAATGATTCTCTGTACTCCTCCCCTTGACACTGTACTTTGGCAATACACTAAGAGATCATGGATGTGGATTTTTATAGTTCATTTGGATGCAGTCTGTGAAACATGTGGAACGCAGTTTTCATGTAAAGGGCTGGAGCCTCTCAGAAAGTGACCCGATTTCTGTAAATGTACTTACAACTGCCTGCCACTCCTTGTGCAGTATACATTGTCTGTGTACATAGGTGGGATGGACACTAACCTCTTTATGATGTTTTTGAAAAAGTTATTGCCATGACATTCTTTTCCATTTTGTTTGTAATTTAATCTTCTTTTATATTCCTCACTGGGTCAATGTGTCAAGTTGTATTTTATTTTACTTTAGTTCCATAGACTTTGTCTTCAGGTGAATACTTTTGCCATCCAGGTTAATTTAACCTTTTCCTTAGGTTCATAGGTACTAGCCTGTTGATCTGTGATGATCTTAAGAAGCTAAGCCTTGCATTACTGTGGTAATTCTTGGTGTTCACATTTTGTAATATGAATATCCAGAGACAGGCCGAGCTGTCTGGGGTAAGATACATGTTTCCCTTATCCATACGGACTAGTGGTGCTAAACTGGGGGTGAATTTGCAGTTAACCATTCTTTCATCCAGATTACGTCTGAGTAGAGTAAGATAAGTAAATTAGGATCTTAGCCCAAATTCCCAATTGCCTCAAAGCACTATGTGGTTAAGTGACTCATTAAGGTCACACAATAAGAAAAATGAAGATGAAAAGTTACAAACCTTGCACCCTTAGCATGGAAAGCAGCTCATTAACAAGTCAGCACATTAGTCCTCTGCACTAAAAGGTTCAAACCTTGTACCTTTGGCATAGGAAGCAACCCATTAATAAGTCAGAGATTTAGTCTTGTGGACTAGCTGCCAGACAATGAGATTCAAACCCTGCACACTTGCCACAGGAAAAAAAATCAGCATTAACCTGCCATGCTAACTGACATGCAGCCATTGTGGTGTTGGTCCTGGATAATAAGGCTAAATATGTACACTTATATAGCAGTATTATTATTAAATAATTTTTTTGCATCTTGGAAATTGTAGTTAAGAGTACAACTTAGTAACCACACTTCAGCTGTTTATATAGTGTCTGTCATTTGAACATGTATTCTTCCATGTTCCTTTTGGGTTTGTCCATCAGTGGGTTTGGGTTGATTTTGTCTATCTTACAAATATGTTGGTGTACCCAGTTAATTTTCATTGGCCCCACTACTGTTAGTGGTTTGTTTTAGGGGGCTCCCGTGAATTTTTTTTTAATTTTACACCATTATTGAATTATTACTTGTGACACAAGCAAGCAATTTAAAAGTAATCAAACCATATTAAGGATTTCACATTTACGAACATTGTAAGATATATGTAATAATATATATGCTATGTAATCTAAGTAATTTTACATAAATTATTCAGTTCCTGCCTTCTTTTAAACCTCATTCTTCCTCCAAAACATTTTTCTGCATATACTGTTGCCACACTTTCCATTTTTTTTTTCAATGTAATTTACTCCTATCCTTTTCTGAAGATCCCGCTTCCTGTTCTTTTATGTCTGTTACAATTTTGAGTACTTCAAGTGTAGTTGGTTTAGCTTTTGATTTCTATTTTCTAGTAATTGCTTTTTTGGCAGCCACCAGAATTAAACTTAACAAGACCTTACTTATATATAGACGAGACAGATTTTGTATCCCAGCTCAAAAAAGTAATTTCCTTTGCTGCACTTATTTGGTAACCCAGTATTCCTGACAGAGTGCTCTGTAGGTACATTTTAAATAGTGCCATCTCATTACACTCCCAAAACAGGCATTCCCATGTACTTCTTTCTTCTCCATCACAAGTCCAACATTTGCCATCTGCATGAGGAAAAATCCCTTGGGGTATAAAATATCAATGCAAACACTTCCAGGCCAAAATCCCAAATCTTCTAAACTTTATTGCATATTTGGGAGCCATAAATATCTCCTCCCATTGTTTTTGTGAGTTGCATATCTAATCCCTCTTCCCAATCTTTTCTGACCTCTTCTGATTGATTCCTGTAGTTATTGTGTATGTTTTATATGCTCTACTAATTATCCCTTCTGTAACAGCAGCTTGTGTTCTATTTTGAATTAAAAACTTAACCAGTACAGGACTTTCATTTGGGGTTCCCCTATTCCTTTCTCTTTGTATGTAGGAAGGCAGTCAATGATCTGCAGTCCAAATGTCTTCTTGGCCTCTTCCTATTCTATTACCTTTCCTTCTCTAATTATTTACCAATAACTGTGTTCCTTTGCCAGCTTTCTACAGTAAATTCCAGCCCCCTTCTATAGTCTCTCTACCCCTAATTGCAGTCGTGTATCAGCAAAATCAATTTTCTCCATTCCTCTTCTGACTTAGTTTGTAGTATACTTTTTGCTATTTTAGGAATGTAATATTCTGTATGGCTGTTATTCTCATTAAGAGTTTGCATCCAAAATCCAATTCTCTCTTTATTTTGTGAATTACCCTCTGCTTCATATTTTGTGAATTACCCTCTGCTTCATCATAGGGATGCCGCGGTAGCATGGCGGTAGCATTGTTACCTCACAGCAAGAGGTGCTCCCGTTCGTTTCTCGGCTGGGCTTGGGAGTGCCTTCTGTGTGGAGTCTGCATGTCCTCCCTGCGGTTGGGTAGAGTTCGAAAGACATGTGTGCATAAATGGGTGTGCCTTCGTTGAAGGTTGAGTGTCGAGCTGGCACCTCGGTGTTTCGTAAAAATCTACTGCCAATCATTAGTGGACCGGAGTTCCGCTGTGGCGACTCCTTACCCAGAAAAGCCGAAAGACAAACAGCAACAACAGCCCTCTGCTTCATCATCATCCTTTTCTGCTTCTGTTATGTATAAGAGGCTCAACTGTGTAGCTCTGAAATATCCCTTCATCTCAGGTGATACTACACCTCCTTGTTTGGTTTTGAGGAACAACTTATTCCATTTGACTCTTGCCCTCTTCCCCAAAGTAAAATCCTTCGGGTCTGTATTGCAACATTGAACGCTTAAAACAGAGAATGATGTTACATCGACACATTTTCAGTGAAAGCTGAAAATGTTGAATCCAAAGAACAGCGATTTCTTTCCTAGGGAAAGAAATCGCTGTTCCAACCCTCGCAAAAAAAAACACATTACACACTTCCAAACACATACCCAATCCTAATTATACCCCCCCAAAAAAACAGTAAACAGCTAAATACACATATGCACATAACCCAAACATACATTTAACGAAAAAAAAAACAGTAAACATTTTAAACCATATGCACTTACCTTAGCCCGCACCCTAACCCTAAGGTCAGTAACTCTTGCACATTTACATAAACAGCTCCAAACACATACATACTTACCTTAACCCTAATTCTACCCCCCCAAAACTAAAGTAAACAACTGAAAACACATACACACGTAACTCAACCATACATTTAACACAAAATATAAAACAGTAAACACTTTCATACATATGCACTTACCTTAATCTGCACCCTAACCCTAAGGTCAGTAACTGTTGCCCATTGCACAATCATGCAAGGGAGCTATACCGGACAACGCTGAACAGCTGCTTTGCTGTTTTGCCTGTTTGCTCTACATGTGTTGACGAAAACGCATTTGAGATAATGCGCATTTGTTGTACTCATAGGAACCCAAATCCTTCAACTCTGTTCATTATTGTCCATATCTTCTCCTCTGGTTGATAAAAATATGCCTGACCTATGTATAAAACTAAAAGGCTTAAAAACATTTTACTGCTTGTATCTTGCTAGCCATATCAGTTGGCAAGAGCTTCCAGTTTCTTAGTTTTTGTATTATCTTTTTAGTCTCTTACCACATATACTTAGCTGCCATAACTGAATCCTTTTTAATCTATACTCCTAAATACTTTGTTTTATCATGTCCTCATAAATATGGGTATTGCTGATCCAATTCATATGTGGGTACGTAGTTCATAGCTATAGCCTTTGTTTTATCTTCATTAAGTTTATATCCTGAAATAATGGAACTGTCTCAGAATATTCCACAACACTGAGATGTTTTTTTTTTCAGGTTCCATCATGTACAAAATGTCATCCGCAAATAATGCCATCTTTTCTTAAACACTGTACCAATTATATCATTGTATTCCTGTGTCCCTTATTTTCTTTGCCAGTGCTTCTAAATATGTTGCAAGTGGCAGAAGGGAAAGAGGACACCTCTGCCTGGTTCCAGTGTTCAGACACAAGTTATTAGAGAGCAACCCTTCCACTTAGATTTTTTGCCTCTGATCCCTCATGTGTCCTCCTTATAATTTTGTCAAGGAATGCAAATGATTCCATTGCCTTGCTCATAAACTTCCATCTTACTCTGTTGAATGCTTCTTTTGCATCAAGACCCACCTTTGCCATTTATTTACCCATTATAGAAATAAACAATTTGTAATCATGGTTTAGAATTGAAAAGGGCCTATTTGAATCTTGATTTGATGGGTCTTTAACGTCTTTAGGTATTACTCCTTATGTCAGAGTTTTATAGGGATCAACTCTTTCTACTGGAAGGTTTTCATCTTTACTAAGAAAGGACTTAATTGCTTTCTCATGGCCATATTTGAAGCATATGCATGGTTTGCCTTTTCAATTAACATTTCCAGATGTGGAATACCAGTCCAGTTGCTTATTTTGTGCCTTCATAAAATTAATACAGTTTGTCCCTTCTAGTTTCTCTGGTATGTCAGATTTTTCCTAATTGCTCTGTCCTGTAATTCTACAATTTTTTTTGCAATATCTGTTCTTGACCAGTCTCATATTCATCTAGCCTTTTCATTTCAACCTCTGCTTTTTGCAGTTTTATCACCTCATCTGAATAGCTGTTTAAAGCATCTTCCATTTTTTCCAGACTTTTGTTATTTGAGTCAATGTACTACTTCGTTTTTTTTTTTTTTTTTTTTTTTTATGTATTTTCATCAGCTCTGAACACATTTGACTTATTTTTTTTCTGTTAGATTACTAGAAGCCATGTCTTCCACTAAAGCTGAAGTTTGAACTGTTTTTTGCTGAACAGCTACAAGATTCTTCCCAGTCAGGGTTTTCTCGTCTTTTTTAGTTAAATTTTCTTTCAGGCTGTCTTAGTTTCTTCAAAAACAGTCAAAATTGAAGATGGTAATCAAAAAATATCTCAAAAAAAAAAAAAAAAAACACCACTGAAACCAGCACAGAAGGGAAATGAAAGAACACTTAGCATTAAAAAAAAACTTATTTTTCCCTTTCATCCACACCAGGACTTCATCGGAATAATTCAGTCTAAAACACAATTGCTTTTAAATAACATCCAACCAATCACAGTAAACAACTTGTAAATTACATAATTAAAACTCAATAAAAAAATCTCTAACATTAATCAGATTAAAGAGCTTTTTACTGACTTTAATCACTTTCCTTTTAAAAAAAACATTACTATGTTCATTGAGGCCCGCTGCTTCATCTGCCCCTAGTTTGATTTGCCACAGTATTTTTTTTTTGTCAGCTTTGTTTTAAAATCACCTCCCCTTACAGGGAACAACTTCTAAAATAGTGAAAAGAAACTTTTTAAACCCATCACATGTTACAGAATGTTTAAACAGAGCATTGTTCTCATCCTTAGATTTAATAGCATATAAATGCTCCCTAATTCTTTCACCCAAACTCCTAGTTGTCATCCCAACATATTAAGTGTTATACTCAGAACAAACACTGACATATACAGTCCCCTAGATTTGCAATTAAAGACACCAGGAATAGGGATAGTAGATGCTAAATGTTCTAAAACCAAATGTGGGCCCTCTAGGATGCACCTGTAAGTGCAGTAATTGCCACATTTATACTTTCCCTTAATTTTAGACACACTCTGAGAGCATGAAGACCTTTGTGTTTTCGTTTTCTGCTAGCATTTTTAAGTTATGATTGTTTCTATAAATAAACTTAGGCCTAGTCCCAACAGATGAAACCAGGTCAGACTTACCCTCCAAAATCTTCCAATGGTCTGAAGTAACTGCCTAAATACTTCATAGGTAGGTACTAGGCTATCAGCCCAAGGGCCTAAGTAAGCTTAGCCAACAAGGTTCCCTAGCTTACGCCACCCAAGAAAGTTAATTTCCTGTGCCCCTGTTGAGCAGACCACAGAAGTGATTCCCTGGGGTGTATTTCCTATTCCCATCCACTCATCAAGATTTTTATTGAAGAGTGCTAATAAGGAACTTTGCTTGACATAGATGGGTAGCTTTTTCCAGAGTACAGGAAGTCACTAGGAGAGGAATCTATCCCTCCAGCATGTCCTGTTTATTGTGGTGACAAGGTTTTGGTCCCTAGAGTGTGTAGCTCGTAGGGATTGGGATTTATTTAGGTGTAGCATGTCCAACAGTTCTGGGTTTAACATAGCTTTATATGTTAGGCAGAGATCTCCTCGGAGTAGGCGATATGCTACAGAGTAAAGCTGGAGTTTTTTGAGACGGTCAGTGTAGGGCATCTGTTTGAGGCCAGTAATCCTCTTTGTGAGGTACTTCTGTGACCTTTCCAGCTGCTGCAGATGTCTTGTGAGGTACATTCCAAAAGGGGCATATACTCTATAATGGGTCTAATGAGTGCCGAGTAGAGGGGAACAATGACCTCATTTTTGCTAGATGATAACCCTTTTGTGACCACATAGAAGGATTTCCTGACTACTGTGACAATGTGATTATCAAAGAAGGGACTACTGTCCACCTGGATCCCAAGGTCTCTTATCACATATTCAGCATTAAGTAGACTGCCATTTATGTGGTAGTTCATGGGTAGAGTTTTTACCAAAGGGGATGAAAGTGCACTTTTTGACATTGAGCTTGAGGCCATGCCTCTGACACCAGGCATCTGTCTCAGTGAGACCCTTCTGTAGGATGTCCACATCATTTGGGGACTCGACTATGGGTCTTAGTTTGCGGTCATCTGCGAACTTCGTTAGCCAGAGGCTTTCTGTGTTAGCCTGTACTTCACAGAAGTAGATACCAAACAGGAGAGGTCCCAGGACTGAACCCTGTGGTACTCCACTTGTCACTGGTTTGAAGTAGTGCTTTTCCAAGGTACAGGCAAACGTGGGAGGACTATGGCGCACCAAGTTCGCAGACGACTGCAAACTGGGCGCCATAATCAACTCTCCAGCTGACACAAACATCCTTCAAAAAGGTCTCACAGAGACAGATAACTGGTGCCAGTGCCATGGTTTAAAGCTAAGTGCCAAAAAATGTATAGTCATACCCTTTGGCAAAAACAATGTGCCCACAAATTACCACATAGGAGGAAACCCATTAAGTACAGAGAAAGTTATTAGGGACATGGGGACCCAAGTTGATAGCAATCTCTCCTTTGAAAACCACATTGCCAAAGTGGTTAGAAAGACCTTCTACATAGCCCACCTCATCACGAAGGGTTTCACATCTAGATCAAGAGAGGTAATCGTGCCCCTTTATTCATCCCTCATCAGGCCCATCATAGGATACAATGCCCCTTTTGGGATGTACCTTACCCGACACCTGCAGCAATTACTCCAAAGAACAAGAACAAACCAATAAATTCAAAAAGGTGAACCAAAAGCTGAGGGAACCAAACAACCTGGATGCAAAAGTGCCCCAATGCAATGACTATCCATGAATAATGATATCGCCAGATACCAAAAACCACTAAGAAGTGAAAATCACGAGTAAATTTATTGAAGCGCTTTTCGTTTGCCTCCTAGGCAAACTTCTTCAGAAAACACAATCCAACAATTTCCTATACCTTAAATAGTATGACATCATAATTAGATTAACGACAATTGACTTAATTATGCCTAAAAACGATCACCCAACACGGGGATGAAGAGCTAAGAAGCTGACATACTGTTAAAGTAAAACTCTAAAAAGAAAACATACCCGAAAAAAATCACCTTATACATTGCACATAATACAATGATTTATAGTTAAAATAAAATCTAAAAGTAGCAACAGTCGCCAGTAATAACAAAGACTATTAAGGTCAAAATAATATGATGACATGTCAATTAAAAACCGAAATCTTATAGTAAGGTCAAAAACTTCCAAGGAAAAGGTTGCCTTACTTGAATTAATTCAAGTTTCTTATTTAAAAACATGGGTTGACAACATTAAACACTATTCCCTTATTCGACACGTGTCCATAAAAAATAGTACAAAAGTAAATCTTGAAGGTCTAAAAAATACTGTGTTAAGAACACAACTAGTGGTTTGGATAGCCCTCCTCCCCAACCTATCTTTTTAAACTTAAAATGCGAAGGACACTAGAAATAGAACAAGCTTCGTTCAAACCTGGCAAGTGATACGCTTCTAATCTAATCTGCCAGTGTAGTTCCTTTTCCAACAATTTAAGTTGTGTTGGCCCACCCCTACTGTCGTAGCCTACCTGTTCAATTCCAATAAATTTGAACTGGTGAGTGGGGTGATCCATTATGTGTTTAGCCAACGCGTTTGTTTCCTTATGTTTTCTTATGGCGTACATGTGCTCATAAATTCGGTCCTTGAGCTTACGCTCAGTTTTACCAATGTAGAACCCTGAACAATGTTGACACTGAGCCAAGTAGACAAACATACTAGAATTGCAGTTAACCCTGCATTTTAATTTAAATACATGGTCCTGGACAGAAAATCTATTTGATTCAATAATTAACTTATAATAATTACAAGATTGGCATTTGGACATGCCAGGGGACCTAGTTAGCGACGGTTTCTGCTCAAACCATGATTTAGGATTTTTGGCTTTTTTATATGTCACTTTGGGGAATGGACCTATTTTGGAGGACACCACAGAGTCTGCTCTAAACAAATGCCATTTCTTTTTAATAATATACCACAAGCTAGGACTGTCAACCGTAAAAGTGGTAATAAATCTAGGAAGATGAAACAAATGTGGTTCATGAGTGCTGACAGTACACTCGCCCACTGTAGACGAAACTGTTACTGTTAGATCCATATAATTTTTAACTGGCAAAAAAGGCTCATAAAACTTGGATGACCTTTTCTGTGAAACCTCACTGATAAGGTCGTCAACCAACTTGGAGGGATAGGCACGACTCATCAACATCTTTTTCAATAGTGCACATTCCTCAACATAGTCGACGTCTCTACTTATCATTCTCGCAGCTCTAACGAGTTGACCTTTAATCACTGCTCGTTTTTGTGGAAACGGGTGACAACTGGTGAAGTGCAAGAATGTGTTGGAGTAGGTCGGTTTCCTATGAATTTGCGCTATAAAGCAAGCTGCCTCTGAGTCCTTAACTAGCATGATGTCAAGATATGGAATCCTCGTGGTGCTAAAGGTGGAAGTAAACTCTAAAATGTTGGTGGTACTGTTCAAGTAAGTTACGTACTCACCTGCTTGAGCTTCACACCCTTTAAATAAAATGAAAATATCATCTAAAAAGCGTGTGTAATATGCAAGGTGTTCAAAGTAAGTTGGATGGTCGAAAACAAATTGGTGCTCCCAGTTGGCCATAACTAGGTTTGCCACACTTGCACCACAAGGTGAACCCATGGCAACCCCGATGTTTTGTAAATAAAAGCTCTCTCCAAACATGAAGAAGTTCTTAGACAAAATTAGGTCCATTAGTTCACCCACAAGCGAGATGTCATAGTTGCATGCTTCCCTGGCTCTCAACCTATCACATACCCACTCAACAGCCACATCATGGGGAATACTCGTATATAAATCCTTTACGTCAATTGTTAGAAGGTTGAGATGGTCATGGAACTCTATGTCATTGATTTTGGACAAAAAAGACCACAAATCTTTGCAGATTTTAACTTCTTGTTTGACGTATTTCTGCAAAATGTTGTCAACCACCTTGGCACAAGCATAAGACGGTGAACCTCGACTATCGATCAAAGGTTGCATAGGAGGGTCCATTAAATCCTTATGGATTTTAGGTATACCGAAAAGATACGGAAATCTCGGATACAGTGTAAACATGTAATTGTATAATTGCTGGTTATTCCTGCCCTCCATAAGCATTTCCTCAATGTTGTCCTTAATAATCTTGTATGCTCTGTTCACTTCACTCCTAGAGCTTAAAACATAAGCCGGGGATTGAAGCAAAGATGTCATTCGGTCAGAATAATTGTCCTGGTCGAAAATCACTGTGCCCCCTCCCTTGTCGGGTTTACAAACACGGACGTTGTGTGATCAAAAAGTTAATATACTTTCAATCTCATTGGAGTTACTTGGTACAGATCGCTGTCTTGGTCCGCCTTTAACACTCCTAATATCCACCTCACAAATTTGTTCAAAAGTGGCCAACAATGGGTGTTAATGGTGGGTTAAATGTACCAGGTACATGCATTCGATTACCCACATCAGAATAAACATCACCCCCCATCATTAATTGGAAGTTAAGTTTCCTGGTGAATGTCTTTACGTCAATAATAGATGTAACAATGTCTGAACATTGTTTAGGAACATAAGTGTGGCCCTTAGCCAACAAGTCAGCCATAGCAGTGGTTACAGACATTTGAGAAAAATTGTAAACTTTAAAATCACCAGTAGAATTCAAATTAACAACCGGGCCAGCAAGTCGAACAACCGAACTTGTATCATTGTTGACCAAGTTAGGTGAAACTAGAGTAGGAAAAGGTGGAATTGCCCTGGTGTCATCAAGTGAATGTATGTCAATACCTAATGGAGAAGGGGAAACTGATGTTACCTGTTGGTCCTTCTCTGGTTGGAGCGATTCGACCATTGGCGCTTCGGTTTGGGTCTTGCGCCTAAAAAATTGTTATAATCTTCCTGTGTGTCATTACTATATCTTAACAACAATGATACAAGTTCGGTTTTTCGACTTGCTGGCCCGGTTGTTAATTTGAATTCTACTGGTGATTTTAAAGTTTACAATTTTTCTCAAATGTCTGTAACCACTGCTATGGCTGACTTGTTGGCTAAGGGCCACACTTATGTTTCTAAACAATGTTCAGACATTGTTACATCTATTATTGACGTAAAGACATTCACCAGGAAACTTAACTTCCAATTAATGATGGGGGGTGATGTTTATTCTGATGTGGGTAATCGATTGCATGTACCTAGTACATTTAACCCACCATTACACCCATTGTTGGCCACTTTCGAACAAATTTGTGAGGTGGATATTAGGAGTGTTAAAGGCGGACCGAGACAGCGATCTGTACCAAGTAACTCCAATGAGATTGAAAGTATATTAACTTTTCGATCACACAACATCTGTGTTTGTAAACCCGACAAGGGAGGGGGCGCAGTGATTTTTGACCAGGACGATTATTTTGACCGAATGACATCTTTGCTTCAATCCCCGGCTTATGTTTTAAGCTCTAGGAGTGAAGTGAACAGAGCATACAAGATTATTAAGGACAACATTGAGGAAATGCTTATGGAGGGCAGGATTAACCAGCAATTATACAATTACATGTTTACACTGTATCCGAGATTTCCGTATCTTTTCGGTATACCTAAAATCCATAAGGATTTAATGGACCCTCCTATGCGACCTTTGATCGATAGTCGAGGTTCACCGTCTTATGCTTGCGCCAAGGTGGTTGACAACATTTTGCAGAAATACGTCAAACAAGAAGTTCAAATCTGCAAAGATTCGTGGTCTTTTTTGTCCAAAATCAATGACATAGAGTTCCATGACCATCTCAACCTTCTAACAATTGACGTAAAGGATTTATATACGAGTATTCCCCATGATGTGGCTGTTGAGTGGGTATGTGATAGGTTGAGAGCCAGGGAAGCATGCAACTATGACACCTCGCTTGTGGGTGAACTAATGGACCTAATTTTGTCTAAGAACTTCTTCATGTTTGGAGAGAACTTTTATTTACAAAACATCGGGGTTGCCATGGGTTCACCTTGTGGTGCAAGTGTGGCAAACCTAGTTATGGCCAACTGGGAGCACCAATTTGTTTTTGACCATCCAGCTTACTTGAACACCTTGCATATTACACACGCTTTTTAGATGATATTTTCATTTTATTTAAAGGGTGTGAAGCTCAAGCAGTTGAGTACGTAACTTACTTGAACAGTACCACCAACTTTTTAGAGTTTACTTCCACCTTTAGCACCACGAGGATTCCATATCTTCACATCATGCTAGTTAAGGACTCAGAGGCAGCTTGCTTTATAGCGCAAATTCATAGGAAACCGACCTACTCCAACACATTCTTGCACTTCACCAGTTGTCACCCGTTTCCACAAAAACAACCAGTGATTAAAGATCAACTCGTTAGAGCTGCGAGAATGATAAGTAGAGACGTCGACTATGTTGAGGAATGTGCACTATTGAAAAAGATGTTTACGAGTCGTGCCTATTCCTCCAAGTTGGTTGACGACCTTATCAGTGAGGTTTCACAGAAAAGGTCATCCAAGTTTTATGAGCCTTTATTGCCAGTTAAAAATTATATGGATCCAACAGTAACAGTTTCGTCTACAGTGGCTGAGTGTACTGTCAGCACTCATGAACCACATTTGTTTCATCTTCCTAGATTTATTACCACTTTTACAGTTGACAGTCCTAGCTTGTGGTATATTATTAAAAAGAACTGGCATTTGTTTAGAGCAGACTCTGTGGTGTCCTCCAAAATAGGTCCATTCCCCAAAGTGACATATAGAAAAGCCAAAAATCTTAAATCATGGTTTGAGCAGAAACCGTCGCTAACTAGGTCCCCTGGCATGTCCAAATGCCAATCTTGTAATTATTGTAAGTTAATTATTGAATCGAATAGATTTTCTGTCCAGGACCATGTATTTAAATTAAAATGCAGGGTTAACTGCAATTCTAGTATGCTTGTCTACTTGGCTCAATGTCAACATTGTTCAGGGTTCTACATTGGCAAAACTGAGCGTAAGCTCAAGGACCGAATTTATGAGCACATGTACGCCATAAGAAAACACAAGGAAACAAACGCATTGGCTAAACATATAATGGATCACCCCACTCACCAGTTCAAATTTATTGGAATTGAACAGGTAGGCTACGATAGTAGGGGTGGGCCAACACAACTTAAATTGTTGGAAAAGGAACTACACTGGCAGATTAGATCAGAAGCGTATCACTTGCCAGGTTTGAACGAAGCTTGTTCTATTTCTAGTGTCCTTCGCATCCTAAGTTTAAAAAGATAGGTTGGGGAGGCGGGCTATCTAATCCAAACCACTAGTTGTGTTCTTAATACAGTATTTTTTAGACATTTAAGATTTATTTTTGTACTATTTTCTATAGACACACATGTCGAATTAGGGAATTGTGTTCAATGTTGTTAACCCATGATCTGAAGTAGGAGATTCATTTGTCTGCAACCTGTGGGTTATGGATCCGATATCGGATCCGAACCGGCATGGTTTACCAGCTATGGATCCAAGCTCTCAGCTCCTCCCCTCACCCATAATGCCCTGCTCTACCCTCATGACCTCAGATCTCGTTTGCCGCGCTGGTGACCAGATTGTGTTCCTAAGCTCTTCAGCTAAGTGCAGTTCTTTAGTCTTTAAAGTGCTAATTTTTGAAGTTTGGTGTGAAAGTTGTGTGGAAGTGTAGGTTTCCCTATTACTTAATTATACTTTTAGTGTTTTAAAATTTAATTTTACTTATCCCTCCCCCTCGCTGGTAGCATAGTGTGTGTTTGGGCCTGTTGAGTGGTTTTTGTTACTTTGCTTTAACTCTAGTTTAAGTAACTTTTTTGCTTTTGGGATGTCTGAACAACCCAAAGCTGTGTTCTCCAAGTGCTCCGAGTGTGGCCATAAGCTTTCCCCGGCTGATGGCCACACTCGGTGTGTTAGATGCCTTGGGGTTGAACACCTCACTTCTGGATGTTCCATTTGTGCAGGGTTCAACCCCTGGGCATTGAAGGAGCGGAGGTCCAAGCTTGTCTTGGCGGGTCTTTTGCCACCGGACTCGGCTCCGGCCTCCGCTCCTTCGGGGGTAACCGTTTCTACGATTGTCTCCTCTCCGGCTCCCCCTCCTCCTCCTGGGACTCAACCTCCCTGTAGTGGTTCGGAGGAGAGGGAAGCTAGAAAGAAGGACCGGAGGGAGAAGCACCATAAGCGGCGGGCCGAGACCTCTGTTTCGGCCCCGCCAGCCAAGCGGGCTTCTCCTCCGGCCTCTTTGTCTGCTGGCTCTCCCCCTCCTCGGCTCCGGTCTCCAGTGTGTTTTTCACCGGGACCTGAGGAGGAGGAGACCCGATCTCCGTCGAGGCTATCGAGGAGGCACTCAAGGCCTACCACGGTAGCCTCGTCGAGATCAACTTATAGCCTGTCAGACACTGATCTGGACCGGATGATGAGAAGGTTCATCCAGGCCCAGATGCAGATGGGAGTGCTCTTGCCTCCCCCCCCCCCTCTGGGGGGGAGCTCGACCCCTTTTTTCAAGCCAATTGCTCCTTTTCTGACCCGCTACCCGGGTTCGGAGCAGTTGGAGCCGAGCAGTTCGGAGCCGGGGGTGGGTCGGCGCCGATAGTACTTGGTACTTCGGATCCGACCCTGCCCTCGAGTGCTTCGGATCCGACCTCTCGGAGCCTGGATCAGAGCTTCGGATCCGGGGGATCAGTGCTCCTTTGGCGCCGTCTGTGTCGGAGCGCACTGTCCCTTCGGATCCAAGCGCTTCGGCACCGGCTCCGATCCACTCCTCGGATCCTTTGGTCGAGGTCGGCTCCCCTTCGGCTTTTGATGTAGTGGAGAGGGCCCTGTTGAGGGTCTCCGGACCCCCGGCACTTGCTTCGGCTCCGTCCCGCGCTCCCTCTGCACTGGGTCAGGCTTCCACCATCCGGCCCTTGGGACAGCCCGCTCCTGTGCCCCAAGCTGTTCCCCTGGAACAGGTTACTGTTTGCGAGGAGTCCTCTGACAGCCCCCCGGAGGATGTTCCCCGCAAACATACGTGCAAAAGGAGGCACATTGACTCCCCCGAGTCTCTCACAGAAGACACGGATTTGGAGGAAGGGGAAGGCTCCCCACGGTCACCCCCTGAGGATGTCTCATTTGGAGACATCATGGAAATGGTCCACATAAGGTGGGGGTGGTCTGCCCCCAAGTCTTCCTCGGACGAGTCCGTGTTCTTGGCGGCATTTGAAGCGGGCCCGTCTACCTCTTGGGTGTCCCCTCCTGCCGACCCCCTGGTGGACCTCATTACCACCAGGGCGTGGAAGGAACCGGACACCGTGGAGCCAATCCCTAAAAGGCCCGACCGTATTCTCAGTCCCCTGGCTGACCGTGCCCATTGGAGTAAGGGGCCTCCGGTATATGCCATGTTGACGGCGGCGGCCACCAAGAGGGAACTTGCTCAGGAGAGTCCCTCAGTCCATCCCCCGAGCAAGGAGTCTCGGATGATGGACCGCTTGGGGAAGCGGATGTTTAGTTCAGTGACCTTCTCTGTGAGGGCGCTGAACTACCTGGCACACGTGATTAGGATGCAGCGCGATCTTATTAAAGAATATGCTGCATCCCCCCCAGAGTCCATGTCGGAGGAGGACAAAGTGCTGCACTCCACCCGCATGGCCACTCTTAGGTCCGTCACCAATACCTCTATGCGGCTACTGTCCCATGCTACGGAAGGTGCCGCTAGAGCCGCAGGGGCAGGCCTAGTTACTAGACGTCAGGCCTGGCTCCGTCATTGCGATTTCTCAGAGCCCTTCAAGGCGTCATTCGCGAACGCCCCCTTCGATGGTTCTGCCAACTTTGGCAAAACTGTTCGCGACACTTTGACCCAGAGCGAGAAGGACGGGAAGATGCTGTCTGCCGTCGGAATCCGCTTCTCTGCACCCCAGAGGCCCTATTCTAGGAACCAAAAGGGACAGAAGAAGATGTGGTTCCGGAAGTCGCAGCAATCTCAGCCTGCTCCGGACAACCAGTCCTTCCGTGGCAGAGGAGGACAGGGAGGACGCCGCCCTAGGGGCAGAGGGGCTCCCAGGAACTTCGGGTCCAGAGAACCCTTCTCTGAACGGCCCGCGCAGCAGCCCTGAGGGGTTGCCCGGCTGCTCCACTCTGGAGGCAGTCGGGGACGTTCGGAGCACCTAGCGGCATGGGAGTCCATAACATCAGACCGCTGGGTCCTCCAGATCATATCCAGAGGATACCGTATACCCTTTCTTCACTTGCCAAAATTGAAGTCCCTCCCCGACATTCCACCCGGTCAGTGGGAGGCCGCTTTGACAGAATTGGCCATCTGCTAAAGAAAAGAGCCATCCAGCCCGTCCCCCCAGACCAGATCGGATCAGGGTTCTACTCCAGGTTCTTTTTAGTGCCAAAAAAGACGGGGGATCTAAGACCAATTTTAGACCTTTCACTCTTGAACCTGGCAGTTCCCAAGGAGAAGTTCCGAATGGTCACGTTGCAGTCTATTCTCCCCCTTCTGGGAGAAAATCACTGGATGTGCTCCATAGACCTCAAGGATGCGTACTACCACATTCTAATGGACAGGCGCTCCAGGAGGTTTCTCCGCTTCCGGCTGGGAGCCAGTCATTACCAATTCCGGGTCCATCCCTTTGGTCTCACCACAGCCCCCAGGGTGTTCACCAAAGTATTAGCAGTGGTAGCGGCCCACCTGAGGCTTCAGGGGGTACAGGTCTTTCCCTACCTGGACGACTGGCTTCTCACCGCCCCAACAAGGCATCTACTACTATTGGCGCGAGACTCCTTTCTCCATCTTGCTCCCCGTCTGGGCATCACAATAAACACAGAAAAATCCAACCTAGCACCCACGCAGCTCATAGATTTTATAGGTGCCAGGTTAGACACAAGGAGATTAAAAGCCTTCCTCACTGTGGACAGAGTTCAAAATCTGCAATTCCAGGTGCGGGCCATTCTCCAATCAAGCTCAGTTCCGGCAGAGTTGGTCCTGAGGGCCCTAGGGTCCATAGCTGCAGCAATAGCGCTTCTTCCTCTCGCCAGGTTCAATATGCGCATCCTTCAATGGACACTCCTAGTTCAGTGGTCGTATCTTGCTCTTCCTATGCATCATCCCATTGCGATCAGCAAGGCTTGCAAGCGGTCCCTCTTGTGGTGGCTACACTCTCCAGATCTCCACGGAGGCCGCCCATTTTGTGCTTCTCCCCCTCTCGCCACGGTGACCACGGACGCCTCCCGCCTCGGGTGGGGGGGGGCATTTTGCAGGCCGGACCGTCCAAGGCACATGGGACAATTCAGAGACCTTACTGCATATCAACGTTCTAGAGATGAGAGCAGTGCTCTTAGCGTTGCTAGCACTTCAGGCCTTTCTTCCCTTGGGAACAATTGCGATTCAATCGGACAACATGTCGGTTGTTTGGTATATCAACAAGCAAGGAGGAACCAGGTCTTACCCGCTTTGTCGAGAAGCCATGAGAGTGTGGGAATGGGCAATCTCCACCAACTGCTTTCTCATAGCAACGCATATTCCGGGTCGGTCCAACATCCTGGCGGACAAACTCAGTCGCACCATTCTCACCCCTTACGAGTGGTCTCTCAATACTCAGGTAGCGGAACGCATTTTCGCACGGTGGGGAACTCCTTGTTGCGATCTTTTTGCCTCTCCCTCAAACACCAAGTGCGACAGTTTTTTCGCTCTGATACCTCATCCCGGAGGTTCCCCAAGAGACGCTCTGGTGCATGCTTGGCCACCCGGTCTTCTTTATGCTTATCCCCCCTTGCCTCTGATGCTCCAAGTTCTTCAGAAAGCCTCTCGGTTGGGGTGCAGAATGATTCTCATTGCTCCATTTTGGCCTCGACAGATCTGGTTCCCGTTCCTAAGGTCTCACTCAGTGAATCCTCCTTGGATTCTAGATCCCATTCCGGATCTGATATCTCATCCATCCCACTTATCTCCTCCGAACCTGGACAACCTGAAGCTGACCGCTTGGCTGCTCCAGTTCCACTCTTGATCAGGACTCCCGGTATTTCGTCCCCTGTTAAGGCCATCCTGGTGGCAGCTCATAAGCCATCCACTAGGAAAGTCTACCGCAGCAAGTGGAAACGGTTCTCTTTGTGGGCGGAGCGGCAAGGCCTAAACCCCTTCACAGTTCCTCTCCCTTTGGTGCTTGATTTTTTAACCACTCTTTTTAATGATGGTGCCAGCAGTTCCACGGTTAAAGTACAACTTGCGGCAATTTCTCATTATCACATTGGTCATGACTCCAATCCACTGATGTCGGCCAAGTTATGTAAGATTTTCCTTAAAGGTACTTTTCTTCTCAGGCCCCCTGTAAAGCAAGCGGTTCCTCCTTGGGACCTTTCCTTAGTTCTCCAGGCCTTGACCGCCCCCCCTTTGAACCGGCGGCTACGGTAGATCTGAAATTCTTATCTTTCAAGACCGCCTTCTTAGTAGCCATTACTTGGCCAAGAGAGTCTCAGAGCTTCAAGCATTATCAGCTAAACCTCCTTACTTAGTCTTTCATCCGGACCGTGTTTACCTCAGGACCAACCCGTCCTTTCTTCCTAAGGTAGCTTCTGAAGCAAACATTAATCAATCCATTAACCTCCCTGTCTTCTTTCCGAAATATGAAAACAAAGGTGAATACAAGCTTCATTCCTTAGATGTTCACAGGCAACTTAGATTTTATCGAAACAGGACGGCTGGTCATAGGCAATCCGACCAGTTGTTCATTTCCTTTGCTAAATTTAATTTGGGCAAACCAATTTCTAAAGTCTCATTATCTCGCTGGATTTCACAATGTATCTTATTGGCTTATCAAGCTTCGGGAAGGCCCGCACCGGAGGGTGTACATGCCCATTCAACCCGGTCAGTCTCTACCTCGGCAGCCTTTAAGGCTAGGATTCCTCTAGATGATATTTGTGCAGCAGCCACGTGGGCTTCATCTCATACTTTTATTTCCCACTACAAGTTGGATCTTGCATCTAGGGGTAGAGCATCCTTTGGCTCCGCGGTGCTCCGGAATATCCTTCCATGATGGCCGCCCAAGATTCAGGTAGCTGGGGACTCTGTCCCACAGGTTGCAGACAAATGAATCTCCTACTTCAGATTTAGAAGTTATGTACTCACCATAACGTTCCATCTGAGTAGGTGTATTCATTTGTCTGCAACCATCCCGCCCTCCTATCCCCCCTGGCCTTTCAGTTTCCTGCATATGATGTGTTACCCTTTTCAGGGTGTTCTTGCTGTTGGCAAACTCGATCTGAGGTCATGAGGGTAGAGCAGGGCATTATGGGTGAGGGGAGGAGCTGAGAGCTTGGATCCATAGCTGGTAAACCATGCCGGTTCGGATCCGATATCGGATCCATAACCCACAGGTTGCAGACAAATGAATACACCTACTCAGATGGAACGTTATGGTGAGTACATAACTTCTAATTTTTAAACAAGAAACTTGAATTAATTCAAGTAAGGCAATCTTTGCCTTGGAGGCTTTTGACCTTATTATAAGATTTTGGTTTTTAATTGACATGTCATCATATTATTTTAACCTTAATAGTCTTTGTTATCACTGGTGACTGTTGCTACTTTTAGATTTCATTTCAACTATAAATCATTGTATTATGTGAAATGTATAAGGTGATTTTTTCGGGTATGTTTTCTTTTTAGAGTTTTTCTTTAACAGTATGTCAGCTTCTTAGCTGTTCATCCCCGTGGTGGGTGATTGTTTTTAATATGTTATTAGGTACAATTAAGTCAATTGTTGTTAATCTAATTATGATGTCATACTATTTAAGGCATAGTAAATTGTTGGATTTTGTTTTCTGAAGAAGTTTGCCTAGGAGGATAACGAAAAGCACTTCAATAAATTTACTTGTGATTTTCACTTCTTAGTGTTTTTTTCTATCTGACGATATTATTATTTATGGACAGTCATTGCATTGGGGCACTTTTGCATCCAGGTTGTTTGGTTCCCTCAGCCTTTGGTTCACCTTTTTGAACCCGCAGCAATTAGAAAGACCCCAAAAGTATCTCACCAATAGGATCAAGGGTCTCAAACAGATGCCATATGCTGCTCAGTTAAAAAAACTCCAGCTCTACTCAGTTGCATACCGCCTACTTCGAGGCGATCTATGCCTGACATACAAAGCTATGTCAAATCCAGAATTAATGGACATGCTCCACCTCAGTAAATCTAAATCCCTTAGAGCCATACGCTCGAGGGACTTGACCCTCAGCACAGAAATAAATAGAACTTGCTGGAGGGACAGGTTCATAACCCAGAGGCTCCCTTCGCTCTGGAATAGAATTCCAGTTCATGTGAGGCAGAGCACCTCACTGAATCTCTTCAACAAGAATCTTGATAGGTGGATGGGGGATCGTAGGTTTGTCCCAGGGATTACTCCCGTGTCACTATTAGACAGAGGCACAGTAAACTAAACCTTAAAAAGGGCACAGTATACTCAAATCAACGGGTGGCGTAAGCCATACAGAATCGGGCTAGGCTTATAATTGCCCCAGGGCAGATAGCCTAGTATGAACCTATGAACCTATAAGTCAGATTTGGAGTCTGCAACTTTTACAGTGTGGGTTCTGTCAGTGAGCCAGTTAGCAATCCATCTTGTGATGTAGGGATTTATACCTAGTTTAGTGAGTTTAGCTACAATTCCAGAATGGGGGATAGTGTTGAAAGCCTTGGCGAGGTCAAGATAGGCTGTGTGAACCACCTTATCCTTGTCTACAGCTTTAAAGAAGTCGATCAGGTTCAGAAGCCATTATCTGCCTTTCACAGACCCGAACTGGGTGGGGTCCAGAGTTTGGAGGTTACCAATGTCTTTGTTTATGAGTTCCATGATGGTACGTTCCATGGCCTTGCAGACCAGGCTCGTCAGGCTAATAGGGTGATAGTTCCCAGGATCAGTGGTGACTCCCCCTTTGTGGAGTGGTATAAGTGTTGCTGTGTGCCATTCAGTGGGCACAAAGCCTGACATAAGATTATGACTGAACATGGTGCTTAGGTTTGTTCTGAAGTTCATGTAAAACACAGCTTGGGATGTTGTACGGTCCCATGGATGCTGTGTTTTTGGTTTTAGAGAGTGCAGCTTTTACCTGCATAGATGTGATTACAGGGACTCTGCATCTTCTTCCTGTATAGATATGAGCCCTTTATCCTTCTGAATACTTCCTTCCCACAGTGATTGGGAAAAAAAAGGGGTGTCTTATTTTGTTCTACTTTCTTATATCCCATATGCTTATTTACCTTGTAGCACATGTTTTGTATGACTGGTATCTTTAATAGAAGTTTAATGTTTTTAAACTGAATTTTTAATGTGCTCTTTGTTTTATGTGGAGCTTTTATCCCCGGGCCTCTACTGAAAATGGACATATATCCAGTTAGACTAGCCTGGTCAACAAATGTAAAATAAAATAAAATAAATAAATAAAGTTAGCACTGAGCCTACCTGCCAGGATGTTGGCAATATCAGTTGGTTCTGTAATTTTCGTGCCGTTGTGCTGTAATTCATAGCGGATCTGGGTGTTGCCATTGAGATTCTTGACATAGCTATAGAATGCTTTGTGGTTGCCCTTAGAATCAGTGGCGATTTTGTTTTCGTAGCTAGCTTTGGAGGATTTTATAAGGGATCTCCGCTTCTTACTGAGGCTGTTCCTCCACTCATGGGATTTTACTCTATTTTGCAACAGTTTCTTCCTTCTGTTGTAGAGTTTGTTTATGGCAAGGGACCACCAGATTGGCTTCCTTTTTTTGGAGGATAGCGTCTTGGTTCTGTTTGGGCTAGCACGATGCATGCACTCGTGTAAGTGCTTATAGAGTGCATTTGTGTAGGATTCAGCAGTCGTAACTGTATTGTCCATCTGCATGGGTGTCATGAAGTTCATCACTTCTGTCTTAAGAAGCATGAAGTTGGCTTTGGAGAAATTTTTTACTGTGGTTTCCTTAATGGTGGGTGGGGGCGGGATGCGGATATCAAGGGTGATTAGCTTATGGTCGGATCTGTCCAACGAAGAGTTGACTTCAGGTGTGGAACACCAGTTATTCATGTTGGTAATGACTCGGTCTGGGATATTGTTGCCCCTAGTGGGGGTGTGGATAAGTTGATCCAGGGCATTGGAATTTATGAATTCCAAAAAGCATTAAGCGAAGGAGTTGGTACATGAGTAGTTTTCCCAGTTAATGGTGGGGTAATTGAAATTTCCCATTATTAGGGTGCTTTGGTTGAACCCTAATATTTTCCAGTATATCAAGAAAAGAGGAGTGGGAATCCTGGGGCATTGTGGGGAATCTGTAGCAAGCTACAATTTGGATTGCAGTTTTGCCCAGAGTTAGTTGCACTTGGATACCCTCGGATGCATTATGCTGAGCAACTCGCCTGGAGGTGTGGATATCCTTAATGAATATGGGCACACCTCCACCTTTGGTGTTCTGGTCCAGGTTAGATGGCCGAAAAGTGTGGTATGAGTTATAGCCTGGTAATCCAGGGGTGCTCTCTAGAGCCTAGAAACAGGTCTCAGTCACTGCACAGATATCGATATTCTCCATTTTAAGGAGTGCCTTGAGTGAATGCATTTTGAGATTTAGACTTCTAGCATTGAGTAGCATTACCCTCAGTTTTTGCTTGCCTGTTACGGTGATGAATTTGTCATTTGAACCTTGCCTAAAAAAGGCACTATAGGGGGCGGCAAGACCCTTGGCCAGTATCCGGAATCCAAAAAACACAAAGCCAGCAAGAGGTGGAAAGTGCCAAAATGAATATAATTTATTAAACAAAAAACATAGGGGAAAAATCCCCTAAATGACACGTATCCAAACCGGTTTCGGCTAAAACCAAGCCTTCTTCAGTGGATAACAAACAGTAAAAACAGTCAAACCCAGTATATATATATATATATATATATATATATATATATATATATATATATAACTGGAGTGTCATGTAGGAACCAATAGAAACAGATAATATATAATTCAAAATTGGTCATTAAGACCAGGTGGAAACAGAGCTCCAAGTTTAACTATCCATTTCCTTTTCTTGAAGTTTAGTATTTCATGCCAATTGTGTTTATCCCTGCATATACCCTTAATGCAATCAATAATAACAAACTTGAAAGTAGCTGTTGTATGTTTTAAACCATGTCTATATAAAGCATTATTATGGCGTTTGTTCCTGATGTCACTTAAATGTTCACCAATTCTATAACGAAAAGCTCTGGAAGTCTGCCCCACATAAAAAGCAGAACAAGTGCAGGTCACCAAATAGATGACCCACTCAGTACTGCAATTAGCCCAAAATTTAATATAAAAAATCTCAGAAGTATTTTTACTACTAAATTCCCAGGTATGTAAAACCCGAGCACAGTAGGAACAGTGACCACAGGGAATACACCCCCAAAACTGGTCCCCCTGTAAGAGATAATTGAATAGAACCTATGGGGTCAAAAGAAGGTCTCTTATAATGACTTAACATAGAACCCAATGTACGTCCCCTTCTAAATGAAAAAGAACATCTGTCTCTAAGAAAAGGGTGAAGTTTTTCGTCTGCCATCAGAATATTCCAATGTCTATTTATAATATTCATAAAGCCCCTGGAATTTCGTCCATAAGTGGTAACCAGCCGTAAAGGCTGTTGAACAACATCCTTATTCTTGTCTTTATAACATAATAATTCTTGTCTGTTTAAATTTGAAGCCCAATGTTTGGCCAAATTAACTGTACCTGGACGATAACCTCTCTCAATAAATCTACGGGTAAGGTCATCCCGAATAGTTGCATAGGAATCTTGGTTGGAACAAATCCTTCTAGCTCTCAAAAATTGGGATTTAGGTATGTTCTGGATGATATGTTGTGGGTGGAAGCTGGTAGCGTGTAGTAAAGAGTTATATTCAGGAAGTTTCTGAATAGTGTAGTGGACAAAGTGTCATCCTCATTCCTGTTCACCTCCACATCCAGAAATAATATCCTGGATCTATGGTAGGTCATCTTAAATTCGATTCCTCATATATTATCATTAAGATAATCAAGAAACTCTTTAAGATAACTCTCATCAGCCTTCCACACCAACCAACAATCATCCAGATAACGACGCCAGATGTCCATCTCACACATGTAAATGTTATGATTGGGATCATAAATCATGATCTCCTCAATATATGCCATAAAAAGATCCGCATAGATGGGTGCAAAAGACGCACCCATTGCTGTACCTTTGGATTGCCAAAAACATTGGTTTTGATAGTAAAAAACATTACTAGTCAGCACATATTCTGTCAAACATACCAGAAAAGTGTTAAATCCAGGTTGATAAAGACCAGATCTAGACAACCAATAATCCAAAGCTTGTAGACCTGCCCAATGAGGAATGTTGGTGTAGAGAGGGGTGATGTCCAGAGTACACAATAACCAATGGGATTCAAGTTGTGTATCATTGATTATGTCCAAAAATTGAGTGGTATCTTGAATCCTTGCTCTAATGTATGAGAGCAGTGGTTTTAAATAATGGGTAAGATATTCAGACAATGGTTCAGTAAGAGACCCATGTCCAGAGACAATGGGTCGACCTGGTGGATTGGTGGCATGTTTGTGTATCTTGGGCAACAAATAAAAATATTGTTGCCTGGGAGATGAAACCATGAGTTGTGTTTTTACAGCCTGTGTGATGATACCCTCCTCTACTGCTTGAGTCAAAAATTGACCAATTTTCAGTTGAAAATGAGGAGATGGATCCAAGGGCATGTGCATGTAATATTCTTTATCCCCCAGTTGTCTCATGGCCTCCTTATCATAAGAAACCTGATCTTGAACCACAACCACCCCACATTTGTCAGCTTGAGTTATAACCAAATTATTTTATTTACAAGCTCATCCAGACACTGCACTTCATCCATGGACAAATTATTATATGATACCAGAAAATCCCTAAGATAACAGTGTAGATCCTTTAATACATTCTTTTGAAAAACACCTACCAAATGTGTCATGGGTGGATTAAAGGTAGATTTCTTAAACTTGAATTCCTGAGATGGACCACAGTTACTGTCATCATAGAACAATTTCAAATTTAGCAATCGACAAAAATTAGCCACATCCTGTGCTAAAGAGTATTCAGAAACAAAAAAAACAGGAACAAAGTTTAACCCTTTATTAAGTATCATAATTTGTGTGCTCGTAAGCTCAACTGAAGAAATATTATGAACATTGGAATTACTAATCCGTGTTCTGTCATCATTTTCAAAAGGGCCTCCAGACCCTGTGTGGGCTTCTCTTTTTGTGCTTCCGCCCCCCTCGTCTGAATCTAAACCCAGAGGGTGGGACAAATTTATTCTTTTGGCATTGGGTGAAACATCTGGATGATTCCCCTCGTATTCACCTTCTGTATTAGAGGATGTATCCTCCCCAGAAGTGAAGCTGGAAGACTCAAAACTCTTCTTTAATATGGATTTTGGTCTTTTTCTTTTAGGAGTCGAAAACTTTTTATTGCCATTATTATTTTCCCTAGGTAATCTAAAGGAAACATTTTTAAAGGTGTCAAAAGGTTTTCCTCTCTCATAATCCCCTACATCCCTGAAAAAATTTTTAAGCTTTCTTTCCTTTAAACTCTGTTCCAGCTTGGATAAATCCACAGTAAGCTTTTTAACTTGTGACGAGAAAGAGTCACAAGTTTCAAACTTATTAGCCTCCAAACAAATAGTTTCCAGATCTTTAACCCCTGTCTGTACCTTCCGTTCATAAAAATCAGCCAAAGCATCAACAAATTTAGAAGATGCTAATTGTTGAATATGGCCCCAATCCTCTGTCAATTGATCATCAATATTAGACACCAAGGGTTGCACCTTGACCCTTAGTCCATGTGGGGTAATGTTTTTACGCTGATATGCCTTAAAAAGGCGTAAATGCCAGACATTGGTCTGGACAATTTTCATATTTTTGTTTAATCGGCTAAAAAATGTTTCACATTGTATATCCAAATCAGAACAACTAGTCTCCGATGTTTGTTGCAACCCACGGGCCCCCAAACCAAAAACTGATAAATCCTCCATATCTGATGATAGCCCCTGAATAAGTGGTGATAAAGCCATCCTTGACCCTAAAAGACCAGATCTTGAACCAAAAATCCAAAAATATAATATAGTAAAATATGTTAAATATATAAACACAAACCAACCATCAATGAGACAGCTAATAATAGAAAAACATATATATACCATAAGAAACACAGAATAACAATATCTGTTATTTATATATATATATATATATATATATATATATATATATATATATATTTATTATTTATTATTATTTATATATATTTTTTTGCTGAGTGGTCATCTTTGCCTTTAAGACCAAATCTTTTACATGTATATTTTCTAACATCTTTTTTATATGTACAGCTACTATCACTGTTATGACAGCTATATAAGTATAGACCTATGTGTTCACAGAATTGGGAATCATAAGGTCAATTTTTGTTGGTTATATACATTTTTGATTTTGCCGAATTTCTTTACTTTTGTATTGGTGGTTTATTTTTGAAGTTATATTTTATTTATTAGAGACAGTGAGGATATAAATACGCAGTGGAGCGACTGGAACCGTTTTATTTATGTCGCTGGTGCTGCTCATGGTATTTGGTAACTTGTTTGATATCTGTATCCTTAGGACAGGTACACAGTATGATGTTATTTTGAATATCAGGACTGTTTATTGTACGACTGCCTTTTCAGTCTCTTTTTGAATGAACCTACTATTTGGATATCATTATCCAGATATTGTTGTTCTGTGTTTCTTATGGTATATATATGTTTTTCTATTATTAGCTGTCTCATCATTGATGGTTGGTTTGTGTTAATATATTTAACATATTTTACTATATTATATTTTGGATTTTTGGTTCAAGATCTGGTCTTTTAGGGTCAAGGATGGCTTTATCACCACTTATTCAGGGGCTATCATCAGATATGGATGATTTATCAGTTTTTGGTTTGGGGGCCCGTGGGTTGCAACAAACATCGGAGACTAGTTGTTCTGATTTGGATATACAATGTGAAACGTTTTTTAGCCGATTAAACAAAAATATGAAAATTGTCCGGACCAATGTCTGGTATTTACGCCTTTTTAGGGCATATCAGCGTAAAAACATTACCCCACATGGACTAAGGGTCAAGGTGCAACCCTTGGTGTCTAATATTGATGATCAATTGACAGAGGATTGGGGCCATATTCAACAATTAGCATCTTCTAAATTTGTTGATGCTTTGGCTGATTTATATGAACAGAAGGTACAGACAGGGGTTAAAGATATGGAAACTATTTGTTTGGAGGCTAATAAGTTTGAAACTTGTGACTCTTTCTCGTCACAAGTTAAAAAGCTTACTGTGGATTTATCCAAGTTGGAACAGAGTTTAAAGGAAAAAAAGCTTAAAAATATTTTCAGGGATGTAGGGGATTATGAGAGAGGAAAACCTTTTGACACCTTTAAAAATGTTTCCTTTAGATTACCTAGGGAAAATAATAATGGCAATAAAAAGTTTTCGACTCCTAAAAGAAAAAGACCAAAATCCGTATTAAAAAGAGTTTTGAGTCTTCCAGCTTCACTTCTGGGGAGGATACATCCTCTAATACAGAAGGTGAATATGAGGGGAATCATCCAGATGTTTCGCCCAATGCCAAAAGAATAAATTTGTCCCACCCTCTGGGTTTAGATTCAGACAAGGGGGGCGGAAGCACAAAAAGAGACAAGCCCAAACAGGGTCTGGAGGCCCTTTTGAAAATGATGACAGAACACTGATTAGTAATTCCAATGTTCATAATATTTCTTCAGTTGAGCTTACGAGCACACAAATTATGATACTTAATAAAGGGTTAAACTTTGTTCCTGTTTTTTTTTGTTTCTGAATACTCTTTAGCACAGGATGTGGCTAATTTTTGTTGATTGTTAAATTTGAAATTGTTCTATGATGACAGTAACTGTGGTCCATCTCAGGAATTCAAGTTTAAGAAATCTACCTTTAAATCACCCATGACACATTTGGTAGGTGTTTTTCAAAAGAATGTATTAAAGGATCTACACTTAGGGATTTTCCGGTATCATATAATAATTTGTCCATGGATGAAGTGCAGTGTCTGGATGAGCTTGTAAATAAAAAGAATTTGGTTATAACTCAAGCTGACAAAGGTGGGGCGGTTGTGGTTTAAGATCAGGTTTCTTATGATAAGGAGGCCATGAGACAATTGGGGGATAAAGAATATTACATGCACATGCCCTTGGATCCATCTCCTCATTTTCAACTGAAAATTGGTCAATTTTTGACTCAAGCAGTAGAGGAGGGTATCATCACACAGGCTGTAAAAAAACAACTCATGGTTTCATCTCCCAGGCAACAATATTTTATTTGTTGCCCAAGATACACAAACATGCCACCAATCCACCAGGTCGACCCATTGTCTCTGGACATGGGTCTCTTACTGAACCATTGTCTGAATATCTTACCCATTATTTAAAACCACTGCTCTCATACATTAGAGCAAGGATTCAAGATACCACTCAATTTTTGGACATAATCAATGATACACAACTTGAATCTCATTGGTTAATGTGTACTCTGGACATCACCTCTCTCTACACCAACATTCCTCATTGGGCAGGTCTACAAGCTTTGGATTATTGGTTGTCTAGATCTGGTCTTTATCAACCTGGATTTAACACTTTTCTGGTATGTTTGACAGAATATGTGCTGACTAGTAATGTTTTTTACTATCAAAACCAATGTTTTTGGCAATCCAAAGGTACAGCAATGGGTGCGTCTTTTGCACCCATCTATGCGGATCTTTTTATGGCATATATTGAGGAGATCATGATTTATGATCCCAATCATAACATTTACATGTGTGAGATGGACATCTGGCGTCGTTATCTGGATGATTGTTGGTTGGTGTGGAAGGCTGATGAGAGTTATCTTAAAGAGTTTCTTGATTATCTTAATGATAATATATGGGGAATTGAATTTAAGATGACCTACCGTAGATCCAGGATATTATTTCTGGATGTGGAGGTGAACAGGAATGAGGATGACACTTTGTCCACTACACTATTCAGAAAATTTCCTGAATATAACTCTTTACTACACGCTACCAGCTTCCACCCACAACATATCATCCAGAACATACCTAAATCCCAATTTTTGAGAGCTAGAAGGATTTGTTCCAACCAAGATTCCTATGCAACTATTCGGTATGACCTCACCCGTAGATTTATTGAGAGAGGTTATCGTCCAGGTACAGTTAATTTGGCCAAACATTGGGCTTCAAATTTAAACAGACAAGACTTATTATGTTATAAAGACAAGAATTATGTTATAAAGACAAGAATAAGGATGTTGTTCAACAGCCTTTACGGCTGGTTACCACTTATGGATGAAATTCCAGGGGCTTTATGAATATTATAAATAGACATTGGAATATTCTGATGGCAGACGAAAAACTTCACCCTTTTCTTAGAGACAGATGTTCTTTTTCATTTAGAAGGGGACGTACATTGGGTTCTATGTTAAGTCATTATAAGAGACCTTCTTTTGACCCCATAGGTTCTATTCAATTATCTCTTACAGGGGGACCAGTTTTGCGGTGTATTCCCTGTGGTCACTGTTCCTACTGTGCTCGGGTTTTATATACCCGGGAATTTAGTAGTAAAAAGACTTGTGAGATTTTTGATATTAAATTTTGGGCTAATTGCAGTACTGAGTGGGTCATCTATTTGGTGACCTGCACTTGTTCTGCTTTTTATGTGGGGCAGACTTCCAGAGCTTTTCGTTTTAGAATTGGTGAACATTTAAGTGACATCAGGAACAAATGCCATAATAATGCTTTATGTAGACATGGTTTAAAACATACAACAGCTACTTTCAAGTTTGTTATTATTGATTGCATTAAGGGTATATGCAGGGATAAACACAATTGGCATGAAATACTAAACTTCAAGGAAAGGAAATGGATATATATATATATATATATATATATATATATATATATATATATATATATATATATATATATATATATATATATATATATATATATGCTGGGTTTGACTGTTTTTACTGTTTGTTATCCACTGAAGAAGGCTTGGTTTTAGCCGAAACCGGTTTGGATATGTGTCATTTAGCGGATTTTTCCCCTATGTTTTTTGTTTAATAAATTATATTCGTTTTGGCACTTTCCACCTCTTGCTGGCTTTGTGTTTTTTGGATGCTTCTCTTCTAGCCGTGCAAGGGTCACACGTGCATCTTTCGTTATTGACCAGTATCCGGAATCCCAGGGGCGACAGGTGCAGGCCATCTCTGACAAAGCATCGTGGTCTGTCGACCATGTCATCCCAGGCAGACAGATACTGTATCCCCTTAGAATGACACCAGAAGCTTAGCCAATTGTTGAAGTCAATCATTTTGTCCTTGTATTGCGGTATCATTCTGAGCAATGGCAGGTTGCAGATCAGGGCTAGGGTCATATCTGTCTGGGCTACAAGATCGGAGAGCTCTTCCATGTCTCTTTTCATGTAGTCCAGGGAGGTACGTCTCAGGTCGTTCACACCAACATGGACAATGACAGAGTCATGTTCGTACTTGTTATGGAGTGACCTGAGTGCATGGGTTATGTGGCGGATCCTGGCACCCAACAGGCAGCTGACAGTAACCTTCTCCTTGTTTAGCCTAGTGAGTGGTCACTATCCACATTCATATCAAGACTCCACAAAACATTACCTTCAGCCATAATTGAAACATCTGTGTACAAATAAAGAAATGATTGACTCCAGTTCTTTGTCAAATTCCTTGTCGTCAGTCGATAACTTAGAGGCCCTAATGAATTGCCCCCCTAGGAATATTGTTGACCATAAAACGGGGATGATTACTTTGAAAATGTAAATATTGCTGAAGGTTTCCTTTCTGAAAATCTTAATATGCACTACACCTTTTGTTCCACTCCACTTGAGTTGGATACCCAAAAAAACTGACATTCAACCCACATTGACCTGAGGAAAAACTTAAAAAAAAAAAAAAAACTGACTCAGTATTCAATACTTTAACAGAATTATTAACGTCCATCTCATTACCCTGTAAAAATAAAAATAAATAATCGACAAACCAGCAAAAATAATCAACTTTAAACCTAGGAAAGAGGGGGACCCAACACCTCATGCTATCACCAGCCCAAAACCAAATTGGTGTAGGCTGGGGCAGCAGTAGACCCCATGGCAACCCCTCTAACTTGCTTATAAATATTTCTATTAAACATAAAAAAATTGATGTGTTGTTGTCCGTCTTGCCTTTATTCTCACTCATGGGTCAGATCCGATGTGTCAGATCTGTCTCGGACTTTCCAATAGCTCAAAGTCTTCAGCAAAGCTTGTGGGCCTCTTCCCTACCCAGAATGCAGTTCCCCTAATTCCTCAGATCTCGTTTGCCACGCTGCGAGAAGGTTCTTCAGGCAAGCTGGGGGCTAAGTTTATTTACATTGTACTCTTATTTTCTGTAATTACTGGTTAATTGTAATTTTAACACTAGTTTCTTCCCCTTTACTCCTGTCAGTACCCTTTCTTAGCTTTAGGAGTGTCAGTACACACCTGTTTTAGTTAGCAGGTGTCCCCCCCCCATTCCTCCCTCCCTCCCTCTTCTTCTGGGATTTGTTGCAGTTGCAGTGAATTTCTTACCGATTACTATTCATTTTAATTAGAGAATGGTTAACCAAACTTTTCTTCCAAAGTGCGTTTAACTTAGAGGACTTTCCCCTTATTTTTCAAAATCCATTTAAGTTAGATGACTTCCACCTTATTTCCCAAAGTCTGTTTAAGTTAGAGGACCCACCCCTTTCCCTTTCTTGCCCCCTTGAAGTCCATTTAAATTAGAGGACTTCCTTTCTTGTACTATCTTATCTGTTAATACAGTTTAGTAGTAGAGTTCTCCTTGGATTAGTTATCATTTTCTAGTTTTGTGCTGTTCTTTAGGCTGCCTTCAAACATGTCCCAAAAGGAGGTAAGCCATTGGGCTTTACAAAATGCGAGAAATGCAGCAGGAATATGCCCCTCAGTGATTTCCAGACGTTGTGGATTTAATGTTTGGGGCCTCTTCATTTGCAAGAATTGTGTTCTATTTGACATGCCTTTAATTCAAGGGCATTATTGGAATGTAAGAACAAGTTGATTCTGAAGGGGTAATTAAAACCCCCTTCTTTGAGGATATTTGTTCAGACCCCTCCTGTCTTAAATCTGACAAGTCTGAAAGGTAAGGGAAACTGTCATCTCGTGCTCCAAAAACCTCCTCGGAGCCAAGGACCAAGCATCCTAAGATGTCTGCTCTGACAGTATCTATGGAACAATAAACAAATAAAAACACAAACTAACTAAATCCAAAAGACAGCTTGCTGTAAATTCCACCACACGGTTATTGTTAGGGCTTTTGTGCAAGTCCGCTGCTTGCACTTCTTCAGACAAAGTACATTCCCAAAAATCGATCGTTACATACATCCATGATGCAATTAATTAAATAATTGGTCACAATTATTTAAAGATATGTACCACTAAAAATACATTCTGTGGTATATTAAATATAAACAATTATATATTGCATTAAATCTGTACCACTCCTTTCTAACTGGCTTTAACACTACAAGGGTAAGCAGGAACTCTCCTACGTATGCATCAGTTTCTGCTATAAAAGCGCTAACAGTAAACGTGTGGTGGAATTTACAGCAAGCTGTCTTTTGGATGTAGTTAGTGTTTTTATTTGTTTATTGGTCTTCAGTTTGGGCAGCTTGGCTTGTAATATGTCCCAACCGCTGCATCGGCTTCATCTACAGGACTTAACTGCCTTAAGTAATGCCAACTCTACCACTAATAAATCAGTTGGTGACCTTACAATACTCGTCCAATGTTTACTAGAATGGGTGGATGGTTTAACTAAGAAACTGGAAGAGCGGAATCCCTGGCTGGTGAATTCGATGTTGAACATGGCCGGAACCGGCTTCAACACTACAAGGGAAAGCAGGAACTCTCCTACTTATGCATCGGTTTCTGCTATATCCGTAAATAATGGTGAGAATAGATTTAACATTAATCCAACTCCAAGAACTAACATAAATAGTAACTGAGACAATGGATTATGGTTCACAATAACCGTTACTAACAGACTATTTGAAGGGACCACATTTTTTTGAGATCAATAGTACTGGTTTGCATAGCAACGTCACACAAGATAATAATGTTGCATCAGATATTACTATAAAGCTGAAATTGTTTGATCAAAATTATTGAAATGCCGTAAGCTACAGCTTGAAATAGTTTATTTTCAAGAATGCTTAGTGAAGAAAATAGTCCCTAAGAGCTTGCATCAATGGCATTACCCTGTAGGTTTAATTGATAAATCTCAGTTCCATGGCAAACTTTTATCCCTTTTTGATCGACAGGGCTTTGAATTCTTGGATATGCTCATTAAGAACTATGGTATACAAGGGACAGCTGCAAAGTGAGTTAGAAATACTCGAGCAGGATATAACTAGAGATATGGACTTCTCACAATATAAATACGATTATATCCGCATTTTTTCAGGCATAGACCATGTCATCAACAGGTCTGTAGAAATAAAAAAGAGGAAAATCATAAGGGATGTGAATGATTATTCTAAAGGAATAGCTTACCCTATTCCGAATAGTTATGTTACAAAAGCAGAATTTCAGTGGATTACAAATGTTGCTATGGTAACTGAAGGGAGCAAACACCCACAAAATGATGCTTCACAACAAAGCGACGAAGAAGAACAAGGCCAAGCACCTTTTCCAAGGCTCAGTGAGAGAATTCGCTCTAACCAACAACAAAATAACCAAAAAGAATACGGGCAAGCAAGTTCCAGCCAGGATTTTTACAGGGGCAGGAATTATGGCAATCGGAATCAAGCACAGAAGAACAAGAACCAAAAATGCAAGAACAAGAACCAGAATCACAGAAAGAGGTAAATGATAATAACTATGTGATTGTAACTAACTCAGCAGGCGATTTTAAAGTTTACAACTTTTCTTCTGTGTGTGTTAGCACAGAGATGGTGAACACACTAGCAAAGGGACTTACATTTGTCCCAGATCAGAGAACAGATTTGGCTAAGGTTATTTCTGACCTAAAGTTGTATATTAGAAAAATTAACCTAGCAGTATTGTTTGCAAATAATTCTTCATTAGATAATGGTTTGAGTTTCCAGTACCTATAATCCACCAATACACAAAACTCTAATGACATTTGAACGCATATGTGAAATGGATATTAGAAGTATCTTGAGTAAAAGACATGTGCATAATTTTAACATGTCAGAAGAAGAATTTGATTTTCTTAAAATGTTGAAAGCATGTAAAGTTAGGATCATGAAGCCAGACAAAGGCGGTGGTCTTATTTTCATGGATGAAGATGATTATACCGACAAAATGCTTAATATGCTTCAGTGTGATATTAAAGTTAGTATCAATGAAGTTAATATTGCATACAAATGCATTAAAGATGTGTTAAATGATCTCTTGTTAGAAAATAGCATAGATGTAAGTACATATAATTACTTAACTATGCCACCACCATTAACACCGGTATTGTTTGGTTCTCCAAAAATACACAAGGACTTGGCTAATCCACCTTTTAAGATAATAGTGGGTGGCAGGAAATCCATAACATATGCCTGTGCAAAATTGACAGCAAACTCAAACCCATAATTAATAATGAGCCACAGATATGTACAGATTCGTGGGATTTTTTAAAAAATATTAATAGCCTGGAATTTAATAATGATTTTAGTTTTGTAACTCTGGACATAGTAGATTTATACACGGTTATACCTCAAAAGACAGGCTTAGAATGGGTAAGAGAATTGCTTATTTTGCATAGGATAGAGCATGACAAAATAAATTTAATTGAAACACTGCTGGATGTAGTTCTAAGTAACAACTTTATGTTGTTTGACAAATAGCTCTACCTGCAAAAAATAGGAGTTGCGATGGGGTCCCCCTGTGGTGGCACTTTTGCGAAGTGTGAGATGGCTTTCTGGGAAAGGCAGTTTTTATTTAACAACACTATGTTTAAAGAGAATGTGGCCTGGTAAACTGGATACCAGGATGATATGTTCTTTATATGGAAAGGAACAAAAGATTCTGCCATTGAATTTATAGCAGCTATTTCATAACACACACAGTTTCTTAGATTCACATATCAGTTTGAATGTGATGTTATTAAACTTTTGGATGTGAGGCTAAATAAGATAGAACTTTTAATAGATATAAGGCAACCATATTTAGGAAGCCCACCTATTCTAATGCATTTTTACATTTTAGCAGTAATCATCCTTACCACCAAAAAAGCAGTGGTAAAGGGCCAACTAGTAAGGGCATCCAGGATGGTCTGTTTGGATGATGATTTTTTTTACAGGAATCCATTAATCTGAAGTGTATGTTTGTTAAAAGAGATTACCCTATAGTGCTTTTCGAACAGATTTTCGAAGAAGTACTAATAAAAAGAAATAATGGACATTTTAGACCTATTTTATGTGTAAAGGATTCTTAGAGCAAAGAGACATACTTGAAGGAGATGGGTTGGTTAGGTCCACCCATGAAGAAAATAAGATAAGCTGTATAACTATTTTTTCTATAGATGCAAATGCAGTTAAACATGTTTGAGTAAGAATTGAGCTTTACTACAAGAAGATTCTAATATTAGGAAAAGGGTAGGTAATAGCCCACATGTAGTATATAGAAGAGGCCTCAACTTGAAAGCTGTGCTAGAATGCAAAAATAAGATTAAGAGCACACACAATAGTTGAGCCATGAATAAATGTGGAAGATGCCAACCATACCAATATATTCTGGCAGGGAGTACGTTTACCATAAAAGAAAAAGAATATCAGATTTATGGTAGATTTAACTTTGACACAGCATGTGTGGTATATATTGCAATATGCCAGCCATGTCCCAGTTATTATGTTGGAAAAACAGAAAGAGCTCTTAAGCAAAGAATTTATGAACATCAATACCACATTAGTAAAGGTACTACCACAAACACTTTTTAGCTAGACACATACTAGAATATCCATCATATAAATTTAAATATGTCATAGCAGAATGTGCGTGCAAGGACATTAGAGGAGGCCCCTGGCAACTAATTCTAGAAGAAAGAGAACTTGTATGACAAATACTAATGCATGTATGCACCCAGGACTCAATGAATATGGTTCCATCAAATGTATTTTGAAACTAAAAGCTTTAGAAATGTGAGATATATTGTATTGTATTTTTAATACCTAAATGGTTAACAGCTATATTTGTTGAGTGGATTTCTAAGTGGTTTAAATGGTGAAGATTTTAAATTCTGATCAACTTAAAATATGGAATAGTTTATTCTACTCCATTGCATTTTTACTTGGAAAAATTTTTTTAAAGATGAAAATAATAGTTCAAGAATAAAACTGATCCAGCGGAGTTAATGCTCAGCAGAATGGCAAACAGCAAAAACAAAAATTAAGCAAACAGCTACTGAGCAATGCAATGGGGGGTACCAATAGAAATGATCTCCAAAAATCACCAGTATGTAATCGGTATTGAGAAATAATAGTCCAGGTATACACACAATAAATTTTATTTGTTGAGACAGGTTAGCGCTTTCGCAATAGCTTCATCAGACCTTCAATGACATAACCCATTCCAGGCCAATTATTTAAATACATGCAAAGGCGCCAAAAACCTTCAAGCTCTTTAAAGCTATAGCACACATTAAAAGTGCATAAAGCAGACATAATAATAAAAACAAGCATAGAATTTGTGTACAATTAAAATGCAACAATAGAAGCAAAAAACAAGTCATCTAAAACATATAAAAATGTATATATAAAAAAATATATAAACAAAAAAACATATAAAAATGGAGATGGGGACTGCACATTTAAGTACTATCAAAATGGCGGATTGAGACATCTGTGTATAAAACACATACTGTCATCACTTATTCTTTAACCTCCTAGATTTTAATAGGGGGCGTAGGGGGACCTTCCCATTCAAGCCTGGTATCAGATCGGCCCTAAACTTAATTATCCAATGTATCTCTCTGGTCTCAGTGTAGTTCTTAATGTCCCCTCTCCTATATGTCCTGGAAATCTGTTCCAGAACCCTAAACCTGAACTGATGTGCTATACCCTCCTCCTTGATGTGTTTTGCCAGTGCGTTATGTAAATTGCCCTTCCTTATATGGTACACATGCTCCCTAATTCTATCTCTCAGTACTCGATTGGTTTTGCCTACATAGTAGGCTGGACATGACGTACATGAGGCAAGATAGACCACATCCTTCGACATGCAACTGCCTCTGGTCCGAATATGGAATATACCTTGTCCATACGGATAAACAAATGTTGGATCAGTTAATATGTAGGAACAAAAATTGCACCTATTACAAGCTGTCATAAAGGGCCCTGACTGAATAGTAGATGTATTAAGTTCTTTGGGATAGCAGAGCAACCTCTTGAGATTCTTCTTGTTTCGATATACAAACTTTGGTCTTTCACCTGCCAGACTATTAATAATGGGATCTACAGATAGGATATGCCAATGTTTAGAGACAATGTCCTTAACGGGTCCAATGTCTCTAGTATAATAAATAGGAAAGATGATATTATTCTCCGTATGAAAACAATCTTTACTCCTATTGACCCTCATCTCATCTGTATACAGTTCCATTGCCCCCTCTGAGAAGTATGGTTTGGCTCTATCCTCCCTAAGACTGTGAACACCATCCATTCCTCTGGTAATATCCAAACTGCTATAACCTCTTTCCGCAAATCTCATGCCCAGATCTTCCAACTCTCTTTCCAAGTTGATATCCCCAGGAGTGTATCTGGACATCCGCATGGATTGTCCTTTCACAATGTTGTTATAAACAAAACCTGGGTGCATACTAGAATGATGAAGTAGTGTGTTCCTGTGACAGGTCTTGCGATACACTCCTGTGTTGATGATCCCACCTGGTAATTTATCCACATAAATATCCAAAAATGGAATGGTGGTGTACGACCATTCCATGGTGAAACACAGGAATGTATTGGAGGTGTTGATCCATTCATGGAAATGCTTCAGCTGTTCTGGTGTACCCCTCCAGACAAAGAAGAGATCATCCACAAAGCGCCTGTAAAACGGGATAAACTCCTTGAAAAACTCATTCTGGAAAAGATGGCAGTACTCCCATTCAGCCATGACCAGATTGGCGTAGCTGTTCGCACATGAAGTGCCCATAGCTACGCCATCTCGTTGTAGGAAAATCTTGTCATGGAAACAGAAGAGGTTGGATTCCAAGATGATCCCCAGCAATAGAACGATCAATTCAATATCATAATCTAAGGGGATAGTAGATCTCCTCAAATAGGCATCAATCATCTCTGTACCCCGTTGATTCGGTATAACGGTGAAAAGGGACTGTACATCCATAGTTACCCAGATAAGATCTGCAACATCAGGACAGTCTTGGATGTACTGGTACAGATCTAGTAAAAACTGCCTAGTGTCCCTAAGGATGAATGAGTTGGCATCAACTAGAGGTCTGAGTTGAGCTTCCACGAACAATGAAAGAGGTTCAGTGGACCATCCTCCCAGCAACAATAGGTCTCATGGGGGGATGGCATCGGTCTTTGTGGACCTTAGGTAGGCCCTGAATGATAGGAATCAAAGGATGGAGAACATAAAAATAATCAAAAAGGGCCTGATCAATGGCTCCTTCGTTCAGGAGACCAAGGAGTGTAGAATGTATGGTGTAAATGATGATATCAACCTCTCTATTGGTAATGGAGGCATAAAACCTGTCATCAGCCAACATCTGTAACATATCATGACTGTACCTATCTGTATCAAAGACCACCACGCCACCACCCTTGTCCGCTGGTCGAATGACAATCTCACGATTGTGACAAAGGGAATGCAAAGCTACTCGTTGTCGGTAATTAAGATTGTATCTCCTATTTCTACTAACAGACCCTTTCTGATTCATTTTATAAATGTGGGAGGTGAAACAGTAGGTATTGTTTTTAATTTATCTAGTCATATATTAAGTGACTATGAGACAGAAGTCCTCTCCAGAGGCCTTACCTTTATTCCCACGATGGATAGTAGGTATGAAGAGACGTTAAAGGATTTCAAATTATTCATTAGGAATTTATCCCTGAAGATATTCTTCAAAGAGAATGCAGGTACTACTTTGCATGATACTGCTTTTAAGATACCTAGTACTTTTATCCCCCCGACACATCCCCTGGTGGCTGCATATAGTAAGCTGGTGGAAGATGACATTTATAAAATGAATCAGAAAGGGTCTGTTAGTAGAAATAGGAGATACAATCTTAATTACCGACAACGAGTAGCTTTGCATTCCCTTTGTCACAATCGTGAGATTGTCATTCGACCAGCGGACAAGGGTGGTGGCGTGGTGGTCTTTGATACAGATAGGTACAGTCATGATATGTTACAGATGTTGGCTGATGACAGGTTTTATGCCTCCATTACCAATAGAGAGGTTGATATCATCATTTACACCATACATTCTACACTCCTTGGTCTCCTGAACGAAGGAGCCATTGATCAGGCCCTTTTTGATTATTTTTATGTTCTCCATCCTTTGATTCCTATCATTCAGGGCCTACCTAAGGTCCACAAAGACCGATGCCATCCCCCCATGAGACCTATTGTTGCTGGGAGGGGATGGTCCACTGAACCTCTTTCATTGTTCGTGGAAGCTCAACTCAGACCTCTAGTTGATGCCAACTCATTCATCCTTAGGGACACTAGGCAGTTTTTACTAGATCTGTACCAGTACATCCAAGACTGTCCTGATGTTGCAGATCTTATCTGGGTAACTATGGATGTACAGTCCCTTTTCACCGTTATACCGAATCAACGGGGTACAGAGATGATTGATGCCTATTTGAGGAGATCTACTATCCCCTTAGATTATGATATTGAATTGATCGTTCTATTGCTGGGGATCATCTTGGAATCCAACCTCTTCTGTTTCCATGACAAGATTTTCCTACAACGAGATGGCGTAGCTATGGGCACTTCATGTGCGAACAGCTACGCCAATCTGGTCATGGCTGAATGGGAGTACTGCCATCTTTTCCAGAATGAGTTTTTCAAGGAGTTTATCCCGTTTTACAGGCGCTTTGTGGATGATCTCTTCTTTGTCTGGAGGGGTACACCAGAACAGCTGAAGCATTTCCATGAATGGATCAACACCTCCAATACATTCCTGTGTTTCACCATGGAATGGTCGTACACCACCATTCCGTTTTTGGATATCTATGTGGATAAATTACCTGGTGGGATCATCAACACAGGAGTGTATCGCAAGACCTGTCACAGGAACACACTACTTCATCGTTCTAGTATGCACCCAGGTTTTGTTTATAACAACATTGTGAAAGGACAATCCATGCGGATGTCCAGATACACTCCTGGGGATATCAACTTGGAAAGAGAGTTGGAAGATCTGGGCATGAGATTTGCGGAAAGAGGTTATAGCAGTTTGGATATTACCAGAGGAATGGATGGTGTTCACAGTCTTAGGGAGGATAGAGCCAAACCATACTTCTCAGAGGGGGCAATGGAACTGTATACAGATGAGATGAGGGTCAATAGGAGTAAAGATTGTTTTCATACGGAGAATAATATCATCTTTCCTATTTATTATACTAGAGACATTGGACCCGTTAAGGACATTGTCTCTAAACATTGGCATATCCTATCTGTAGATCCCATTATTAATAGTCTGGCAGGTGAAAGACCAAAGTTTGTATATCGAAACAAGAAGAATCTCAAGAGGTTGCTCTGCTATCCCAAAGAACTTAATACATCTACTATTCAGTCAGGGCCCTTTATGACAGCTTGTAATAGGTGCAATTTTTGTTCCTACATATTAACTGATCCAACATTTGTTTATCCGTATGGACAGGGTATATTCCATATTCGGACCAGAGGCAATTGCATGTCGAAGGATGTGGTCTATCTTGCCTCATGTACGTCATGTCCAGCCTACTATGTAGGCAAAACCAATCGAGTACTGAAAGATAGAATTAGGGAGCATGTGTACCATATAAGGAAGGGCAATTTACATAACGCACTGGCAAAACACATCAAGGAGGAGGGTATAGCACATCAGTTCAGGTTTAGGGTTCTGGAACAGATTTCCAGGACATATAGGAGAGGGGACATTAAGAACTACACTGAGACCAGAGAGATACATTGGATAATTAAGTTTAGGGCCGATCTGATACCAGGCTTGAATGGGAAGGTCCCCCTACGCCCCCTATTAAAATCTAGGAGGTTAAAGAATAAGTGATGACAGTATGTGTTTTATACACAGATGTCTCAATCTGCCATTTTGATAGTACTTAAATGTGCAGTCCCCATCTCCATTTTTATATGTTTCTTTGTATATATATTTTTTTATATATACATTTTATATGTTTTAGATGACTTGTTTTTTGCTTCTATTGTTGCATTTTAATTGTACACAAATTCTATGCTTGTTTTTATTATTATGTCTGCTTTATGCACTTTTAATGTGTGCTATAGCTTTAAAGAGCTTGAAGGTTTTTGGCGCCTTTGCATGTATTTAAATAATTGGCCTGGAATGGGTTATGTCATTGAAGGTCTGATGAAGCTATTGCGAAAGCGCTAACCTGTCTCAACAAATAAAATTTATTGTGTGTATACCTGGACTATTATTTCTCAATACCGATTACATACTGGTGATTTTTGGAGATCATTTCTATTGGTACCCCCCATTGCATTGCTCAGTAGCTGTTTGCTTAATTTTTGTTTTTGATGAAAATAATAGTGATTTTAATTTAATGTGTTTGTAGATGGACATCCAGTTTCTTAGAAATGAGTGGTACAGATTTAATGTAATATATAATTGTTTATATTTAATATAGCATAGAATGTATTTTTAGTGGTGTATATCTTTAAATAATTGTGACTAATTTTTTAATTAATTGCATCATGGATGTATATAAGGATCAATTTTTGGGAATGTACTTTGTCTGAAGAAGTGCAAGCATCGGACTTGCACGAAAGCGCTAACAATAAACGCGTGGTGAAATTTATAGCAAGCTGTCTTTTGGATTTAGTATCTATGGAACAGACAGCTGCTACAGATCCAGGAACTTCCTTGCATCAGTCTAAACTTTTGCATCCGAAGACTTCCACATAGTCGGCTCTAAAGTCCCCATTGACAACTGAGTTTCATTATCGGAGCTGATCTCCATCCTTGGAGCCGATCACTGCTCGGCTTTCTTCACCCTTTTTTGCTAGATCTAGATCCCCAGAGCTGTCTACAAAGTCTACCAGGAGCCTCTCGGATGAAGATGTGGACAGAGTGGTGCAGAGGCTTCTTAAGACACCTGCTTTGGCCAGGCTTCTTTTGGATCCAAACTCAAAAGATTCGGATCAGAGTTGCATTACCCCAGTGGTGCCTACTCCTCCTCTGAACCATTCCTCGGTTTCGGAGCTGGAAGCCTCTGATATCCAGATAGTGTCTGTATCGAATCCGAGACCACCTGTTGGCCCTTCAGATCTGATTTCCTCCCTAAATTTTTCCACCCAGTTGGAGCAGGAAACGTTTGGGAACCGCCAATTGCCCTTCAGGTCCTCGGAGCAGGTTTGGGTCACTTCGGATCTGACACTGTCTCTTGGGGTTGCGGTTCAGATGGGTTCGGGTCCTACCTCTTCCTCTGAGCTTACATCTCCTTCATCGAGGACTCTCTCTGGCCCAACATCCTGGTTGTCTGGTCCAGGGAGTTCCTCAGAGCAGGGGTAGTCTGCTTTTGAGGGTATGAGGAGGGTAATGAATTTTCCTCAGTCTCAGGCACAGTCTTCTTTGGAGCTTCCTCCTTCTACAGCACAGGTGTCTTTTCCTCAGGTGTCTCTTCCTCTTCACCCTCGTCCACAGGATCACAGGGATTCAAGGCCTCAGGATGTCCCACAGCAGACTCCCCCTCTTCCGAAACTTCTTCAGAATATCTCACTGAAGAAGTCCCTCAGATGAAAACATGCAAGAGGAAGCATCTTGACTCCTCACAGGAATCAGTCACTTCAGATACAGACCTCAATGAAGCAGAAGGGTCCCCACAATCGCCTCCTGAGGATGTCTCCTTTGGGTGACACCTCCTTCCGATAAGCTTATCCAGTTAATCTCTTAGAAGGCATGGGAGGCCCCAGACTTCATAGAGCCTATTCCTAGGAGGCCAAATAAGTACATTAACAGCCCCCAAGGATCAAGCTTAACTTACAATGGGTGTAGCAGTTGATGCCATGGTCGTGGCGATGGCCAAGAAGAAGGAACTCTCTGAAACCAGTTTGTCTATCCATCCTCCTAATAAGGATTCTAGGACTATGGACAGATATGGGAAGCGTGTCTATTCTTCAGAGGCTTTCACACTGAGATCGCTGAATTGTCTTACTCATACAAAGAGACCTGTTGAAAGAGTTATCAGACTCTCTCCAAGGAGCTGTAGCTGATGCAACAGCAGATAAGATCAGTGCACAGCAGGCTACCTTTAGTTCAGTTGTTAATTCATCCATGAGTCTCATTTCTTATGCAGCAGATGGAGCAAGTAGGGAAGCAGTTTCAGGCATCTCTATTAGGATGCAGGCTTGGATGCTTCATTGCGATTTTGCAGAGCCCTTTAAGTCTTCTTTTGTTAATGCTCCCTTTGATGCCTCATCTCTTTTTGGGCCAAAAGTCAAAGAAACTCTAACACGGTGTGAGCAGGAGGCTAAGACGCTATCTGCTGTTGGAGTGTGTTTTTCCACACCCACTAGACCATGTCCAAAAGGTCAGAGGGGTAGTGGGAAGATGTGTTTTCAGGAAATCTCAGCTGTCTTACCAGGACATACAGGGTGGTAGTTCCCCCAGGGACAGGGGGGGAAACAATAATGGATGATGCTGTCCTCATGGCAGAGGGGTTCCGTAGAATCAGGGCTCCAGAAAATCTTTCTCTGATAGACCCTTTCAGTGCTCCTAAAGGAGTGCCCGCCTGCTCATCTCTGGAGGCTGTCAGAGGTAGATTTTCATTGCACCTCGAAACCTGGCAAAACATCACTGACGACAAATGGGTGCAAGACATAATATCCAGGGGTTATATGATTCCCTTTTCCTTCCCCACTCCCGCAAACAAGTCAGTTTCAGACATGCCACCCAGTCAACAGGAGGAAGCAACATTAGAAATTCAGAAGTTGCTCAGGAAAAAGTCATCCAGGAAGTCCCCGCAGACCAGAGAGGATCTGAAACGTACTCAAGATTCTATTTAGTCCCAAAGAAAACAGGGGACTGGAGACCAATATTGGATCTCAGCAACCTGAACAAATCAGTGAAGAAAACCAAGTTCTGGATGGTAACACTGCAGTCTATAATTCCACTCCTGGGAAAAGACAACTCTATAGACCTTCAGGATGTGTACTATCACATCAAGATGGAAAGGTGATCTGAAGGGACCTGCGCTTCCAGCTAGGAGCCAGTCATTTCCAGATGCTCTTCGTGTTTCACTGTTGCAGTCATCACACTTGGGTTATCCTGCCATGGGTAGCCCTCAGTCGGCCCAAATACCAGAGGCTTAGTATTTCTAAGTCGGTTGCTGTCGCTCCAGAACGTCAGGTCATCAGTGGTATAAAATCAGGCAGCCGACGCCTTTACATCAGTCTTTTTTGCCGAGAAGCCTGAAGCAAAAGCAGTTCACACGAGTGCCGGTTGGCCGCTACCTGAGTTTCGTTTCCGAATTTAAGTTGAAGTCTTCTAAAGCTAAATACCCCATTGGGGATCCTCTTTTTCTTGCTCTAACCAATGTCAGAAAAAGTTAACAATTGACTCACCTGTGGAAAGCAAATACCACACCAAGGCTTCCATTCTTACTGCGTCACCTGTTTAGGCCCAGACAACGACATACTTCGCTGTCGCTTTTGTGCTTTGTTCAACTCCAGAACTATACATTGTCAGGCCCTTATTGCAGCTAAAGTTTTTTGCTGTCAGTCCCCATATTCCGATATGGCTTCAGTAAGCCATCCGACTACTGATCTTCTGAAAAAACGTAAGGATAAAGACAGAGACAGACTGCACAGGTCCAAAGCTGCCAATGACACTTCCGTTAAGCTAGTCATCAGTTCTCCGGTCCTCAGTGAGGCGCTTTTGCAGCCCCTGATGCCCACTTCTGTGGATTTGCAGGCCGCTACCAAGACCCGTTTGGAGTCTGGTATGCCACGAGACTTTTCTTCGACTAAGGATCCAGCGGATGTCTCTACCTTGGATGGGTCCGGAGCCACTGAGCAGGTACCAGTTCCAGAGGAAGTTCTTCACACTATCGATACTTGACACAAACCGATGACTTTTCGTGTCTTCAGTTTTTTCTAAAACTACCGAGTTTCTAAGGCTCAGGGTATGAACTATGCCTAAAAAAAAGATGGCCCAAGCTCAGGTACCTGTTTCCATGCCTCAGTCTCAAATGTTTAAAATGGCGGAAGACCTTATCATACTTGTTAGGGGAAGTCAGCCTACCCCTTACAAAAGAAGGAGACTTGTCCCCAGCAGTTTTATCTGACCAGGAGTCAGGCCATTCCTTCTGCCTCTCCTCCAGAGGATTTTTCATTCGGTGAAACCCTACATACTTTAAGGGAGCATTTCCAGTGGGAATGTCAGGACTATCCTCAGTCTAAAAAGAGACCCAGGGAATTCTTAGATTTACCACAGCACAGACCTTTAGCCATTCCTTCTGTCTTGGATGTTGTGGATGATGTTTTTATGGAATCCAGTTCGACTCCTGACACCCTTCCTCCTGCTCCCAGGAAACCTGACCGGTATTACAGAGTCCCTGACTCTCACAAATTCCTTTTCAAAAATCCTACTGCTGACCCAGAGGTCATCTCCCAAGGACCTAAAGGAATTAAAGCAATTTCAGCTAAGAATCCCACCCCTTCAGGCAGGGATTCCCAAGCTTTAGACAGATGGGGTAAAAAAGTATACACCTCTGCAACTCTTGCCATAGGGCGCTAAATTGTCAGTTCCACATGTTGAAGTACCAGCAACATACCATGGAACTCCTCAAACAAAAAATATCTACCATTCCTGTTTGTGCAGAAAATAAAGAATTACAAGGGTTATGCATTCTGCAAGCTAAGTTACTAAACACACCTTGCCATGTGGCTTTGATACCCTAGAAGCATCTTGCAAGGCAGCAGTCACTGGTTCTGCACTTAGAAGGCATGCTTGGCTTAAGGAACAGACCTTGCCAGACCATGTTAAATCAAAACTATTGGACGCACCATTGAACAAAGACAATTTGTTTGGTACCAAGGCAGAAGAGGTCTTAAAAACGATGGAAGAAAAAGCTAAATTTGTGCAGACAGTTAAAGACTTCTTACAGGTCCAGCCTCCGAGGTTTAGTAGATATTGCCCCTCCAAACACTGGTCCATTCTGGCCTCCTCCAGGCCAGCTCACCCAAGACCTAGGGAAGTAGACTCCTCAGACAGCAGTCCCAGGGAATGCAGAGATCTAAGCAATGGAGTCCTTCCACTTTAAAAAAACAGGGAGTGCTAAGTCACCCCCTTATGGAAAGAACTCGCAATGACTTTACACCTCCCCCCTTACCTCTGACCACCTGCTTGTGCCCCTAGGAGGAAAACTTTCCTCCCATGCAAACAACTGGGCCTCTATTACCAACGACTGATGGGTCCTCAACATAGTGTCCCAGGGATACAATTTTTATTTCCACACACTGCCAACCCCAAAAGGGTTCCCAGATCTTCCTCCAAACCAGTGGGCAGAGGCCAAAAAACAAGTTCATTCCCTGCTCTCCATGAGGGCAATACAGCCTGTTCCTGCAGACCAGCTAGGCCAAGGTTTCTACTCCAGGCTTTTCCTGGTACCCAGAAAAGAGGGCACCTGGCGCCCAATCCTCGATCTATCAATTCTAAACACCTTCCTGGTGATACTAAAATTCAAAATGCTCACCCTCCAGCAGCTTTTTCCTATGCTTTCCAAGGATGCTTGGTTAGCCACCCTAGACCTAAAAGAGGCCTACCTACACATCCCAGTCATGGAATCTTGCAGGAAATATCTACGTTTTAGGTCAGGATCTATGCACTTTCAGTTATCTGCACTTCACTTTGGCTTATCGACTGCTCCCAGAGTTTTTACAAAATGCCTGGCTCCAGCCATTGCTTTTTGCAGACAAAGAAATATTCAAATTTACCCTTACTTAGACAACTGCCTGATTCAGGCAGACAGTCAGGAAAAGCTGTTACAGCACCTGACCTTTGTAAAGGACCTACTGACCTCCCTGGGGTATACTATAAACGAATAGAAATCAAAACTAGTCCCCACTCAAAAAATTGTATTCCTGGGAGCAAGCCTGGACACAGCATCCCAAATGACATTCCTTACTCCAGAAAAACAAGCCTACCTGACAGGCTGCTTCTCTCAACTAGCCACCAGAACCCAGTTACCACAAGGAAAATCCTGTAAGCTCTGGGGTTCATGGTCTCCTGCATTCTACTCATTCCATATGCCAGACTGCATATGAGGAAACTACAGTGATACCCAAAAAGCCTTTGGTGTCAACACTCTCAAGACCTGGCAGCTATCATAGCTATGATACCCTGTCTAAGGAAATTTTCTTTGGTGGGCAGCAGCGTGCAACCACAACAAGGGTCTTCCCTTCTCACAACCCCACTCCACCCAGACCCTCACCACAGACGCATCACATTATGTCTAGGGTACACACCTGGACGGCAGGTGCATTCAGGGCCATTGGAGCCCAAATCATGTACATCTGCACATCAAAAAAAAAAAGAGATGCTAGCTGTTCAGCACGCTCTGACAGCTTTCAGACCCCTACTCTCCCCAGGGCCTCTAGTGATCAAAACAGACACCACCACAGTGATGTGCTGTATCAACAAGCAGGGCGGAACTCACTCTTATCCTCTCTGCAGACTCGTCCTGACCCTTTGGCACACGGCTTCAGCCATGCAAATTCACCTGCTAGCGCAATTCCTGCCAGGTTCCCTAAATTCTCTGGCAGACAACTTAAGCAGAAACCTGCTAGACCCACATGAGTGGCAGCTAGACAACAGAACCTTCACCCTTGTAACCCAGAAATGGAGCACCCCAAAGGTGAACCTCTTTGACTCCCACAACAATCACCAGCTCAGCAAATTCTGCACCAGGGAACCTCACAGCAGGGTCTGGAAAGTGGATGCTCTATCCTTCCAATGGGTAAACCTCTTGATCTATGCATTTCCCCTCTACCACTAATTTCAAGGGTACTGCTCAAAATAAGGGAGGAAAAACCAAGGGCATTCTTGATTTCCCCAGACTGGCCATGCCAGCACTGGTACCCACTCCTGCGCAGTCTGTCACCCCTGGCACTATGACACCTACCTCAGATCCCAGCACTCCTGCCCCAGAAGAATGGAGAATTCATGCAAACAATTACAGACCCTGAACCTGGAAGCCTGGCTTATTCCCTGACCTCTTCTCCAGCTGCCAGCCTAAGCAAACAAGTCCTGGATGTTATACATGAGGTCAGATGCCCCAGCACTAGGAAATCCTATGCTGACAAGTGGAAAAGGTTTTGCACCTGGATCCAGGCTAAAGGAGCTGAAACAGCACAGCCCTCCCTACCTCTCATCCAGGATTACCAGGCAGACCTACTACACACGGGCCTATCCTTCTCTTCTATTAAAATTCATGCCTCTGCCATCGCTGCTCATTACAGCACAGAGCCACCTCTCTTCTCACTCCCTCTCATCAAACAGTTCCTAAGAGGGGCTAACAATTTAAGGCCACCCAGAAGAACTCCTACCCCAGCTTGGGACCTTAACTTTGTGTTGGAAAAGCTCACCCTACCCCCCCCCCCCCCTTTGAGCCTGCAGCTTCAGCAGAGGTAAAATTCCTGTCTTGGAAAACAGCCTTGATTCTGGCCAACACTTCAGCTAGAGAGTTTCAGAGCTACAAGCACTCATGGGTGTAGAGCCCTTCATCATTTTCCATGCTGACAGGATCTCCCTCAGGACTAACCCAACTTTCATCCCTAAAGTGGTGTCCAGTGTGGCTCTCAACCAATCAATTCATTTGCCCATCTTTTTCCTAAACCCACAAAACAAGGGGGAAAGAATTCTGCATAATATAGATGTGCACAGACAGCTCAGATTCTACCTGGATAGGACTAAATCTTTTAGGAAAACTGACCAATTGATAGTCAGCTTTGCAGCAGAGGCAGTGGGCAAAAGACCATATCCAAACAATCAATCTCTAAATGGATAGCACACTGCATCAATTTCTGCTGCAAACACCACTGAAAACCATCCCCTAAGGGGGTCAGGACACATTCCACCAGGTCAACCTCCACCTCTGCAGCTTTTCTTAGAGAGGTCCCCACCAGGGACATCCTAGAGGCTGCAACTTGGACTTCTGTTTATACCTTCACCAAGCATTACCACCTGCCTATCTTCTCCAAATCCAGGGCAGGCTTTGCAACCGCAGTCTTGTAGGGCATCCTAGTCAGCCCCCAGTCTTCTTGACTGCCTCCACCCTTTTCTTCAGCTTTGGGAATCAACCCAAGTGTGATGACTGCAACAGTGAAACACAAAGAACATAGTACAGTTGTGTACACTTTCCGTAAATGTAGATGTTCTTGTTTATTCACTGTTGCAGTCCTGGTTTCCCACCCTCCATCCCCCTTGTCTTTCTCTCCATCCCCCTTGTCTTTCTCTCTCTCTCCCTTACTCCTTACAGGGAATTTTTGGTATTTACTTTCTACTGATGGTGTTCTTCCACCATAACCTAGCTCCCTATTTGGGGGCTCCTGCCAGTTGGGGCAAGAGAAACTGATGTAATGGCGTCAGCTGCCTGATTTTATACCACTGATGACCTGACGTCAGTCCTGGAGTGACAGCAACCGACACAGAAATACTAAGCCTCTGGTATTCGGGCTGACTGCGGGCTACCCCTGGCAGGATAACCCAAGTGTGATGACTGCAACAGTGAATACAGTTGAACATCTACATTTATGGTAAGTGTACACAGCTGTACTTTTTGAGCTCTGCCCTTTGGTCTCACTGTAGCCCCCAGAGTGTTCACCAAATACATGGCAGTAGTGGCGGCGCACCTCAGATGCCAGGGATTCCAGGTGATTTCGTATTTGGATGACTGGCTTATAACCGCCCACACCAGGCGTCCACTGCTACAAGCCAGAGAATATACACTTCAGCTTCGCTCCAAATTAGGAATTACCATAAATGACGACGAATCCTCTTTAGAACCATTTCAAAATTTTACCTTTATAGGTGCAGAAATAAATAGTCAACCTCCTACTGAAGCTTCCTCAAGACAGGGCACTTGACATTCGCCTAGATACAGGCTGACTAATCAGAAAAAAATTGAGCCACAGTAAAACAGCTACTACAGACCTGGGGAAAGATGGCAGCATCTATTGCACTCATTCCACCAGCACATCAATACATGAGGATTCTACGATGGTTGCTTTCCACACAATGATCAATTCTAGAACTACCAATGTCTCAAAAGATTCTCATAACCAGATCTTACAAGGAGGATCTCGACTGGTGGATTTACTCTCCATCAGTGTCTAAGGGCCGTCCATTTGCCTTCCGTCAACCCCAAGCCATGGTGATCCCCCCCCCCATATGCTTCCCAGATTGGGGGGGATTATCTGGGAAAGACTATCCAAGGAACCTGGCAAGAACACGAGGCTCACTTGCATATAAACATCTCAGAGATGAGAGCAGTGCTATTAGCATTGCAGGCATTTCAAGACTCTCTCTGTCTAATAACCATAGTAATTCTATCAGACAGTATGTCGGTGGTCTGGTACATAAACAGGGGGGAACCAGATCTTATCCCCTTTGTTGAAAAGCTCTAAGGGTTTGGCAGTGGGCAACATCCTCCAATCATTTTCTAATTGCAGTGCATATCCCAGGGAAATCCAATGTGTTTGCGGACAAACTGAGCAGGGCCATCTTATGGCCCCTCAATCAAGTAGAAGTGGAAGAAGTTTTCCGGAAATGGGGCCAGCCTTGCTGCGATCTTTTTGCATCATCCCCCAGAGGGACCCACCAAGGGATGCACTTGTTCATAACTGGCCTCCGGGACTCCTATATGCTTTTCCTCCCATTCCCAAGTTATTACAGAAAGAGAGGTTGCTGGAGACCACGATAATCCTGATTGCTCCCCATTGACCTTGTTAAATCTGGTTTCCCTTTCTACAGTCTCATCTCTGGGGCAAACCATGTATTCTTGACCCAGTTCCAAATTTACTTGAGACATCCATCAGGAATGGCATATCCCAACCTTCACAACTTCAAGTTGACAGCTTGACTGCTCGATTTCCCTTGATTGCCAGGTTTCCCTGTCTGTCATCTCCAGTAAAACATATTCTGCTGTCCTCCCATAGAACCTCTACGCATAAGGGTATACAAGAGTAAATGGAATAGGTTTGTAATATGGACGACTGATAACCAGGTAGATCCCTTTTCTGTGCCCATTCACTTTATATTGGGATTTCTAACTAAGCTTTTTCTTGAAGGTGCGGTTACATCTACCGTTAAGGTCCAACTAGAAGCAATTTCAAATCTCCATGTAGGAGAGAATGCTTCTGCTGAGCCATTTTGAAGGGCACAACAATGATTAGACCTTCATACAAAAATCCAACTCCCCCTTGGGATCTCAACTTCATTTTAACAAATATCATTTATGCCCCCTTTGAACTGTCAGCAACATGCAATTTAAAATTTTTGTTTTGGAAAACACTTTTCTTGGTAGCTATCACCTCAGCCAGAAGAGTGTCAGAACTACAGGCTCTGTCACCCAGGCATCCATATTTGATTTTTCTAAAGGGTAGAGTTTCTTTATGTAACAATTCTTCGTTCCTCCCAAAAGTTGTATTGGAAAGCAACCTATACCAAACTATTGAGTTACCTGTTTTCTTTCCTAATTACCAAAACAAAGGCGCATACTCCCTACATCTTCTGGATGTACATAGACATTTGTGTTTCTACTTGCACAGAACTTCAGAGTTTAGGAAATCTGATCATCTTTTCATATCTTATTCTGAGGCTAGGAAAGGTCTACAGTCTCAAAAGTTACATTGTTTAGATGGCTCGCCTTTTGTATATCTTGCATCTACTTTCCAAAAACAAACCTCTTTCTTTTCCTGTTAAAGCACACTCTACTAGATCAGTTGCGACTTCAGCAGCCTTTCAGGTAAGGCTTTCCTGGGCCAGTATCTGTGCTCCAGCAGCATAGGCTAAGCAGCATACCTTTATTACTCATTACAAAGTGGATTTGGCCTCCAGGAGTAGGGCTTGCTTTGGTTCTATGGTTCTGAGGAATATTCTTCCATGAGCCACCCAGGAATTACGTTGCTTGGGATGCGGTCCCATCAGTGACCATAAAATCAAGACTGACAACAACTCATAAAGAAGTTATGATGCTCTTCGTGTTTCACTGTTGCAGTCATCACATTTGGGTTATCTGCTTGCAGTAGCCCTCAGTTGGCCTGATTATCAAAGTCTTGGGTCCTGCATTGGTTGCTGTCTCATCTCCCATGACATCAGGCAGTCAGGGGTATAAAGCATGCAGCTGATGCCATTACATCAGTCTTTCTTGCTGTGCAGTGCCCGAAGCAGAAGCAGTTCGCAAGTGCCGGTCGGCCGACTCCTGAAATTTTCATTTTCGAGTTTCAGAACCGATGTCTTCAACTAAAGCGAAGTACTCCGTTGGGGAAACTTTTTCTTGTTCTAAACCGATGTCAGTAAAAGTCAATAATTGTATTTCTTGTGGAAAGCAAATACTTCATAAAGATTTTCATTCATACTGTATTCCTTGCCTAGGCCCTGACCACAACGTACCTTGCTGTTGGTTTTGTGCCTTATTTAAACAACAAACTATTCGTCGTCAGTGTATTTACGCTTCTAAATATTTTGGTACTCTGTTCAATTATCCAGATATGTCTTCGGTATGCCATCCGACTACTGACGCTCCGAAAAAACGCAAAGATGAAGACAAAGACAGGCCGCCTAGGTCCAAAGCTGCCGATGACGCTTCTCCTAAGCTAGTCACCAGTTCGCCGGTACTCAGTGAGGCGCTTTTGCAGCCCCTGATGCCCGCTACTTCAGATTTGCAGGCCTCTACTGAGACCCATTTATATGCCGTGAGATGCTTCAACTGTGGAACCTGCGGATGTCTCTACCTTGGATGGGTCTGGAGCCGCTGTGCAGGCACCGGCTTCTGAGGGTGTATTCAGGCCTACTGACTTGCATATTAAACCGACACCATCTTCTTCTTCAAGGCCTAAAACTCAAACCATGCCTAGAAAAGCGATGCCCAGACTGCATGGTCAGGCCTTCATGCTTAAAAAACAAATGATAAGAATGGCTGAAGACCTTATTACTATAATCGGGGGAAGCCAACCTTCCCCCTCTAAGAAACCTAGGACTGAATTTGTTTATGATACTTATGACCAGGATTCTGAAATTTCTGTTTCCTCTGATGACCAGGATTTACCCTTATCCTCCTGTGAGGATTCTGATGCAGAGGACTCTATTCCCTCTGCTTCCTCCCAGAGGATTTCTCTTTTGGTGAAATCTTGCATACTCTTAGGTAGCATTTTCGCTGGGAAAGCCAGGATTACTCTGATTCTAAAAAGAGGCTTAGGGATGTCTTACTCCTGCCCCAACACAGGCCTTTAGCTGTCCCTCCTCTACTAGACATTGTTGATGATGCCTTTTCGGAATCTAGCTTGGCCCCTGACTCTTTACCTCCTGCTCCCAGAAAACCTGATAGATATTACAGGGTTCCTGACTCTCACAAGTTATTTTTTAAAAATCCTACTGCGGATCCTGAGACCACTTCACAGGGACCCAAGGGCATTAAGGCTACTACTACCAAAAATCCTACACTCTCTAATTGAGATTCCAGGGCACTGGATAGATGGGGTAAGAAGGTATACACTTCTGCAACCTTGCCCATTAGGGCCTTAAACTGCCAGTTTCATATGTTAAAGTAGCAGCAGCATACTGTTGGATTGCTTAAACAAAAAATGATGTTGATTCCTGACTGTGCTGAAAATAAGGATTTACAGGATTTAATTCATTCTGCTGAACAGGTTGGAAAACATACTTTGTAATGTGGTTTTGATTCACTAGAGGCATCTTGCGAGGCTGCTGTCACTGGGTCTGTACTTAGAAGGCATGCTTGGCTTAAGGAGCAATCTTTGCCAGATCATGTTAAAGCTAAATTGCTGGATGCTCCCTTAAACCAGGACCGCCTGTTTGGCAACAAAGCAGAAGAAGTTCTTAAAAAGATGGAGAAAAAAGCTAAGCCCATGCAAACTGCTAAAGATTTCCTACAAGTACAACCTGTAAGATTTAGTAGGCATTTGCCCTCTAAGAATTGGTCCTTTACTGCCTCTTCCAGGTCTTCAGTCCAAACCCAGAACCAGCAGAACACCCAGGCTTCAGTCCCAGGGTACGCACAGGACTAAGCAGTGGGGGGGCTCCCACTTCCAAATCAGGGAGTAGTAAGACTCCCCCTTATGGTAAGCTGTCTCAATGACTTAATTTTAAAACTTCCAAGCACTTCTCAACTGACTGCTCCTTTAGGGGGAACGATTGCTCTGCAGGCAAAAAACTGGGAACTCATTAACCAGGACAAATAGGTTTTAAATATAGTTTCCCAAGGATACAGATTTCACTTCCACACGTTACCAACCCCAAACGGTTGGCCAGATCTACCCCCAAATCAAAGGCTATTCAGACTGTACCAGAAGAGGAAAAGGGGCAAGGTTTCTACTCAAGACTTTTCCTAGTAGCCAGAAAAGACAACTCATGGTGTCCTATCCAAAACACCTTTTTGGTGATTCCAAAATTCAAGATGCTAACTCTTCACCAGTTGCTTCCTATGCTAGTCAAGAATGCTTGGTTTGCAACACTGGATTTAAAGGAAGCCTACCTGCACATCCCAATCAGGGAATCTTGCAGAAGATACCTATGCTTCAAAGCAGGCTACATGCACTATCAGTTCCCTGCACTGCCCTTTGGCTTTTCTACTGTGCCCAGAGTATTCACAAAGTGCCTAGCTCCAGTCATTGCATTTTATAAGCAAAGAAATATTCAAATATACCCATACCTGGACGATTGTCTAATTCAGGCAGAAAGCCAGGACATACTTTTGAATCATCTGGCATTTGTACAAAAGGTACTTACTTGTCTGGGGTACACCATAAACAAAAAGAAATCACATCTTGTACCCTGTCAACAAATTATATTCTTGGGAGCAAGCTTGAACACAACTTCCCAGATGACTTTCCTCACACCAGAGTAACAAATTTATTTGACAACTTACTTCAAACTAATGGCCACAAAAACCTTGCTATCTGCAAGGCAAATACTGCAAGCCTTGGGGTTCATGGCCTCCTGCATTCTACTAATTCCATATACAAGACTGCATATGAGGAAACTACAAGGGTATCTAAAAAGCTTATGGTGCCAACATTCTCAGGATCTAGAAGCAATGATTCCTATCATACCTTGCCTACAGTTAGTTCCTTTGGTGGGCAGAGGCCTGCCACCAAAACAAGGGACTACCATTCATTCTACCCCTGCCGGCCAAACCCTAACAACAGACGCATCAGACTATGCATGGGGGGCTCACCTGGCAGGGAAGTGCATTCAGGGCAAATGGAACCCAAGTCAAATGCACCTGCATATCAATCAAAAAAAAATGTTAGCTGTACAGAATGCTCTGACAGCCTTCAAGGACCATATTCTTCCAGGGCAATTAATGGTAAAGACGGACAACACCACTCTTATGTGGTACATAAACAGGCAGGGGGGTACCCATTCGTACCCCCTCTGCAGACTAGCCATGGCTCTGTGGAACACAACCTTGAGCTACCAAGTGCATCTACAGGCTCAGTTCCTGCCAGGAAATCTAAATACACTGGCAGACGAACTAAGCAGAAATCTCATGGACTCACACAAGTGGAAACTGGAAACAAAGACTTTCAACATGTTGCTTAACAAATGGGGAAGCCCAGATATAGACCTGTTTGCCTCCCCCCAGAACTACCAATTGGACAAATTCTGCACAAGGACTCCCCACAAACAAGCTTGGAAAGTGGATGCTCTGTCCTTCAGCTGGAAAAATCTATCAGTTTATGCCTTTCTTCCTCTGCCTCTCCTCTCCAAAGTACTACTAAAGATCAAACAGGACAAACCAAGGACGATACTGATTGCACCAGACTGGCCACGCCAACACTGGTACCCCCTCTTGCGCAATGTGTCACTGCTGGCTCCATGGCACCTGCCTCAGTCCCCTACCCTGCTGTCACAGCAGGAGAGCCAGAGTCTGCACCCTCGGCTTCAAACACTGAACCTGGCAGCCTGGATAATTACCTAATCTCTCTATTACCATCCCTCAGTAAGCAAGTGTTGGATGTCATTTTGAAGGCAAGGAGGCCTAGTAGTAGAAATTCTTATGCTGAAAAATGGAAAAGATTCTATGCCTGGAACCAAACTCAAGGGATGGGCACAGCAGCACCCAATTTACCTCAGATTCTTCAATACTTAACTGAGATGCTTCACAAGGGCCTTTCTTTTTCCTCCATCAAAATTTATGCCTCAGCCATTTCAGCTCATTACAACACAGAACCACCCCTCTTCTCTCATCCACTGCTTAAGCAGTTACTCAGAGGGGCCAAAAACTTAAGACCACCCAGTAGAGCCCCAGCTCCAGCTTGGGACCTTAACTTTGTATTGGAAAAACTCACTCTTCCTCCTTTTGAGCCAGCTGCAAGTGCAGAGTTAAAATTCCTTTCTTGGAAAACAGCCTTCCTTTTAGCAATCACTTTAGCAAGAAGGGTATTTGAATTACAGGCCCTTTCATGCGGACAGGGTGTCCCTCAGGATGAATCCCTCCTTCATGCACAAGGTAGTATCCAGTGTGGCTCTTAATCAGTCCATTCATTTGCCAACCTTCTTTTCTAATCCACAGAACAAAGGGGAACGGATACTGCACTCATTAGATGTGCACAGACAACTTAGATTTTACTTGGACAGGACTAAACCTCAAAGGAAATCTGAACAACTGCTGGTGGCATTTGCTGCAGGGGCAGAGGGGAAAGTTATTTCAAAGCAAACCATTTCTAAATGGATAGGCCATTGCATTCATTTCTGCTATAAGCACCATGGAAAACCTATCCCACAGGGGATTAGACCACATTCAACCAGGGCTGCATCTACCTCTACAGCCTTTCTCAGAGGTGTCCCTACCAGGGACATCCTAGAAGCTGCTACCTGGAGTTCTGTACATACTTTCACCAAGCATTACCATTTGCCAATTTTCTTTAAATCCAGAGCTGGCTTTGCCACTGCAGTCTTGCAGGGCCTTTTAGCTCGTCCTAATGCTATCTAAATTCCTCTTCCCATCCTTAGCTTTGGAAATCTACCCAAATGTGATGACTGCAACAGTGAAACACGAAGAACATAGTACGGTTATGTACACTTACCATAAATGTAGATGTTCGAGTGTATTCACTGTTGCAGTCCTGGTTTCCCTCCCTCCTCTATTCTCCTTTACTATGCTTAAAAGCTTTTTGGTGTATTTGCTTTTTTGTTGGAGGTATAACCTTGCATATATATATTTAATTGCTTCCCATTATGGGAGCACCTGACATCTGGGGCAAGAAAAACTGATGTAATGGCGTCGGCTGCATGCTTTATACCCCTGACTACCTGATGTTATAGAAGATAAGACAGCAACCGATGCAGGACCCAAGACTTTGATAATCAGGCCGACTGAGGGCTACTGCAAGCAGATAACCCAAATGTGATGACTGCAACAGTGAATACACTCGAACATTTACATTTATGGTAAGTGTACACTACTGTACTTTCTTACCATAATATTTCATGTGTGTTGTCCATCTCAACCTTTTTTCTCACAACCCCGCCCTCCACCCCCCTCCTTGAAGATAAGTGGACTATGGTTTCATGGATCTGTATAGCCTCAGAAGTTCTATTATCATTTATGGAATTTCAATATTATTGAAGAAAATAATGCTATCTGGGTGGGCAAACAAGATCTGAGGAAGTAGGGGAACTGCATTCTGGGTAGGGAAGAGGCCCATGAGCTTTGCTGAAGACTTTGAGCTATTGGAAAGGCCAAGACACATCCGACTCATCGGATCTATCCCATCAGTGAGAATAAAGGTCAAGATGGACAACACACATGGAATGTTATGGTAAGAACATAACTTTTTATCCAATAGCATTTATAAAAGCAAGCAGCAGTAGTCAACATCTTTCTTGGCCAAATTTGAAAAAGGTTCAAGTAATTCCGAACTCCTCACTAGGCTCCCATCAGGACACAAGTGCTCAACAGCAGTAGAATTGTGCTCACTGGTTCTATCCCCCCCTATCTGCTAGATCCCTGAAAGGCTTGAACGCCAGAAGGACACCTCCCCTGCTGTAACCTAACTGGAAACTTTCCTGCACTGTCCCTCGACTCTGAAAAGATCTGCCAAGGTTCTATCCCCCTCTATCTGTTAGACCCCTGAAAGGCTTGAACGCCAGAAGGACACCTCCCCTGCTGAAACCTAACTGGAAACTTTTCTGCACTGTCCCTCGACTATGAAAAGATCTGACAAGGTTCTATCCCCCTCTATCTGCTAGATCCCTGAAAGGCTTGAATGCCAGAAGGACACCTCCCCTGCTGAAACCTAACTGGAAACTTTCCTGCACTGTCCCTCGACTCTGAAAAGATCTGCCAAGGTTCTATCCCCCTCTATCTGCTAGATCCCTGAAAGGCTTGAACGCCAGAAGGACATCTCCCCTGCTGAAACCTAACTGGAAACTTTCCTGCACTGTCCCTCGACTCTGAAAAGATCTGCCAAGGTTTTGTCCCCCTCTATCTGCTAGATCCCTGAAAGGCTTGAACGCCAGAAGAACACCTCCCCTGCTGAAACCTAACTGGAAACTTTCCTGCACTGTCCCTCGACTCTGAAAAGATCTGCCAAGGTTCTGTCCCTCTCTATCTGCTAGATCCCTGAAAGGCTTGAACGCCAGAAGGACACCTCCCCTGCTGAAACATAACTGAAAACTTTCCTGCACTGTCCCTTGACTCTGAAAAGATCTGCCAAGGTTAATATTATCTTATCCTGTCTGCATGTACTATATTGATTAGCCATACCGGGTCTACAGCACTACCAGTAATCCCTCAAAGCCCCACAATCAATCCTAAAATACTAAACTGGGTTATTTCCTATATCTAAGGATTACCTAGTGAACATATCTAAGTTTCTAGGTATATTACTAGCATAAATTAATTCAGACCCACAGAAGGAAGCTCCTTTTTACTGTAGGCTCTGTAGCCCAGTTTTCTGCCTTAGATTTTAGCACTCAGAAACTGAGCTTAATCATACTAACTAAGGAAAAACAGTTGAGCTCCCTGCATAAAACATATAAAACTAGAAATTGCATAGCATAAACCTGAAGCAGAGGTTTAAACTCTTGAGCTCTGTACAAAAATAGCAGACAATTGGCAGAAGAAAGCTTAATGTGAGAAAAAGCTGCAAAAAGTGATTACTAACAGTATACTACGTAAAAATTGTATACTGAAGACAAAAACAAGGGTAAGAAGGTATTTAAAACAAACAAATTAAAAAAGCCTCATTGTACTTAATGTGTTGATAGTTTCCCACAGCTAGCTGGTTTCTTTGCATTAGCCCCACTACACTCGCCCTCGCTCCACGCCCCATCCTGCCCCCAAAATTCCTCCCACCCCTAGATGTGCTAAATTTATAGCCACAACTGCGACTCCCTTAATTATAGAACCAATCAGCAATTGTTAGACCCACCCTAACCACAACACCCTCCCTATTTCTCTACTCTACCCTCATCTACTACCCTCCCAACCCCATTCTTAAACAGTTGTAAGTTGCAAAACCTCTTCAGTGCCTGTACAAGCCTCAACCCCACCTTTCAATTCAAAGCCCTCCTACTACCTTTTACCTATGCTGATAATTATGTATTTTATCACAGCTTATGAACATCTCTCCCTTCCAGGCTCCCAGTACCCCATATCACAGACCAATACTCATGCTCTTTCACATAACTTTAATCAGCCACTACTCCCCCTCCCTTCCAACTCCCATATTACAATAACTCAACAGCTCATTCGAGTCAGTTATGTTAACCCTAGAACTAAACACTACTACAAACTATTATTCAAACTTCAAAAACTAATAATCTGTTCTCAAATTAACCTCACAATGGGTGGGGACATCCACCCCAACCTAGGACCAACCCCATCAGAAATAAACAACCCAATATATAATATCCCCTCTAGCCTCCAAAACTTGAACATCTCCTCTACCCCTCTCCTCATCTGCCACCTAAACATCAGAAGGCTAAATAATAAAATCCACTACCTGCATGCCCTCTTAGCAGTACCCTCCCCAGATGTACTATGTCTTACAGAAACCTGGCTTAAGCCATCCACCACTGACAATGAAGTTACTCCTCCAGGTTACAATATAGTAAGACTGGACCGCACCTCAAAGAAGGGAGGCGGGGTAGCTGTCTTATATAAATCTTCAATTAATGTAACTATTTCCAACTCTCCACAAGTTTCTCAAGCTGATAAAGCTGAAATACTCTTTACAAAACTACAAATTAACCAGCATAAATCTGTAAACATCGGCTGCATTTATATCCCACCTGGCAACAACACCAATATCATTGAAGACATTCTACAGTGGCTGTCAATAAACTCCCCACAAGAAACTATTGTTTTAGGTGACTTTAATATAGACTGGAACACCTGCTCCTCAGACTTCCCTACTACCCGCATAACTCTATATGGTTTCTCCCAAGTCATAACCTCCATCACCAGAACTAGTAAGCCCAATAACAAAGAAAGCATACAAGATTGGATTCTCATTAATAACCCTCCCCAAATGTATAAGGCAGGTACCCAACCTGAGGAAATAAGTGATCACCTCCTAACATATATACTCAGACAAAAAAATGATATTCCTCAAATACCTAGCTTCAGATTTTATTCTATTCTATTCTATCAGGAAGAATAAGAGCTTCAATCAAACCAAATTCCAATTAGAACTTCAAACATGTAACTGGAATAGACTAAAACTACTCCCACTAGATGAGGCAGTATCATACTTGAACTCCACATTTCTTACAATCCTTAACAGTCATGCATCCATGCGGACCATCAGAACAAAGAAAAAAGCACTGTGGCTGTCCAAAGAAACTAGACAAAAAATCATAAATAGAAATAAAGCCTGGTTGTCTTGGAAAACCAATAAAAGCCCTAAGGATCAACTAGTATATAAACAGCTAAGAAATGATACTAAGAAGTCTATAATGTTAGACAAAAAAGATTACTGTAACCTGCAACATAAACATCAAAATCGACCACAAAAATTTTGGTCCAGTTTAAACAATCTTCTCCATCCAGGTAATACTACTACCCCTACCCCTGCATCTATCCTCCAAAAACCTCCAGAAAATATTGCCAACACGTTCAACACCTTCTTTATGGAAACTATACAATCCCTTGCCAACCAACTGGGCCAGAACAGCCTAGACCCTATTAACCCCATATCCAATACCCACCCATCCTTTAACTTTCAACCTGTACCAACAGCATTTATCCGATCCTTAATCAAGAAACTGAGACCCACCACCCTTTCAGCAGACCTAGTCCCGGCTGAATATCTTCAAAAGGCTGCAAATGCAATAGCATATCCCATCTCAATATTAATTAACAGAACCATCTCTGAAGCATATATCCCCTCCATCTGGAAAATTTCCTATGTAATTCCTCTCCATAAAGGGGGTAACTCCACTGATCTATCAAATTACCGGCCCATCACCATTCTGTCCCCCCTGGCTAAAATTATGGAAAAATGTATCCACAAGCAACTCCTTCATTACCTCAATTTGCGCAATCTCCTAGCTCCCTCCCAGCATTGATTTAGACCCCACCGTAGTACCACCACAGCCCTTCTATCCTTCTCTCAAACAATAAATCAAATTCGTAATAATAATACGCCCTCCTCTGCTGTCTTTCTTGACCTGTCGAAGACATTTGATATGGTAAACCACCAGCTACTCATTCAAACACTAAAACCTCTTGCCATAGACAGCCCAGCAATACGCTGCTTTCAATCCTACCCAAGTGGCAGACAAGAAGCTGTGCTATGGAAGGATAGCCTTTCTTCCCTACTGCCAGTCATCCTTGGAGATGTTCTTCGTGTTTCACTGTTGCAGTCATTACATTTGGGTAATCTGCTGGCAGGATGCCCTCAGTCGGCCTGATTAACAAAGTCTTGGGTCCTGTGTTGGTTGCTGTCCCTCCATGACGTCAGGTCGTCAGGGGTATAAAACATGCAGCCAACACCATTACATCAGTCTTTCTTATTGCGCAGTGTCCGAAGCAGTAGCAGTTCGCAAGTGCCGGTCAGCCGACTCCTGAAATTTTCGTTTTCGAGTTTCAGAACTGAAGGCTTCAGCTAGAAAGCTAAGTACCCCATTGGGGAAACTTTTTCTTGCTCCTTACTGATGTCAGTAAAAGTTAATAATCGCATTACTTGTGGGAAGCAAATACCTCATAAGGATTTTCATTTGTACTGTATTCCTTGCCTAGGCCCTGATCACAACGCGCCTTGCTGTCGGTTTTGTGCTAAATTTATTCAACACACTGTTAAACGTCGATATATTTTTGCTTCTAAATATTTTGGTTCACATTTTAATTATCCAGAAATGTGGTCGGTTAGCAATCCGACTACCGGAATACCTAAAAAACGCAAAGAAAAAGACAGAGACAGGCTGTCGAGGTCCAAAACTGACGACGATGCTTCTCCTAAGCCAGTCGCCAGTTCGCCGGTACTCAGTGAGGTGCTTTCGCAGCCCCTGATACCCGCTACTTCTTATTCACAAGCCTCTACTGAGACTCATTCGGAGTCCGGTATGCCACGAGATGCTTCAGTTATGGAACCCGCGGATGTCTCTACCTTAAATGGGTCTGGAGCCGCTGTGCAGGCACCGGCTTCTGAGGGTGTTTTCAGGCCTACAGATTTGTATGTTAGACCAATGCCATCTTCAAAACTAAGGCCAAAATCTAAATCTATGTCTAAAAATCCGACGCCTGGGCCACATGTGCAGGCCCCTATGCCTAAAAAACAAATGATCAAAATGGCTGAAGATTTAATTACTCTGATCAGGGGTAGCTAACCCCCTCCCCCTTCTAAGAGGCCTAGGCAAGACATTGATTATGAATCTTCTGAACAGGATTCTATTTATTCTGACTCCTCTAATGAACAGGATTTGTCTATACCTACTTATGAGGACTCTGATGCAGAAGATGCCATTCCTTCTGCTTCTCCCCCTGAGGATTTTTCTTTTGGGGAAACTTTACATATCTTACGGGAACATTTCCACTGGGAAAGTCGGGATTTCTCTGAATCTAAAAAGAGACTTAGGGATTTTCTTCTTCCTCAACATAGGCCTTTGGCTATACCTCCTGTCCTAGACATTGTTGATGATGTTTTTACAGAATTTAGTATGGCTCCTTGTAAGCCAGACAGATACTACAGGGTTCCTGACTCCCACAAATTCCTTTTCAAAAATCCTATCGCAGATCCTGAAACCATTTCTCAGGATCCCAAGGGCATTAAGGCCTGTACTGCTAAAAATCCTACCCCTTCTGATAGAGATTCCAGGGCGCTGGATAAGTGGAGTAAGAAGGTTTACACTTCTGCAACCTTGGCAATCAGGGCTTTAAACTGTCAGTTTCATATGCTTAAATACCAGCAGCATATCATGGGACTGCTTAAACAGAAAATTATGTTAATTTCTGACTGTGTGGAAAATAAAGATTTACAGGATTTATTGCATTCAGCTGAACAAGTTGGTAAACATACTTTGCAATGTGGTTTTGATTCTTTGGGAGGCCTCTTGCAGGGCTGCTGTAACTGGCTCTGTGCTAAGGAAGGCATGCTTGGCTCAAAGAGCAAACTCTGCCTGATCATGTTAAAGCAAAATTGTTGGATGCTCCTTTACAACAGGACTGTCTCTTTGGTAATAAGGCTGAAGAAGTTTTAAAAAAGATGGAAGATAAAGCTAAATCTATGCAAACTGTGAAAGATTTCTTACAAGTGCAACCTGCAAGATTTAGTAGGCACTGGCCTACTAATAACTGGTCCTTTCCAGTTCCTTCGAGAGCCACTCAAGTCAAACCCAGATATTCCAAAGGCGCCAGGTTTCAGTCACAAGCGACTTTTAGATCAAAACAATGGGGTGCCTCCTCCTCCAAATCTGGAAGCAACAAGGCACCTCCCTATGGTAAGCAGTCTCAATGACTTCCCTCTACACTTACCAAGCACTTACCTTTCAGCCACCCCTTTGGGCGGAAAACTGGCACTTCATGTAAGAAACTGGCAACTTATAACCCAGGACAAATGGGTTTTAAATGTAGTATCCCAAGGATACAGGTTTCATTTCCACACGTTGCCAATCCCAAACGGATGGCCAGACCTGCCTCCAAATCAGTGGGCAGAGGCCCAGAAACAAGTACTGTCTCTCATGAATATGGGAGCTATTCAACCAGTCCCAGAAGAGGAAAAGGGACAAGGTTTATATTCAAGACTTTTCCTGGTACCCAGAAAAGACAAATCATGGCTTCCAATTCTGGACTTATCTATTCTAAACACATTTCTGGATATTCCAAAATTCAAGATGCTGACTCTTCAACAGTGACTTCCTATGCTAGGCAAAGATGCCTGGTTGGTAACTCTAGACTTAAAAGAAGCTTACCTGCATATCCCAATCAGGGAATCTTGCAGACGATATCTCCGCTTCAAAGCAGGCTATTTGCATTACCAGATGTCCTTCAAGGATGCATCTGCAGTCCTTACATATGGGTTGTCCTGCCTCAGGCAGCCCTTCGGTCGGCCGGATTCCAAAGTCTGGGTCCGGCGTCGGCTGATGTCGCCCTCTCCCCGACGTCAGAGCGCCTGGGGTATAAAAGCGTCAGCCAACGCCATCTTCCCCAGTCTTTCTTGCCGCGTGGTGCCCAAAGCAGAAGCAGTTTGCAAGTGCCGGTCGGCCAGCTCCTGTAACTTCAGCTACCGAAGACTTCAAAAGCTAAGTACCCCGTTGGGGACTCTTTCTTGCCTCAGCCGATGTCAGATCAAGCGCTTAAAGTTAATAATTGCTTAACTTGTGGGAAACAAATACCTCATAAGGATTTCCATTCTTACTGCCTCCCCTGCTTAGGCCCAGACCACGACGTCTCGGCCTGTACAGCCCGTGCTTCCTTCAATCGACGCACTCTTAGGTGTCGGGCGGAGTTTGCAGAGGAATTTTTTGGGGCTAGTTACTGTTACAATATGCCGTTGGAGACTCCAACTTCTCATTTAACCAAAAAACGGAAGGACAAGGACCGACACACGCGGGCCGTGGTTTCGGCTGAAACCGCACCTAGGCCTACCGCGAGTGTCTCGGTCATGGCTGAAACAGAGTCCTTGGTACTTTCGACCGTCGAAACCGCACAACCGACAACCTCGGCCCCGGAGGCCTCTTCTGAGTCGGTTATAGAATTTCCCTCAGAAACCGGTGTTCTGGAAACATCCGACACCATTTCTCTAGACAAAACTACGCCAGCGCGTGGAGCAGCCAGGCCTCCTGCATCCATGTCCATAAAGGCATTCACAAGGGCTAAAGCTGCTAAACAGCCAAAATCTCTGCCTCCCAAGGCTATTCCTCAGGGATCTACTACCGGTTCACAGATTTTAAGTTTAGCTGGGACCTTATTTCCTTAATTAGGGACTCTCAGCCACATCCGGACAGGGGCTCTCAACCTCCTCTAGACAAAAGGCCCAGGGTTGAGCCCACTGATCCCCAGTCCTCTGATAGGGCAGAGCCATCTGAGGCCTCATCAGACTACCAGGAGGAGGCCTTTACGGCCTACGAGGATTCTGATGCAGAGGAATCTATTCCCTCGGCCTCCCCTCTTGAAGAGTTGTCCTTAAAGGGAGTCCAGGGCTTTAGAGAGATGGGGTAAAAAAGTATATACTTCTTCCACTCTTTCTATGAGGGCATTAAATTGTCAATTCCATATGATACAGTACCAAGAGTATTTGTTAGATGAATTGCATAAAAAACTGTCTTCACCTGAACCCCTAGATCGCAAGGCACTTCAGGATCTGGTACTTAACTCCCAACAGGTTAGCAACCATTTCTTGCAGTGTGGTTATGATGCATTGGAAGCTTCATGTATGTCAGCAATGACAGATGCAGTCATACGTAGGCATGCTTGGCTGAAGGAACAAACTCTACCAGATCATGTTAAAGCAAAGCTACTGGATGCGCCACTGGAAAAGCAAAAGTTATTTGGCTCCACTGCTCCGGAGGTCTTAAAGAAATTTGAGGAAAAGGCTAAATCTGTACAAACAGTCAAAGATTTTCTCCAGGTCCAACCACCAAGATTCAGCAGAAATTGGCCTTCTAAAAATTGGTCCTTTCCAGACACAGAGAGATTTCAAAGAGGCAAGAACAGGCATGCCAGAGGTAGAGGGCAAGCTAGAGGCTCATACAGAGGATGTCAATGGCAGCCTCCTAACCAGAGAGGTAGTGCAGGGCCTACAACTGCTGCACAAGGACAGACTCAATGACTTTACCTTGACCTGCCAACCAGGGCTCAATTGGAAGCACCTTTGGGCGGAAAGCTATCTTTATTCTCAAAAAATTGGCACAGTATTACAAGGGACAAATGGACACTGCAAATAATAGACAAAGGATACAGGTTCCATTTTCATACATTACCAAAAAGAAAAGGCATGCCAAACCTGCCACCGAATCAAAGGGCAGAGGCTTTAAAACAAATTTCCAACCTATTGCAAATGAAAGTTATAGAAAAGGTTCCTCTCACAGAACAAGGCCAGGGATTTTATTCCAGACTATTCCTTGTCCCAAGAAAAGAAAAACAATGGAGGCCTATTCTCGACTTGTCCGCACTGAATACTTATCTCATTGTGCCAAAATTCAAAATGCTGACCCTACAGCAACTCCTTCCCATGCTGGGCAAGGGGTCTTGGCTGGTAACTCTAGACCTCAAGGAGGCATACCTGCATGTCCCTATCAGACAAAGTTGCAGAAGACACCTCAGATTTCTTGCAGGTTCAGAGCATTATCAATTCTCAGCATTGCCCTTTGGCTTATCTACTGCGCCCAGAGTATTCACGAAATGCCTGGCATCAGTAATTGCACACTGCAGACTTCAGGGGATTCAAATATACCCATATCTGGATGACTGCCTTATACAAGCGGACAGCCAACAAACTTTGGTAAAAACACTTGAATTATGCCATCCGCCTACTTCAGGCCTTGGGATACACAGTCAACATTCACAAATCAAGACTTGTTCCATCCCAAAAAATAACTTTTCTGGGTGCGAAACTAGATACAACCACCCAAATGGCTTCTCTCACAGAAGAAAAACAAAGACAACTACCGGATTATTTCGAAAATCTGACAAAACAAACCCAGCTGACTGCAAGGAAAATCCTGCAGGCCCTGGGTTACATGGCATCTTGCATTCTTCTGATTCCACAAGCAAGGCTGCATATGAGGAAACTACAATGGTACCTAAGGAGTTTATGGTCTCAGCACAGTCACAGCCTAGAAGCTTTGATACCACTCACTCCATGCCTTCAAAAGGAATTTCTGTGGTGGGCTCAAGCAAGCCAGTCAAACAGGGGTCTGCCCTTCAGCAAACCAATAACCAGCCAAACCATTACAACGGACGCTTCAGACCATGGATGGGGAGCACACATGGAGGGCAGATGCATTCAAGGACTATGGTCACAGAAAGAATTGTGCATGCACATAAACCAAAAGGAAATGCTGGCAGTGATACATGCAATAGAGGCCTTCAAACACTTTCTGCATCAAGGCCACCTGCTAATAAGGACAGACAATACCACAGTTATGTGGTACATAAACAAGCAAGGAGGTACCCATTCCTACCCTCTTTGCAGGCTTGCAATGAATCTTTGGGAACTTTCCCTAAAACTCAATATAGAGCTGCAATCCCAGTTTGTGCCAGGAAAAGACAATATACTGGCGGACAGCCTAAGCAGAAATATCATGGATCCACACGAATGGATGCTGCACCCAGACATCTTCCTTCAGATAACACAATCATGGGGGAGGCCGGACATAGATCTTTTTGCCTCCCACCACAACCATCAGTTGAAGAAATTCTGCTCAAGGACATACCACCCACAAGCATGGAAACTGGACGCTCTCTCTTTCGGCTGGAATACTCTTAACAGTGTATGCATTTCCACCTCTTCCATTAATGACCAAGGTCTTACTGAAGATAAGGGCAGAACAGCCAAAAGTGATTCTGATAGCTCCGGACTGGCCAAGACAGCACTGGTACCCACTGTTAAGGAGCATGTCACGCATGAAACCGTGGCCTCTACCACAATGGCCACTTCTTCTGACACAGCACAATTACAAAACTCTGCACTCCAGCCTGAAAACCTTGCAGCTGACAGCCTGGAAAATACCTTGACTCCTCACCAGGATAAGCTATCCAAGAGAGTGAAGGATATCATCATGGAAGCTCGCCGGCCTTCCACAAGAAAGGCATATTCAGCAAAATGGAAAAGATTTTGCACTTGGAGCACCACAAAGGGCCTAGATGCGACAGTGATGAACATTGCACATATCCTGGAATACTTGGCAGAAATGCTCCACAATGGCCTTTCTTACTCTTCCATAAAAATTCATGCTTCAGCAATTTCAGCAGAATGCAATACTGATCCACCTGTTTTCTCTCATCCTCTCTTAAGGCAGTTTCTAAGAGGAATTAAAAACATCAATCCTCCAAGGAAGCCACCAGTGCCTACATGGGACCTTAACTTCATGTTGGAAAAAATTAACTCTACCTCCCTTTGAACCAGCAGCATCTTCAGAACTTCAGTTCCTGTCTTGGAAGACTGCCTTCCTTCTGGCCATAACCTCAGCAAGAAGAGTATCTGAGTTGCAGGCCCTCATGGCAGTACAACCATTTCTTATTTTTCATCAGGACAAGAGTCTCATTGAGAACCAATCCTTCATTCATGCCAAAGGTGGTATCCAGGGTCTCATTGAACCAAGCTATTCACCTGCCTACCTTCTTTCCAAATCCACAAAACAAAGGGGAGAAACTTCTGCATACCCTGGACATTCACAGACAGTTGCGCTACTACTTGGACAGAACTAAGACTTACAGAATAACTGACCAGCTGTTTGTAGCATATGCTGCTGGTGTACAAGGAAAAGCAATTTCAAAACAGACAATTTCAAAATGGATAGGGAATTGCATTCAATTCTGTTACTCTTTTCATGGCAAAACTGTGCCAGCTAACATTAGACCTCATTCCACCAGAGCCACAGCCACCTCCACAGCCTTCTTAAGAGGGGTGGCTACCAAGGACATTTTAGAAGCTGCTACATGGAGCTCCATGCATACATTTTCCAAGCATTACAACTTACCCTTATATTCTAGATCCAGAGCAGGCTTTGCTACGGCAGTCCTGCAGGGCATTTTAGCTACACCATCCCTTTCTTAGATCCTACCACCCCCAGCTTGGCTATGGTATTCTACCCATATGTAAGGACTGCAGATGCATCCTTGAAGGACATAGTACAGTTTTGTACCTACCGTAAATGTAGATGTCCAATAGGTATGCATCTGCAGTCAGGTTTACCCTCCCTCCTTCCCCTCTGTGGTACTTCTTGGGTACTTATCCCTCTTATAGCTAGCTGGGGTTATCTATTATGGTGTATTTGTTTTATATTACTGTGCATGTTTGGAATTTTTTGCATCTCTCCAAATTTAGCCTTCCATAGAGGGCACCTGGCATCTGGGGCAAGAAAAACTGAGGAAGATGGCGTCGGCTGACGCTTTTATACCCCAGGCGCTCTGACGTCAGGGAGAGGGCGACATCAGCCGACGCCGGACCCAGACTTTGGAATCTGGCCGACCGAAGGGCTGCCTGAAGCAGGACAAACCCATATGTAAGGACTGCAGATGCATACCTATCGGACATCTACATTTATGGTAGGTACAAAACTGTACTTTCTTTGCACTACACTTTGGCTTATCTACTGCGCCCAGGGTCTTCACAAAGTGCCTGGCTTCAGTAATTGCATTTTGCAGGCAAAGAAATATTCAAATATATCCATACCTGGACGATTGTCTAATTCAGGCAGAAAACAGGGACATTCTTCAAAAACATCTGGCGTTTGTAAAAAAGGTTCTGACTTGTCTAGGGTACACCATAAACGAAAAGAAATCACAACTGGTACCCTCTCAAAAAATTACATTCCTGGGTGCAAGCTTGAATACAACTGCCCAGATGGCTTGCCTTATGCCAGAAAAACAAATTCATTTGGTGACTTACTTTCAAATAGGTGGCCACAAAAACCCTGCTATCTGCAAGACAAATTCTGCAAGCTTTGGGGTTCATAGCCTCCTGAATTCTTCTAATTCCATATGCAAGACTGCATATGAGGAAACTTCAGTGGTACTTAGAGTTTATGGAGTCAACATTGTCACAGCCTGCAAACACTGATTCTTATCATACCTTGCTAGCAACTAGAGTTCCTATGGTGGGTTGAGGCCTGCCACCAAAACAAGGGGCAGCCACTCACTCCTCCCCCTGCCACCCAAACCCTAACTACAGACGCATCAGACTATGCTTAGGGGGCTCATCTGGCAGGGAAGTGCATTCAGGGCAAATGGAGCTCAAATCAAATGCACCTTCATATCAATCAAAAAGAGATGCTAGCTGTACAGAATGCACTGACAGCCTTCAAGGACTACTTTCATCCAGGACAATTAGTGATAAAGACCGACAACACCACAGTTATGTGGTACATAAACAAGCAGGGGGGTACACACTCCAACCCCCTTTGCAGACTAGCCATGGCATTGTGGAACACGGCCTTGACCTATCAAATTCAATTAAAAGCTCAATTCCTGCCAGGAAAGCTGAATACTCTGGCAGAAGGACTAAGCAGAAATCTCATGGACCCACACAAATGGAAACTGGAACCACGGATTTTCAACATGTTGGCACACCAATGGGGGAGTCCAGACATGGATCTTTTTGCCTCACCCCAGAACTATCAGTTAGACAAGTTTTGCACATGAACTCATCACAAAAATAGCCTGGAAAGTGGATGCTCTGTCATTCAGCTGGAACAACCTATCAGTCTATGCCTTTCCCCCTCTGCCTCTGCTCTCCAAAGTTCTACTAAAAGTCAAACAGGACAAACCAAAAATGATTTTGACTGCTCCAGACTGGCCTCGCCAACACTGGTACCCACTCCTGCGCAATGTGTCATACCTTCCACCATGGCACCTGCCTCAGACACCTTATTTACTGTCTCAGCAGAACAACCAAATTCTGCACACTCCGCTCCAAACTTTGAATCTTGCAGCATGGCTAATCACCTAATTTCACCTTGGCATCCCTCAGCAAACCTGTGATGGATGTCATTTTGGAGGCAAGAAGGCCTAGTACTAGAAAATCTTATGCTGACAAATGGAAAAGATTCTGTTCCTGAAATCAATCACAAGGGATAAGCACAACAGTGCCCAATATTCCTCAGATTTTACAATATTTAACTGAGATGCTATGCAAGGGCCTGTCCTTTTCCTCCATAAAAATCCATGCCTCAGCCATTTCAGCTCATTACAACACAGAACCTCCCCTCTTCTCTCATCCTCTGCTAAAGCAGTATCTCAGAGTGGTCAAAAACTTAAGTCCACCTAGGAGAGCTCCAACCCCTGCCTGGGATCTCAATTATGTATTGGAAAAACTCACTCTCCCTCCTTTCGAGCCAGCTGCTACTGCAGACTTAAAATGTCTCTCCTGGAAAACAGCTTTCCTTTTAGCTTTCACTTCAGCTAGAAGGATTTCCGAATTACAGGTTCTTATGGCAGTGGAGCCTTTCATTATTTTTCATGCGGACAGGGTGTCTCTTAGGACCAATCCATCCTTCATGCCTAAGGTGGTATCCAGTTTGGCTCTTAATCAGATCATTCATTTGCCAACTTTCTTTCCCAATCCACAGAACAAGGGGGAATGGATTCTGCATTCATTGGATGTACACAGACAACTTAGATTTTACTTAAACAGGACAAAATCTAAAGAAAATCTGATCAACTACTGGTGGCATTTGCTGCAGGGGCAGAGGGAAAGGCCATTTCAAAGCAGACTATTTCCAAATGGATAAGCCATTGTATTCATTTCTGCTATATGTACCATGGTAAATCTATCCCGTAGGGGATCAGATCTCATTCCACCAGGGCTGCATCTACTTCTACAGCCTTTCTCAGAGGTGTTCCTACCAGAGACATTCTAGAAGCTGCTACCTGGAGCTCAGTTCATACATTCACCAAACATTGCCATTTACCTTTCTTCTCTAAATCCAGAGCTGGCTTTGCCTCTGCTGTCCTGCATGACCTTATAGCTGGTCCTAATGCTGTATAAATCCATCCTCCCAACTATAGCTTTGGGAATCTACCCAAATGTAATGACTGCAACAGTGAAACATGAAGAACATAGTACAGTTGTGTACACTTACCATAAATGTAGATGTTCGAGTGTATTCACTGTTGCAGTCCTGGTTACCCTCCCTCCAATCTCCCCTGTTTTTTCACTTACTATACCTCTTCTTTCCTTTACTCTGCTTAAAAGCCTTTTTGGTGTATTTGCTTTTGTTTGGAGGTATATTTTTGTGTTTTTAAGTACTTAAATATTTGACTCCCCATTTGGGGGGCACCTGACATCTGGGGCAAGAAAAACTGATGTAATGATGTCGGCTGCATGTTTTATACCCCTGATGAACTGACGTCATGGAAGAAGGGACAGCAAACGATGCAGGACCCAAGACTTCAGGCTGACTAAGGGCAACCTGCCAGCAGATTACCCAAATGTAATGACTGCAACAGTGAATACACTCAAACATCTACATTTATGGTAAGTGTACACAACTGTACTTTCCTCAAGGGTCTATACTAGTACCTCTCCTATTTTCCATCTTCATTAATGATCTTCATACAGTCATCCCCAAAGTAACCTGCATTCAATATGCAGATGACTCTACCCTAATCTGTTCTGCCACCTCCCCATTAGACCAGCAGACCTTGACACAAAATACTTTCAATGTAGTAGAAAACTGGCTCACTGACAGGCGTCTTCTATTGAATCCAAATAAAACAAAACTGCTACTCTTCACCCCCACCCAGAAAGCTGCACTCCCATCATTTACCATAACATCTAATAATGGCACAATAATTTCCCCAGAAAGTAATAGAAAACTATTAGGTGTAATTGTTGACAATAACCTTAAGTTTGACACTCACATCGACAAAACCATTAAAACAGTCAACAAAAAGCTAGGATCTCTATATAGAATTAAGGCATTTCTAACCCCACGTGCTAGGACAGTTGTTGCCTGAATACATTTACTTTAACCCTTCTTTATGCCTCCCCAGTCTATACAAACCTGAGTAAATCTGATCTCAATAAACTCAATAGCTGCTACAACACCATAGCCAGATTTGCCACAGGCTCAGCATATAGAACCCACCACTGTATTAACCTGCGATCTTTAGGCTGGCTAGAGTTTCCCTCAAATCCAGTATAATCAATTAATAATAGCCCACAACGTCCTTCATCAGCCCGAAAGCGCACCCATACTCAAAAATATAATTACCCCTTACAGTAACCTAAAAACTCTCCGGTCTTCTGACAAAATACTGGAACAAACTGTTAAATCTAAAAACTCAGCAGGTGACTCATTGTTTTGCAACTCTGTTGGAACAATCTGGAATCGGCTCCCTGCCGAACTTATAGCAAACCAGACTATTAACCAATTTAAAACATCTCTCAAAAAATTCCTAAAATGTCACTGGCTGTGCTCCTGTACCAACCCTGACTAACCAGCTTACCACTCTCTTCACTACCCGGCTATCTGTAAAATAGTCAGTGTTTCAGACTTAGTCTCATTCTCATATTTATTGTACTACTAAATGACATGCTACCTTTTTCAGCCTTGTACCACTAAAAATGTCTAAGTTCAAACAAGAAAACTACAATGTTAAGTTTAAGTATGTATGTATTCCAAGTATGCATATAATCCTATAATTCTGTACTGGTATCTATATGTGACTGTATAAAACAGCTACTGTTTAACTCGTATGTAACTATCCACATGTGGAGCTTTTCCCCCCGGGCCTCCGCTGAAAATGGACCTGTGTCCAGTCGGGCTATCCCGGTTAACAAATGTAAAATAAATAAAAAATAAATTCCTAACATAATCTATCCCCTGGTTGTGTGGAATGCAAGTGAAAAGAGAACATACATCAGTAGTGAGAAAAACATGTTTAGAACTGCAAAACACGAGTAGAAAAAAACTGTCTAAGCCTATCTAAGAAATCCCAAGAATATTGTACAAAACTGCCTAAACTTTGTCCTAGGGGGCAATTCTTTAGGGCCTCTAGGTTAACAACTGACGACAGGGAGTTTGATACCGAATTGAAGTTGATCATTTCCTTATTTGTAGATAAGAGGTTTCAGTTATGGCTTTTTAAGAACTAAAGCTGAGTAAGTCAAGTCAAAAAGTAAAGAATTATATCCTCCTATTCTTATGAAACCCTTTGTTAGGAAAGAGCATAACAGTGCTGAAGGTACTGTTTAGTGTAGTCTTGTTATGACTGTGGATAAAGTATTAGGGCAGTTATTTCAGACCATTTGAAGATTTTGGAGGGTAATTCTGACCTGGTTTCTTATGTTTGGACTATGCCTAAGTTTATTTATAGAAACAATCATAACTTAAAAAAATGCTATTAGAAAATGAAAATACTAAAAGGCTTTCATGCTCTCATAGTGTGCCTAAAGCTAAGGGGATATATAAATGTGGCGATTGTGGTGAAATAATTAGGGAGCATTTATGCCATTAAATCTAAGAATGAGAACAATACTCTATTTAAACATTCTGTAACCTGTGATGGGTTTAAAAGCTTTCTTTTCATTGTCATAGAGGCTGTTTCCTTGGATTTAAGGGGAGGTGATTTTAGGAACAAGTTGAACAAAAAGAAACACTGTGGTAAATCAAACTAGGGGCAGATGAGGGACTGAGCCTCAATAAAATATTAATATTAAATGTTTTTTTAAAGGAAAGAAATTAAAGTCAGTAAAAAGCTCTTTAATCTGACTAATGTTAGAGGATTTTTTTTATTGAGTGTTAATTAATTATGTAATTAACAAGTTGTTTACTGTGATTGGTTGGATGTTATTTAAAAGTGATTGTGTTTTAGACTGAATTATTCTGATGAAGTCCTGGTGTGGATGAAAGTGGAAAATAAAATGTTTTTTAATGCTAAGGATTCTTTTATTTCCCTTCGGTGCTGGTTTTGGTGGTGTTTTTTTTTTTGCAGATGTTTTAGTTTCTTCTTTGCAGGCATCCAGACAGTGTACATATTAGCCAGTAACTGCATTTTACTCAAATTGACACCATATTTGGCTGCAGTCTCTCAGTTCCACACTGGAAGAGTTGAAGTCAAGTTGTTGATTAGTGTTTAGCCATCTTTCCCCAGAAATGCATTGATAAAAATCGCAAGCTCTGTCATAATGTTCCCTTTGCAGAACTACTGTGCCACTGTACTACAAATTGTTAGTGCAGCACTTTTTTATATCAGGTTAAGTAACTTTTGTTGTACTACCTGAATCAAATTGCTGTTTCGCCTCTTTTGATGTATATAGTTTCAACCTTTCAGCATAATTGTGGATTTTTGGTACAACAGTTTTAAATTGTAATTTTTACTAAGGTTTACAAATACAAGCCAGCTTTTCATTTTTCTCTAGCATAAGTGTTTGTTGTTGTTGCTAGTTTTGTGCAGAGTGCAGCACCATGTGATTAACTATTGTTATTCTTGAAGATGAAGTTCAAATGCAAATATTTAAGTCATTTTATTCTGCACAAGCATATCCTAGACTTGTCAACCAGATCAGTGGGAGTTTTCCTATGATCACATGGTAGAAGAGGGTGAGATACTTTCATCCATAGATTACCTCCATATCTACCAGTTTTAGCAACTTTATTGCGTGGGTATACCTCAAATGTCTGGTTATGATAAAGTTTACAACAAATAATGCCCACAGTAATGTTGTTTCAGTTTTTTTCTACAGACTCACCCAAGCTTTGCCAAACCAGAGGAGCAGTTGAACTGCTCAAATGATAGCAGAGGTCAGTCACTTTTATTCACAGACTTCTATACCCAACAGTTTAGCTATTTTATAAACTTGGTGCACCTCTGATGTCTGCTTGTGAGCCAATAAAAACAATAGCTGCATATATCTTTGAGATTACAGGAAGTTTAGGATTAGGGGTAATAGAGTATTTTGTGACAAAGTGCCATCTTACTTCATATCTTACTGTAACAGCACTATTTTCATTCACGATATATATATATCTGGTAACTAGGTAGGAGTAATGATTGTACATTACCCTTTTGTAGCACATCCTAGCCTAAATTAATAAAGCTTCTACACTGACTTAGCAAGTATAGCAATACGGCCAAAAAGACTTGTCACAGGAACAATATTGACATTATCCAGCAGGAAAAATAGAAGTGGCATTTAGCAAGAAACGGAGACTGACAAGACATGATTTGCTTGTCATTACTCACATGGAGAACAGCTGCAGTCATTCCCCTGCATAAGAGAGTAAGGGAGGCCTTTCCACAGACCCAGGCAATTACAGACCCATAAGTCTGACCAGCCATGTACACAAAGCCATAGAAAGACTGGTCATTGAGTTTATCAATCAGGACATAGAGAACTTCTAAACTCTTGACCTGTCTCAGTTTGGATTTATCAAGGGTAGGTCATGCTTACTCAGCCTGGTAGATTTTTCTGAGAAGGTCACCAAAACAGTAGATGAAGGCAGAACAATGTACACCACATACCTTGACCTGGCCAAAGCATTTGATACAGTTCCCCACTCGGGCATAGTTGAAATGCTAAATAAACAACTATATCGCCTGATGGATTGCCAGCTGGCTCACAGATTGGATGCAGATGATCAAAATAAGGAAGTTACCTCCATAAAGAGACCGTCACTAGTTGAAACCCCAGAGATCTATACTGGCACCTCTGTTTCTCATCCAATTTTCTGAAGTAAAAGCAAATACCAAAGGGCTCTTGCTGACTAAGTTTGCAGGTAATTGCAAGCTGGGAACAGTCATTGACTCTCCAAATGACTAAGCCATCCTGCAGGAACATTTGTTTCAAATAAAAGACTGGTGTCACTATCATGGTATGAAACTAAATGCCAAAAAATGCATTATTATATCCTTTGGAACATCATCTATCCCAGGAAACTACTACACTGGCAATACACCCCTAAGAGTTGATCCAGTTGTTCAGGATTTGGGAACTTATGTGGACAGTAACCTTAACTTTTGACCAGCATGTGCCTGTTGCTGTTAGAAAGGCCTTCTGTATTGCACAGCTTATAAACAATGGGCTTATGTCTAGATCTAGGGATGTCATTGTCCCCCTTTACTCAACCATTGTTAGGCCGGTTGTTGAGTACAGTGCCCCCTTTGGCATGCATGTGTCAGGGCACATGCAACAATTTGAATGCCCACAGAGATGCATTACTAAAGGGTACAAGGCGTAAACAAAACATCCTACATAGACCAACTCAAAGCCCTGTCACAATACTCTGTATCCTACAGACATCTAAGAGGTGACCTGTGTCTGGCATACAAGGCATCCTCCAACCCATTATTGATTGATTAATTGATTTACTGCACATCATCAAGTTGTATGGTACCAGAAATGATCAGTCTAGGGATCTAAACCTTTTCTACAACATCACGAGAATGGTTTTGAGAGACAAGTAATAGCACTGCTGTGGCTTAGACTCCCCATCCACATAAAACAAAGTTCACCCCTGTCTGTTTTCAAGCACAACTTAGATCTATAGATGGGAAACAAAAAAAATTACCCCAGGAATGTCCGTTGTACTACAAATGGACAGATACAGCTCCTAAATACTTTGTCCCTTGCATGGGGTCCCCTCAGATTATCTATGGTATGATCCCAGTTATTCTCATTGGCGGTAATGGATGATTGTCAACCGTGGGATGAGTAAGATTAACCTATAACTAAATGGGATATGTTATTGTGAACACAAAAAGAGAAATTGGCTACAGTTAAAATGGCCCGCAAGAGAGAGCTAGCCTAGTACTTGCCTATGAACTTGTGACAAAATAGAAGCTGTTCTATTCATGGACTTTATGATATACGAGATATTATTTAAAATGCAGCCACTTGTCATTAATTAGAAGTAGTAGTAGTAGTAGTATAAACGATTCCATTCATTGGCCTTTAAGTTAAGATAGAGCTGTTAATTTCTTTACAAAGATGGAGCCATCAGATTGACAAAGTAGGAGTTGTTACATTCTTAGGCTTTGCATTTTGAATAATATCTTGCATATTATATTCAGGCATGTAATAAGCAGAAATAGGGCAGATATGTTACAAATTTGGTTCTTAAGCTTATACAGGACTCAGTTTTTTTTTCTTAACTGCATGTATTATCCATAATAAAACACTAAGTGGTCTCAGATTAATGTTCTAATTTTCACAGGAAACCATATTAAACTTTTAGACCTTAATGATACCAGCTATACTGAAAATGCTCATTAAAAATAATCTGATCCTTTACTGAGTCTGAATTTTAAAAGTAGAGTAGAGTTTGAAGGATAAGTGAAGATTTGTTTACCTAATGATGGATTAACAGGTAAGGAGGTGATCCCTTCTCAAAGAAGGAATCGGAAATCTACATCATGCAGATACTATGGAAGCACCTATCCGTGGCTTTTTTTTTTTTTTTTTGCCTTGTAGAGCTGATTCAGTTATGCATATTTTCAAATTGGGGCTAATTTTTGGCATACAAACACATGACAATGTCAGAATACAAAGAAATTAATTTTTAATGCTTTTCAACAGAAAAACACCAAATATAGATAGGATTGCATATTTTCAGCAAAACTTGAGAAAAATAATGTATTGTCTACCTCAGATTGAAGTAAAACAGCTGATTCAGTAATAATATGCTTTTTACTTTCAAATAGCATTTCTAGGCAAGCAATAATGCCCAACAGGGTGTGTATTAATGTGTAATTAATGCCCACCCAGGGGTGTTGTGAGGCCTCTACACCCCTAGAAGGGCATCAATTACACATTAACATGAAACCTGGAGGACATTATTGCACTTAGAGAATGGCGCCTCTGTAAAATTGTTGTGCGTTACTTATTTATGTATTTTTTTAAGTTCTGTTTTATTTTTTTAATATATTTTTGTCTCTCTCTCTCTCTCTTTCTATAAATATAAATATATATATATATATATATATATATATATATATATATATATATATATATATAGTCTCTTTGTATGCATTGTAAGCACAAAATTACATCAAAATGAAGCATTTCCCTCAAGGAGCCCTTATGTTATTTGGACATAAGCAATAAAACATTTTCTCCAATGACCCCTTCAGTCCAGGGTGTCCATATATCCATGAGCACCAAAAATGAACAATTTCTCTGAAATAAACCAATCTGTAGTCTGTCCATGGATGCACAAGCATCACCAAATTATATCAAAATTAATCATTTCCCGAAGGTTCCCATAATTATGTGCATGTATGCACAAGCACAAAAATAAAGCACTGTCCCCAATGTCTTCTTTCAGCAATGTGTTGTTATACATAGTAAGCACCAACTTGCATCAAAATGAATAATTTACCCCAAGGATCCCTTGTGTACTTTGTACCTGTATGGAGAAGCAGAAAAATTACCCAATGACCCTTTCATTAATGTTATTGTTTGTGCTTACATAGAAAAAGTAAACATTTTCTGCAGTGACTTGTACCCTACTTTGTCCATTTATGCACAAGCATAAAAACACGTTTCGCCAAACAACTTCTTCTGTCATGTTTGCATGCATAGTAAGCACCAAATGTCATAAAAAGGAATAATTTCCCCCTCAAGAAGCCCTTGTGTATATTGGCCATGTAATGCCCAAGGCCAAAAATGAAAAATTTTCCCAATGACTCATTCATTACTTTGTGTAATCATACACAACAAAAAGACATTTTCTGCAATGACCCTTCAGTCAGGTATGTACATGTATTCACAAACATAAGAAATGAAGCATTGCCCCTAACAACCCTCTCAGTAGTCTGTCCACTTATGCAGAAGCACTGACAAATGACATTAAAATGAATCATTTTCCACAAGGCTCCCTTAGTTACTTTTCAATGTATGCACAATGATAAACAAAGCATTTTCCACAATGACTTCTTCAGCAGTGTGTTTGAACACAAAGTAAGCAGCAAGTGACATCAAAATGAATCATTTCCCCCAAGGATCACTTGTATACTTTCTGCATGTATGCAGAAGCACAAAAAAGATATATTTTTCCCAAAGACGCCTAAATTCCATAAACCAAGTAAAAAGAACTAAGAAAAGAAACATGTTCGCCAATGACCACGTTCAGGTCAGGTTTGCTCATTTTCCCCCAACGACATCTTCAGTAGTATGTTTGTAATGCATGGTTATCACAAAATTATATCACATTGAAACATTTACCTCAAGGAGCTCTTGTGATCTTTGGCCATGTATGCACAAGCACATAAAAATAATTTTTCAACAACGAAACAAAAGTGACATATTTCCACTAACAACCCTCTCTGTAGTCTGTCCATGCATGCACAAGCACCACTAAATGAAATCAGAATTAACCAATTCACCTTGATTACCGTAATTAGATTGTGCATAGAAACACAGAAGTTAAAAAGTAATGATTTGCCATTCTTTATGCAAGCAAGGAGACATTGTGTAGTTTGTCCATGTATGCACAAGCCCAAAAATGAAGCATTTTCATTTCCGATGACCTCTTCATGTTTGTCCATGTATGCACAAGCACAAAAAAGGTGACAATCAGTCCAGTTGAGAAGTATTATTGGCACTCACCGCCGTCTTGCTCGCATCCACAGACATCCCCTGTCTTGCATTCACACACGCACATGCAGACGTCCCCCTGTCTTGCATTCACACAGACGTCCCCCTGTCTTGCATTCACACAGACGTCCCCCTGTCTTGCATTCACACAGACGTCCCCCTGCCTTGCATTCACACAGACGTTCCCCTGCCTTGCATTCACACAGACACACACATAGACACACACACACCCAGACTGTTGCTTCATTACATTTGTACAAAGTGTTATAGTGGATAAATGAAAAAAAAAATGACAGATTAATAGTTAAATTGTATAAAAATAAGAATGGTAAATGTTGGGGTAAGTTAAACAAAATTAAAGGAGAAAAGATTGTATAACTGAAAAAAATGGGAAAAAGTGTGTAAATAAAGAAATAAAATGTTACCAAGAAAAAAAGATATTTTTGTGTATAATAAAAATTGATATAGAAAAAGAAAAGTATTGTATAAAAATGTAATGATAAAACATTACTATGTAAAGCCACTGGAAAATCTAACAGATGAATAAATGAAATCTAGAAAAATAAAGCAAATGGTGTAATCAGAAAGCAGAATATCAAGATTTTTTGAGTAGACTTGTAATACGTAAATTGCCAGTAAAAGGAAAGATGCCATATAAAAGAAAAAGTGCTCTAATACGTTTGCATTGTCAAGAAGAAACTACATAACATGTGATGTTATGTGATCCTATCTCGCCTACATTCTGACTGATGGGTTCGGAGCCGATCCCTCGGCTCCGACTCGGCACGCTTATGCCAAAGAGCGAAGTCTCTTATTGGCTGAGCTTATTATATCCCAGGATGCACCACCACCAGTCCCCCAGATCTCGTTTGCCGCTAACTAGCGAAGACGTGGTCTCGAGCTGGCTGAGCTGAGTGGTATTTAACTTACTTTTTTCTGTCAGAAATTTGCTGTTCCTATCATAAAAAGCTGTTTTAACGGCTACTCTGTCCTTTTGTGTGTGATTGAAGTTTTTGTGAAAAACTTTGTAGTGTGATTGGGCGTTGGTTCTGATTTCAGGCCTCCTTCATCTGTAGGGCCTTTCCCGGTCAGTCAACCCCTCTCAAACCTTAGGGGTTTTAAGATCCCCTTGAGTTAATTGTTTGTTGTTACCGGATTGTTTACCTTAATCGGCAGCTGTAAACTGATTTTTGTAGTGTCAGTTAAATCAGAAAGTCAAGTCAGGATAGTGTTGTTTTTTCGGTCAGAGAATTACTGCATTATTGTTATAATGTCTCAGAATCCTAGGCCTTCGGGCTTTAAAAAATGCACCAAATGTAATTTTAAGATGTCAATCACAGATGATCACTCTCTCTGTGTTTATTGTTTGGGCGCCAAACATTTACAAGAGTCATGCAGTGTATGTCACGCCTTTTCCTCGAGGGTCCTCCAGGAGAGGAAAAATAAACTCATTCTTAAAGGCTTAATAAAACCCTCCTTTGAAGAAGCTTTAGCATCCTCTCCTTCTCCAGCTAAAAAGAAAAGGGCGTCGGCTCCGACCAGTCCGTCGGATCCGACCGCCAAGAGACATAGGCAGGCTTCTCCTTCGGCTCCAAGGACTTCGGAGCCGAGGGCGGAACGGTCTGCCTCGATGCCACCAGTCTTGACTCCTCTGGCTTCGGAGCCGATGGCTGGGGCATCGAGAGGCGGGTCACCTTCGTCGGCTCCACTGGTCTCGGAGCCGACAAAGGTTGCCCGCTCAGACACTTCCTCCTCGGCGCCGAAGTCCTCCTCGGCACCGATGGAAACTAGTGTGGTATTCCTTCGGCGCCGATAGTCATCGAGTCGCCGAGCCGGTCCCCTAGCCCTTTGGGGCCGTTGGAGAGGCCATCTCGAACCCGTTCAGTATCCTCTAGGTCATCGAGGATGTCGGATTCGGACATAGACAGGGTGCTCCAAAGACTGTTCCAGTCCCCAGTCTTTCAAAATTTGTTTCGCTCCGACCCAGTTGGCTTCGGAGCCGATGGCCCATGCCCATGTCATTGCTATTCCTCCTCCGACCGCTTCGCTCCCGGAGCAGGTGCTGTTGGAGCCGGTGCAGATCTTAGGGTCGGCTCCGACCCTTACTCCAACCCCGGCCTTCGGGTCCGAGTTTGGTACATGGACTTCTTCGGCTGGACCTGGGGGTGATGTTTCGGGACCTATGCTGTCGGTTCCGAGCCTCCCTCTCGGTGCTTGCTGCGGGACTTCCGTCTGCTATCATGGCTCGGGACCGGACACTCCCAGGATTCTGGGGTCCAGCTTTCAGAGCTATGAGGAGTGCCTTGGCCAAGTCTTCTTCGCCATCTCTCCGGCTTTACCGGCACCTTCCTGGGCGTGGAGACTGGGTCTTTGGCAGTTCCCCTGTCCTTAGGCAGCGGAGCCCCTGGTCCTGAGCTTACCCTCATTGGGGTTTCCCCTCCTCCTGAGGGTTCTTCGGACTTGTCTTCAGAGGAACCCCAAGGAAGAGATCGTGCAAGAGGAAGCACGTGGACTCCCCGAGTCTATTACATCGGACACTGATCTTGATGATGCGCAGGGGTCCCCCAAGTCGTCCTCGGATGATGTCTCATTTGCAGACATCTTAGAGATCCTCAAACAACGAGGCGGCTGGATATCCAAACCCCCCTCTGCTGATGAGTCAGTGCTCCTCAAGGCCTTCGGGGCTCAGCCCTCCGCCTCCTGGGTGTCTCCGCCCTTTGACGAGCTCCTGGATTTAGTTTGTCGGAGGGCGTGGGAACATCCAGATACCGTGGAACCAGTGCCTTCTCGTCCTAACAAATTTTTGTCTGCCCCACCCGAGAAGGAGTTCCTCACTAAAGGCGTGGCTGTAGATGCCATGGTGGTGGCATCTGCTACACAACAGGACGTGGCAGAGGCTTCAACGTCCGTCCATCCTCCTAATAAGGACTCTAGGAGCATGGACCGGTACGGGAAGCGCACCCTGACTTCAGCGGCCTTTACTTTAAGGTCCCTGAATTATTTGGCACATTTTACCAGGCTACAGAGGGATCTGGTCAAGGAGCTGTCAGATTCCCTCTCGGGTAACCTACCTGAGCAGCTAGCCCAGTCGGTTAGCTCTCAGTTGGCTATCCTTACTTCAATTTCTAACTCGTCCATGAGGCTCATTTCATATGCGGCAAGGGGCGGTAGAGCGGCAGGCACAGGCGTGGCTCTACGGAGACAAGCCTGGCTCCGTTTGTGTCATTTGCGGAGGCCTTCAAGTCTTCCTTCGCCGACGCTCCCTTTGATGGGTCCTCTTTGTTTGGACCTAAGGTAAAAGACACTCTTACCCGCTGTGAGCAAGAGGGAAAAACTTTATCTGCCGTAGGTGCACGTTATTCCACTCCCTTTCGGCCTTATCCCAAGGCTAAAAGAGGAGGGAAGATGTGGTTCCGCAAATCACAGAAGTTTTTTCCTCAACAGCAGGAAGATTCCCCTTCCAGAGGCAGAGGACGGGGAAATTTTTCTGGGAGACGCCGTCCCAGAGGCGGCAGAGGGCCCCGCAATTCTGGAGACCGCGAGTCCTTTCGTGGCTCTTCAGCCTCCCACACCTCATGAGGAATTGCCCGGCTGTGCTGCTCCGGAGCCAGTCGGGTGCCGTTTTGCCAAGCACCTAAAAGCCTGGGAGTCAATCACTCAGGACAGATGGGTGCTTCGGATCATTGCCGGAGGTTACACCATCCCCCTCACACACTCACCCCCACCGTCCAAAAAAATCCCGGACCCACCACCCAGTCAAAGGGAAATTGCAGCCGCAGAAGCTTTAAAGCTGCTAGAAAAAGGAGTCATCCAACCGGTCCCCACAGACCAGATCGGATGCGGAAATTACTCGAGGTTCTTTTTAGTGCCAAAAAAGACAGGGGACCTGAGACCAATATTGGATCTCAGCAGACTAAACCAATCCGTCACGAAATCCAAATTCGAATGGTCACGTTACAATCCATTCTCCCATTGTTGGAGAAGGATGTTTGGATGTGCTCCATAGACCTCAAGGACGCCTATTATCACATACCGATACATCGGGCGTCCAGGAGGTATCTGCGCTTCAGCCTGGGAGACAGTCATTTCCAATTTTGTGCACTGCCCTTTGGTCTCACCACAGCCCCAGGGTGTTCACCAAGTGTTTGGCAGTAGTGACTGCTCACCTGAGGAGTCTTGGATTCCAAGTGTTTCCCTATCTGGACGACTGGCTCCTGACTGCCACCACCAGGCATCTACTAATGGACAACCTCAAAGCCACCATCTCCTGGGTGCTACCCTGGGAATTACATTCAATTGGTCAAAGTCTGTCTTGCTGCCCTCTCAGCGCATAAGGTTCATAGGAGCAGAGATAGACTCAAAATTGATGCTGCTTTTCTTCCTACCGAAAGGATCCAAACTTTACAAGGCCAAGTTCAAGCCCTGATTTCAAGATCCAAGGCCCCAGCCAGGATGGTCCTACAAGTTTTAGGTTCGATGTCTGCCACGGTTCTTCTAGTTCCTCTGGCAAGATTGCACATGAGGATTCTTCAGTGGCTATTGTCGACTCAATGGTCCTTTCAGGATCTTCCCCACAATCACCCCATTATGATTACAGAAACATGCAAACGGGACCTTCGCTGGTGGCTTCAGACATCCAATCTAAATCAAGGAAGTCCTTTTGTTATTCCCTCTCCAGTGGTCACCCTGACGACAGATGCCTCCCAGACAGGGTGGGGGGCCGCACTGTCTGGGCAGGTTAGTTCAGGGCTCCTGGCTTCCAGGCGAAACTTTTCTCCACATCAATGTATTGGAGATGAGGGCTGTACTTCTGTCCCTACAGGCCTTACACAAGTTTCTCCCTCAGGGCATAATCGCCATCCACACAGACAACATGTCGGTGGTCTGGTATCTAAACAAACAAGGAGGGACCAGATCTTACCCCCTTTGCAGAGAGGCCATGAGGGTGTGGGAATGGGCTGTAGCTACCAGCCGTTTCTTGGTAGCGACCCACATTCCGGGGAAATCAAATATATTGGCAGACAGATTAAGCAGGACAATTCTCTCTCCTCACGAGTGGTCCCTAAACTAAACAGTAGCAGCTCAGGTTTTCAGGAGATGGAGGACGCCGTGCTGCGACCTATTTGCAACACCACTAAACACGAAGTGCAAAAGGTTCTTCTCCTTGACTCCACATCAGGGGAAGTAGCTATGGATGCTCTAGCACAACCTTGGCCAACAGGGCTACTTTATGCCTTTCCTCCGATTCCACTTCTCTCCAAAGTCATTCAAAAGCTTCTCAATTGGGGTCCACAATGATACTGATTGCTCCGTACTGGCCTCGTCAGGTATGGTTTCCCTACCTGAAGAAACATGCGGTGGACGATCCTTGGACTTTAGATCTAACTCCGGATCTGCTAATTCATCAGTCGGGACGACAACATCAGTCCCTTCACTCCTTGAAGTTGACAGCTTGGCTCCTCCACTTCCGACTTTAGTCAGAAGTCACACATTAGACCCGAAAGTTATTCACATTTTATCTTCGGCCCACAAACCCACCACTAAGAAATTGTACCTCAGTAAGTGGAAGAGGTTTGCTATCTGGGCTCAACTCAGGGGCTTAGACCCTATCACTGCTCCAATCCCAGAGGTTTTGAAATTTTTAACATCCCTGTTTAATCAAGGATCTTCTGTCTCTACTATTAAAGTCCAACTAGCGGCTATCTCTAAATTCCACGAATCCATGGATCCTCCATTGATGAGCAGCAGACTATGCAAAACTTTCATTAAAGGTGCGGGCCTGTTAAGACCCCCAGTTTTTCATCCTGCCCCTCCGTGGGATCTTGATTTGGTGCTTCGTGCATTAACATCTTCCCCTTTCGAACCGGCTGCTACATGTGACTTAAAATATCTGTCTTGGAAAACTGCCTTCTTAGTTGCAATTACTTCTGCAAGAAGAGTTTCAGAGCTCCAAGCCCTGTCTATCAAACCACCTTACTTGATTTTTCACAAGGATAGAGTATCACTTAGGCCTAATCCATCCTTTGTCCCAAAGGTCTGTTCTAATCTCTGTCTCCAACAATCTCTAGAGCTACCAGTTTTCTTTCCAAAATTCTCCAATGAAGCAGAATACACTCTCCATAAATTGGATGTTCACAGGCAATTGCGCTTCTATTTAGACAGGACTCAGCAAATTCGTAAGTCAGACCAGTTGTTTGTGTCCTTCTCAGACAATAAATTGGGTAAAACCATCACAAAAGCTACTATCTCCAAATGGATTAGAGATTGTATAACTCAGGCTTATTCTTCTTCGAATAAGCAACTTACAACATCTATCAAAGCTCACTCTACCAGAGCTATGGCGACTTCTATAGCTTTTCATTCCAAGCTTGCTATCTCTGAGATTTGTGCTGCGGCTACTTGGTCCAATCCGCACACTTTCATTTCCCACTATAAATTGGATGTGGCATCTAAAGGGCGAGCATCATTTGGTTCCACGGTACTCAGGAGTGTTTTCCAGTGAGCCACCCAGGATTCAGGTGCTAGGGACGCTGTCCCATCAGTCAGAATGTAGGCGAGATAGGATCACATAACATCTTTTAGTTATGTACTCACCATAACTTCAGATGTTTGGGATCCATCTCGCCTACATTCCTAATACCCACCCTCCTTCCCCCTGCCTTGGAGATCAGAAGAGATTGAACGGTTTGAGTTCTACTGTTTTTATCTTGTTTCATCTGATGATGTTATATAATCAGTGCGTGCATGTGTGCATGTATGCGGACAAACTAGATCTGGGGGACTGGTGGTGGTGCATCCTGGGATATAATAAGCTCAGCCAATAAGAGACTTCGCTCTTTGGCATAAGCGTGCCGAGTCGGAGCCGAGGGATCGGCTCCGAACCCATCAGTCAGAATGTAGGCGAGATGGATCCCAAACATCTGAAGTTATGGTGAGTACATAACTAAAAGTTTTTGAAATGTAAAATAATAAAAATGTTATGAGGAAAACTATGTAAAGAATGTTTTTTGAAGATGTAAAAGAAGTGGATAAACTAAATATGGATATGATTAAATAGGGATATTATAAGAACAAAAGTAAAGAATGTGTTTAAAGTAACAGATGAAACAGTTATTTATATGGGTTTATATGGAATGAAAGAACAAATGAAATTGTGTTTAATGTTAAATGCATTTTAGCAATAATATTAATTAAAATCAGATGGTAGTTATGGAAAAAGGAGTGGGATATAATAGGGATGAAAATTTAGTATGATTGTAAAGGAAATTATGAATGTAAGTAAATAAATGTGGATATCTATGTTTGTACATTTGTAATTATGTTGTAAATAAGTGTTCTTTTTGTATATAAATAAAGGGCGCCTTCTGTTTTTGATCAGTGATGTAAGATCTTTTATATCCACATGAGCTACCATCAACTTAAGCAGTTGTGGCCTTGGTGGTGTGTGGACTAAAGTAAAAGGGCCACATAAAGATCTGTGATACACTACTGCATCTTCTGGCAAATAAATTTAGTTGTTTAACATACTGCTGCTGGGAAATGAAAGTCAGTGTCAAACAAAGTTTTTTGGTAAAAAGTCTCTCAGGCAATGCCTTAGAAAGTTGTGTGAACTGTGGGCTCCATGGTGAACAGGGATAAGACCCTGAATACGGTCCAGGTGACCTGAGTTGAGATAGTTCATAGGGCACTCATAGGTGCTGACAGGGGAAGATGAAAGTGAGAAGCCATTACTGGCTCACCCATTCTCAGAGGAGGGAGGCAGCTGCGTCTCACCACATGGGTGACACCCACCAGGAGCATTAGTGTTACAGTCTGTGTTGGTTGTGCCTATTGAGCACACAATTGTGAATGCATTTGCTCTGTCACACCAAAGGGCATTTAGCATGGGTAGGCACACTTCCCCTCTGAAGGCAGCCAATTGCATGACTTAAGGAGATACCTGGGGAGCTACACCATGGAACCAACAAGCTGGCCTGCTCTCTATTACTATTGTAGTGGATGGATGGGCTGATTAGGATTCCTAGGGAGGAATGAATGAAACATAGGGCTCTCATTTTTGCTGAATGAATGAGATGACGGAATGAAAGTAGAACAGCTATTAGGCAGGTGATGGGGAGGAGAATAATAACAGTAGTAGTAATAATTAATAATAATAATAATAATAATAATAATAATAATAATAATAATAAATCAAAGCCTGTTAGAAAGTTACCTAAACAGTTTCACAAAAATAATAATAATAAAAAAAATCTTAGTAAGTAGTGCGCATGATTTTTAAAATAAACAGTTTCTGGAACATAAAGTAAGATTTTGACATACCAGTACAGCTTCTGTCAAACACTGGAAAACAAAAGTCCTCGGGTAAAAGGTCTGCCAATACCTTAAAAAGTCCTGTAGAGCAATGTTTCTGTGTCACCAGCCCTTCGTATAAAACAAGCCTCAAGGTTTCAAACAGCAGGACTTCCACTGGCACTACAAATCATGACAAAGGCTCAGTGCTTCGGAGCCAACTGATATGGCCTCTACGTGTCTTACTTCACAGAAAAAAATACATCAGACCAATCCAGACTCTCAATAAACTGACTTCTGACATATGAAAGAGTCCTGTATGTGGGGCTGCTTCCAGTTGCCTTTGATTACCCAATAGTTCAGGTAATCTCTTTAGGTGACCAGTTACAAATATATGATCTAAAACACTACCCTCTGCTAAAAACTACTCTTTCTCAGAGAGAATCTGCATGTCACTCCTTCCTTAACTGATGCATATAACGGTCCTCCCCTTGTCTATCAGTGCCATCACACTATGTTTTTTATATATGTATATATAATAATATACATGTATATGTGAACTGAATTTACCCCTAACCTTGCCATGGTTAAAAAGGATGTTTGGATCAGCCTTCATTCCCAATTAATAAATGATAAAATAAACACATTTTCATTCTTTCTTGTTAGACTTATTTTTCACTCCTACCCTCACTGCCTACTACATATATATCTTGGATCTTTTACAACCTACTTTATCCTTCCCCCATACTACACTTTCTCTTGCTGCCTCTCTCTCACTTGTCTACCCCACCTACTTTCTCTTTCCACTTATATCACATGTTCCCCACTCCAAGTTACTACGAATATCACTCATTATCTCTTTGGTTGTGTGTTATATTTACTATGAGTTTCAAAGTCATTATAGCTGTACAGAGCTTTCAACTGACCACATTTTCTCTCATATTTTTGCGTGTTCCTCATAAAACTTGTGCTTTTCTGGAAAATCAGTAAGGACAGAATGTAGTACATAATGACATACATTTATTATTCAGACTTCATATTATACAGAAAATGCTTGGTAACACACAATCTCTTATTCTTGTAACTTTCAAAGTTTATATGATCAATATTTAAAACTTGTCCCTATTTTGGGCCTTTTTGTCCCAGTTATTTCTAGATTTCTCCAGATTTCTTGTAGTGTGTGCGTGTTTATTTATTACTTTAGATGTGCTATATGCTCTTTGTCCTCTATGACTATAGCTGTATGGGGGAGAACTTAATAATTCATAAATATGTAAGCTGAGTAGTACTTTATAATTTCACTTGCTACCTTGTACTTTTTTTTATAGATTTTAAAATTGTCTGCTCTTCTCTTTTTCAAGTACTTAATTTATACTGATATTGCCTACATTATTGTTGTATTTTCCCCCCAAGGCCTTCACTGTGATAGGATGTTACCCATTTTCGTGTCCTGATTCACAACCACATAAGTACACAAATGGATGAAAGGAAAATCTGCTTAGTCTGTACTGACAGTGACTTTAATGAACATTAGTCTACCATGTAGAGAATTTATAGAGTTAGATGAATGATAATAGTCATAAAGAAAACAATTGTATTAGTAGTACCCATTTATCTGCTTTTAGTTTAGGTGTCACATTATTAATTAATTTATTTTTATTTAACAGTTGTTAACTGCGAAAGTCCGACTGGGGGCAGTGCCTGTTTTCAGGAGAAACTTTCCAGACTTATGTCTTTGGAATGTGGGAGAAAACCCACGCGAACGTAGGAAGTACATAGGTTCATAGGTGTGTACTAGGCTAATGGCCCTGGAGCCTTTACAAGCCTAGCCCATAGGATTACCCTGGCATCATGCCACCCGACCTTAGTTCCCAGTGCATTCTCATGTTTATAACTTGTGTATTAATTTCTTACATCAAAACACATAGAATACCACCTCTCTCCATTCTAACAACCATGTATATGTATTTTATGTGCCCCAAATGCATGCCCACTGCTAAAAAGGCCTCTTTGTTATTTGGTGGTGGCCAGTGCCTGCAACCTCCTACACAAAATACTCTGTTCCTTTATCCACATGTCTCAAACATAACCAACTACATTTTGCCAGAGTAAACAAAGGTTGATGTACATATGGGTCCAAGCATAAAATAAACACAATAATATAAATTTAACAAAAATGATAAACTTGGTCTTCACCCTGAAAAATTTTCAGTAAGGCAGTACAACCAGATCAAACAATATCATACATATATATGAAGATACTGACAGAAACAGATCTTTTGGTCTGTTAAGTCTACCAGAGACTAAATCTTCTCCATCCATTTACCACCCATATCCCAACCATCTTGCCTGTCCATCTTCTAACTTCAATTAGTTATCACTTACTTGCCCAGAATGCTCTAACTTTTCCACATGTATGCCACTGTATTAAAAGATTGCTGAACACAGCATCAGTTTTCTCCTTCAAAACTTCAACACCTAGATTCAGAAAACCATAACATTGAATTTTCCTTATTTCTGAGCAGCAAGCCTGTGTCACAAGTCATTATCTCATTTACCCTCATGAGACTAAGTTAAGACCCCTTATTGCCTCATATTTAACCAGTATTTGGCCTGGTTTACACACATCTACTCCTTCAGACCTTCTTCCAGCATTAAATCAACATACGTACACCACAAAGAACCAAGTTTACATTCTGCTGTTAACTCCTGCATGCAAAAATTCTCAGAAGCTTTTCAACATAACCATCCTGAAATTATATGGACAATCAAACTGTAATAGCCATCGACTACATTATTTTGGAACACAGACACCTTCAGCCTTCTAGTCCTACAAGATTATTCACTCAGAGAAAGCAGCAAATAAGAATTCAGAGGAGAAGACAGTGATGCATGATAAAAACTCATTAATAAATGCTTCACATCAGCTGTACTAACGCATGTTCATGGACATTTTACAGCCAAATAAAATATACGTCAAATCCAAATGTGCAAACTCCGCACAGAGAACACACCAGCCGAGAATCGAACTGGAGAACCACATGCTGGGAGGCGATAACTCTAACCACTGGAACATGTTATTACTTATTGCTCACTCCTACTCTCGCTACGATTTCTCCTGACTAAAGAAACTTTCGGGGTTACTTTAAAAAAAAAAAAAACTGTAGAGCAAATGAAGTAGCAGGCATGGCACAGCAAAACAAATGAAAACAGAAGAGAGATTTTGACAATACAAACTAAACAAGCTTTGCTTTGTAATGCTTTTAGGCCGGAAGTACATGCAGACTCCACACAGAAAACACCCCAGGCGAGAATCGAACAGGTGAACCACGTGCTGTGAGGTGAGAAATCTCTCGCTACGGTTTCTCTTGAATACAGAATTTTTCAGCTGGTACCTTGAACTTGAAAAACAAAAATGTAGAGCAGACGAAGCAGCAGAACGAACAGCAGAACATCTTAATATGACAAAATAAAAAAAAAAATTCTTACGCATGCTCTCTCTTTTTCTTGCCTGTCTGTCACACACACACACACACACACACACACACACACACACACACACACACACACACACACACACACACCATACGTGCTCTCACACTCTGCTTAACAATAAATATACTTATCCGTACTTGCAGCCTAACAGAGGAATATAACAAATGCAAAAATGCCAGCAATTATACACACTGTCATTCGGCAGGAGACTCCACTAGAAACAGCACCAGTCATACACACTCACTCCATGCATTCACACACACGATCAGACTACAAGATACAGCAGCCTGAGTTTACAACTAAACAAAACACTCACACATGCAAATTTAGCATTCACAAACACAGACACACTCCGAACTCAGAATTAACATGAATCCAGAAGCCATCGAACATAACTCTGCAACAGCGTTACGCAAATGAAGCATGAGGCGAGCCCCCCAAAAAGACAACATTAATTCTTTCTTTCTTCCCCTAACTTAATGAAAACGTGGCCCGAAAACATGAGGATTACAAATGCATGTAAAGACTAGGTATGGAATTAAAATTAGCCTGGACTAAAAAAAAACTCACCTTAGCAACAAATAAATAGAGTGGAATATGCAGGCAATCCTAAGGTCCCTCAGTAAATGCACTTGGCAGGATACACTTCCAAAGTAAGAGAGTTCCACAAGGAGATACGGGGATTTATTAGGTTAATGGAGTGGGCTGGACAGGAAAGCTCTGATATCACCTTGTGGGATGTTCAATGCCTACTTCTAAAGACCATGCTAATATGGGAGTGGTGACATCAGTTTTTGGGAGGAAACTCCCCGTAACTACTTGCAGAAGTGTAGTAGTCCTGAAGTCAGCATTTAAGAGCCACAGGGTTTTCAAAGGTGGGATAACTTGATTTTCAAGTGGAAATCAAAATAGTATGGCTAGTGAGGAAGGCTAGGAGGAAAACAGTGGAGTTAATAATTTTTAAAAGCTGCAGTGCAGATTTCTTTGTGCAGGATTAAATAACAGGGATGAAAAGAGACAGCAGGTTAAGCAATACGATATAATATCCCATTGTTCTCCTTTAAGTCTTTACAAAGATAGAGCCTTCAGATTGACATAGTAGAAGTTGTTATATTATTAGGCTTTGCATTTTGAATAATATCTTGCATATTATATTCAGGCGTGTAATAAGCAGAAATAGGGGCAGATATGTTACAAATTTGGTTCTTAAGCTTATACAGATGTCAGGTTTTTTTTCTTAACTGCATGTATTCTCCATAATAAAACACTAAGTGGTCTCGGATTAATGTTCTAATCTTCACAGGAAACCATATTAAACTTTTAGACCTTAATGTTACCAGCTATACTGAAAATGCTCATTAAAAATAATCTGATCCTTTACTGAATCTGAATTTTAAAAGTAGAGTAGAGTTTGAAGGATAAGTGAAGATTTGATTACCTAGTGATGGGTTAACAGGTAAGGAGGTACTCCCTTCTCAAGGAAGGAATCAGAAATCTAAATCATGCAGATACTATAGAAGCACCTGTCAGTGGCTTTTTGTTTTTTTGTCTTGTAGAGCTGATTCAGTTATGCATATTTTCAAATTGCGACTAATTTTTGGCATACAAACATATGAAAATGTCAGAATACAAAGAAATTAATTTTTAATGCTTTTCAACAGAAACACACCAAATATAGGATTGCACATTGTCAGCATAACTTGAGAAAAATAATGTATTGTCTACCTCAGATTGAAGTAAAGCAGCTGATTCAGTAGTAATATGCTTTTTAGTTTCAAATAGCATTTCTAGGCAAGCAGTAATGCCCAACAGGGTGTGTATTAATGTGTAATTAATGCCCACCCAGGGGTGTTGAGGCCTCTACACCCCCTAGAAGGGCATTAATTACACATTAACATGAAACCTGGAGGGCATTATTGCACTTAGAGAGAATGGCCTCTCTGTAAAATTGTTGTGTGTTACTTATTTATGTATTTTTAAGTTCTATTTTATGTTTTTAATATTTTTTTGATGTAAAATAGTTCCTCCGCCTAATGTTTCATACTTGCTGTAGTATATGTTAATGGTGTTGGAGAAAGCATGTTACATCCAAAATATATTAAAAAATAAAAAGGTACTTAAAAAATACATAAGTAAAACAAAACAATTTTACAGAGAGCCCATTCTCTAAGGGCTGACAGAGATCATTCTCTCTCTGACACATGCTACCAGGTTTCACATTTCACTCTGTTTCGCACACAACTCACACGCAAACACACAGTCTCTGTGCTTTCATACATGCATTCACTCACACATGCAGGCAGAAACACACACATTCGATCAATCGCTCTCCCCCCCCCCCCTCTTACACTCATACATGCATACAGTCTCTCACAGATGCTTTCTTTTCTTTTTTTCTTTTTTTATTTTACACTCACTAAACAGCAACAGCACTGCTTAGCGAGTGTAAAATGTCTCGCTTGCTCTGACTTTCACTGACATGTATGCATATACACACGCATGCACACACACACGCACACACACACACACACACACACACGTCTTTTTTTTTTACATTTTACACTTGCTAAACAGCAAAAGCGATGTTTAGTGAGCGTAAAATAATGGTCAACCGTTTCGTTTTCTGAGTTTGAACTCCACGGCAGCTTGATATGTTGCCGTAAAGCGGTGGACTTGTTTTTTGGCAGGCATTACTTGTACCCTGCTGTAGAATGTTCGATCTGATGTTGTCAGTCCTCACATAATCCTTGACTGTCTACACCTCGGAACTGAGTCGGATGTTTATTTCAGGTCACACCTTCCAAACTGTCGAGCTATGCTTTGCCCATAATGCTCCTCTCAAAATTACCCCAGAACTTGTTTGCCACTTCTTGTGTCAGACACGTATATCCACTCTCAAGCTTTGGCTTGTAATTAAAGTAAGTCTCCTTTTTCTCTCTAGTGACTTTTTTTCTCTACCTGCTCCTGTTGTTATCGTAATAGCATGTGTATGTGTTTTCCTTACTCTACTTTCACTACCATTGATAGTTCTTTCCTCAATACCATTGTTGGTATTTTTCTTTACCTATTTAGGTATTCTCTAAAATACCATCATTGGTATTTCCTTTCCTTTTCTCTGTTATTAAAAAAAAAAACTTTCTCTGTTCCTTTTTTCTGGTGAGTGTGTGTTTGTTTTCATTATGGCTGATAAATCTGAATCCCCAGCCAAGTCATCTAAGGGCACCTCGGGGTTTAAAAGGTGCCAGGAATGTGAGAGGAAAATGCCCAACTTGGAAGGGCATGTGTGATGTGTTTATTGCCTAGGTAAAGTTCACCTGCAGGAGGACTGTTCAATATGCCATGGTTTCTCGCTAAGACACTCACCGAACGGAGAAATAAACTTATTCTTAAAGGACTGCTAAAAGGTGACTTTGAAGAGGTCATTTCTGAGTCCAAAACGGAAGCCAGTTCTTTGTCATCATCCTCTTCTTCCAGGAAGTGGCCTTCCTCGGATCCTAGCACTTCAGAACCACGTAAGCAGGTTTTGTAGCAGCCTTTGGTGTCAGAGTTCCTTGGCACCAAATGGCAAAAAAGATTTGGCAACTACCAAGACTTTGGAGTCGACTTCAACTGCCTCGGCACCAAGAGACTCATCAGTACCGGAGCAGTCGGAGGTTATTTTTGTTCCAAGATCCAGATATTCTCCTTCTATAGATCCATTCAAGGATAGACCACAGAGTCCCTTTGTCGATCCGAGACACCCTAGGTCTCCTTTGACTTCTTTAGTTTGATCCACTAAGAGTCTCTCTCTGAATCAGTTATTATGCGACTGGTGGATCAGCTCCTAATGGCAAGGAGATTGTCTTTGGTTCGTAGCCAAACCGGCACCTGGATCGATCCTATTATGGCTGCATCCATTCTTCCTCCTCCAACTCCTATTGAGTCATTGGAGCCCACGGTTCTAACATTCCCGGCTTTGACTGTCTTTGTTCTGGTAGCACCTTCTTGTCTAGAACCGAAGGTTGCCTTGAGTGCCTCTGGGCTTTCAGCAGACGTTCGTCGTGTTTCACTGTTATAGTCATTACATTTGGGTTATTTGCCTGGAGGTAGCCCTCAGCAGGCCTGACTATCAAAGTCTTGAAACCCTGTGTCAGATGCTGTCTCTTCTTCCATGATGTCAGGTCGTCAGGGGTATAAAGCATGCAGCCGACACCATTACATCAGTCTTTCTTGCCATGCGGTGCCCGAAGCAGAAGCAGTTTGCAAGTGCTGGTCGGCCGACTCCTGAAATTTTCATTTTCGAGTTTCAGAACCAAAGTCTTCAAAAAAAGCTAAGTACCCTGTTGAGGATCCTTTTTCTTGCTCTAAACCGATGTCAGTAAAAGTTAACAATTGTATTACCTGTGGAAAGCAAATGCCTCATAAAGGTTTTCATTCGTACTGCATTCCTTGCTTAGACCCAGACTACGACGTCCCTCGCTGTCGGTTTTGTGCCTTATTCAATCCTCGAACTATTTGTTGTCGGTTCATTTTTGCATCAAACTATTTCAGTACTCGTTTGATTTTCCAGAAATGGCTTTGGTAAGCCATCCGACTACCGACATTCCGAAAAAATGTAAAGATAAAGACAGAGACAGACCACATAGGACCAAAGCTGCCGATGACGCTTCCGTTAAGCTAGTCGCCAATTCGCCGGTACTCAGTGAGTCGCTTTTGCAGCCCCTGATACCCACTACTTCAGATTTGCAGGCCTCTACTGAGACCCATTCGGAGTCCGGTATGCCGTGAGATGCTTCTTCGACCATGGAACCAGCGGATGTCTCTACCTTGGATGGGTCCAGAGCCGCTGTGCAGACACCAGCTTCTGAGGGTGTATTCAGGCCTACTGACTTGCATTTCAAACCAATGCCATCTTCTTCTTTAAGGCCTAAAACTCAACCCACGCCTAGAAAACCGACGTCCAAACCACATGGTCAGGCCCATATGCCTAAAAAAATGATAAGAATGGCTGAAGACCTTATTACTTTAATTAGGGGAAGCCAGCCTTCACCCTCTAAGAGACCTAGAACTGATTTTCCTTCTCATTCTTCTGATCAGGATTCTGAAATTTCTGTTTCTTCTGATTACCAGGATTTGCTCTTATCTACCTATGAGGATTCTGATGCAGAGGACTCTATTCCCTCTGCTTCCCCTCCAGAAGACTTTTCTTTTGGTGAAACCTTGCACACTCTTAGGGAGTATTTCCGCTGGGAAAGCCAGGATTACTCTGACTCCAAAAAGAGGCTTAGGAAATTCTTACTCCTACCTCAACACAGGGCTTTAGCTATCCCTCCTGTCCTGGACATTGTAGATGATGCCTTCTTGGAATATAGCCTGGCCCCAGACACTTTACCTCCGACTCCCAGGAAACCTGACGGGTATTAGAGAGTATCTGACTCTCACAAGTTCCTCTTCATGAGACCATTTCCCAGGGACCTAAAGGCATTAAGGCTACTACTACCAAAACCCTAGCCCCTCTGGTAGAGATTCCAGGGCCTTGGACAGATGGGTAAGAAGGTATACACTTCTGCTACTTTGGCCATTAGGGCTTTAAAGGGTGGGAAGTTGGCATAATGGTTAAGGTGTTTACCTTACAAACACAAGGTGCATGGTTTGATTCTCACATGGGGTAACTGGTAGGCTTAAAATGGCCCACAAGGGCAGTTAGCCTAGTACTAATCTATGAACTGCCAGTTTCATATGTTAGTGTCAGCAGCATATTATGGGACTACTTAAACAGAAAATGATGTTGATTCCAGACGGTGCTGAAAATAAAGAATTACGGGATTTAATGCATTCTGCTGAACAAGTTGGTAAACATACTTTGCAATGTGGTTTTGACTCTTTAAAAGCATCTTGCAGGGCTGCTGTCACTGGGTCTGTTCTTAGAAGGCATGCTTGGCTTAAGGAGCAAAATTTGCCAGATCATGTTAAAGCTAAATTACTGGATGCTCCCTTAAACCAAGACTGACTGTTTGGCAACAAAGCAGAAGAAGTCCTTAAAAAGATGGAGGAAAAAGCTAAATCTATGCAAACTGTTAAAGATTTCCTGCAAGTTCAGCCTCCTAGATTTAGTAGGCATTGGCCTTCTAAGAATTGGTCTTTTCCTGTCTTTTCCAGGCCTTCTCAGTCCAAACCCAGGACCAGCAGACCACCAAGGCTACAGTCTCAAGGTACTCACAGGCCTAAGCAGTGGAGGGCTCCCACTTCCAAAGCTGGAAGTAGTAAGACTCCCCCCTATGGAAAACTGTCACAATGACTTAACCTTAAACCTTCCAAGCCCTGCTCAACTGCCTGGTCCCTTAGGGGGAAAGATCGTCCTGCATGCAAAAAACTGGGAACTCATTACCCAGGACAAATGGGTTTTAAATATAATTTCCCAAGGATGCAGATTCCACTTCCACACCTTACCAACCCCAAATGGTTGCCCGGATCTGCCCCCAAATCAGTGGGCAGAGGCTCAACAGCAGGTTCTCTCTTCTAAGTATCAGGGCTATTCAACCTGTCCCAGCAGAAGAAAGGGGACAAGGTTTTTACTCAAGACTTTTCCTGGTACCCAGAAAAGACAGCTCCTGGCATCCCATCCTGGACCTCTCTATACTAAACACCTTTTTGGTTATCCCAAAACTCAAAATGCTAACACTTCATCAGCTGCTTCCTATGCTAGGCAAAGATGCCTGGTTGGCAACCTTAGACTTAAAGGAAGCTTACCTGCACTTTCCCATAAGGGAATCTTGCAGGAAATACCTATGCTTCAGAGCAGGCTACAGGCAGTATCAGATCTCTGCACTTCCCTTTGGCTTATCTACTGCGCCCAGGGTATTCACAAAGTGCCTAGCTCCAGTCATTGCAGTTTGCAGGCAAAGAAATATTCAAATATACCCATACCTGGACGATTGTCTAATTCACGCAGAAAGCCAGGACATGCTACTAAATCATCTGGCATTTGTGAAGAAACTGCTAACCTCACTAGGGTATACCATAAACGAAAAGAAATCTCATCTTGTACCCTGCCAACAAGTTGTATTCCTGGGAGCAAGCTTGAACACAACTTCCCAGATGGCTTACCTCACACCAGAGAAACAAGTTTATTTGACAGCCTACTTCAAACTACTGTAGCAAAAAAATGAAAAGGTATTCCCTTTTGCTGCGGTGAACTGTCCAATAAATAATCCACAAACCAAAAGACAGCTGGTTCGACGATCTGAAGAAGAACTATTTGAAAGCTGTTATCGTTGGACAAGGGACTTAATTTTTATTATTTTTGTTCTTATTTTGTTTTATTTCATTCTTTTCATTAAATTCTGGATTTTAACAGAACTTTTATTACTGGATTGCACAGACAGTTTATTTGCTTTTCAGCACAGTGTTAGCCTGGGTAAACCAGCTGTCTTTTGGTTTGTGTACTTCAAACTACTGGCCACAAAGACCCAGCTATCTGCAAGGAAAATCCTGCAAGCACTAGGGTTCATGGCCTCTTGCATTTTACTAGTTCCATATGCAAGCCGGTATATGAGGAAACTACAATGGTATCTATAAAGCGTATGGTGTGAACATTCTCAGGACCTGGAATCAATAATTCCTATTATTCCTTGTATAACAAGAGTTCCTTTGGTGGGCAGAGGCCTGCTACCACAACAAGTGACTGCCATTCACACTATCGCCTGCCGCCCAAACCCTAACAACAGACGCATCAGACTATGCATGGGGGGCTCACTTGGCAGGGCAGTGCATTCATGGCAAATGGAACCAGAGTCAGATGCACCTGCATATCAATCAAAAGGAAATGTTAGCTGTACAGAATTCTCTGCCAGCCTTCAAGGACCACATTCTTCCAGAACAGTTATTGGTAAAGACAGACAACAACACTGTTATGTGGTACACAAACAAGCAGGGGGGGGGGGACCCACTCGTATCCTCTCTGCAGACTAGCCATGGCTCTGTGGAACACAGCCTTGAGCTACCAAGTGCACCTACAAGCTCAATTCCTGCTAGGCAAGCTAAATTCATTGGCAGATGACCTAAGCAGAAATCTCATGGACCCACACGAGTGGAAACTGGAACCAAAGATATTCAACATTTTGAGAAACAAATGGGAGAACCCGGAGATAGAACTGATGTTCTTCGTGTTTCACTGTTGCAGTCATTACATTTGGGTAATCCTGCTGGCAGGTTGCCCTCAGTCAGCCTGAATTCCAAAGTCTTGGGTCTTGCGTCTGCTGTCATCGCCCCTTCCCTGACGTCAGGTCATCAGGGGTATAAAAAAAGCAGCCGACGCCATTTTCTTCAGTCTTTCTTGCCGCGCGGTGCCTGAAGCAGTCGCAAGTGCCGGTCGGCCGACTCCTGAGATTTTCGAGTTCGAATTTCAGATCTGAAGTCTTCTATAAAGCTAAGTACCCCATTGGGGAAACCTTTTTTCTTGCTCCAGAACCGATGTCAGAAAAAGTTAATAATTGTATTTCTTGTAGGAAGCAAATACCTCATAAGGACTTTCATTCTTACTGTATTCCTTGCCTAGGCCCTGATCATAATTTTCTGGGTTGTCGGTTTTGTGCTAGATTTAACCAACGCACTATTAAGCATTGGTATGATTTTACTTTAAACTACTTTGGAGGCAGATTTAATTATCCAGAAATGTTGTCGGAAAGCCATCCGACTACCGGAGTTCACAAAAAAACGCAAAGAAAAAGAAAGACAGCCGAGGCCCAAAACCGACAACGAAGCTTCTACTAAGCCAGTCGCCGGTTTGCTGGTTCTTAGTGAGGCGCTTTCGCATCCCCTGAAGACCGCTATTTTAGAGGCGCAGGCCACTACCGACTCCCACGTGGAGTTGGCCATGCTGCTGGAAACTCAAGGTATTGGAGCCTCTGACGCTAATCCTTCAGATGGGTCCGGAGCCACTGAGCAGGCACCGGCTTCTGAGGGTGTATTCGGACCCAAACCATCTATACATTAAACCGACTTCAAAGGCAAAGACTAAAGCACCTTCAAAGGCAAAGAAACAACCTCAAGAGCCATGTGGACAGGCCTCCATGCCCAAAACACAGATGCTCAAAATGGCCGAAGACTTGATTACCTTGATCAGGGATTCCCATCCCCCTCCTGATAAGAGGCCTAGGCAAGAGACTGAATATGAATTTTCAGATCAGGTTTCCATTTCTTCTGATTCCTCTTCTGACCAGGAATATTCTTTTCCCTACTATGAGGATTCTGATGCTGAAGAATCCATACCTTCAGCTTCTCCTCCTGAGGATTATTCTTTTGGGGAAACCTTACATACTATGCGGGAGCATTTCCACTGGGAGAGCCAAGATTTTTCGAAGTCTACAAAGCGGCTCAGGGATTTCCTGTTACTACCTCAGCACAAGCCACTAGCCATCCCTCCTGTGTTAGACATTGTAGATGATGTGTTTTCGGTGTCTAGCCTTACCCCTGACTCCTTACTTCCAGCTCCTGTTAAGTCTGACAGATATTACAGGGTTCCTGACTCACATAAATTCCTTTTTAAAAACCCTGCTGCAGACCCAGAAACTATTTCTCAGGGTCCCAAGGGTGTTAAGGCTTCCGCTGCAAAAAAACCCTACCCTTTCTGACAGAGATTCTAGGGCACTGGATAAATGGGGGAAAAAGGTCTACGCATCTGCTGCCTTGGCTATAAGGGCCTTAAACTGTCAGTTTCATATGCTCAAATATCAGCAACATGTCATGGCATTGATTAAACAGAAAATGTTGTTAAACTCTGAATGTGCAGAAAACAAGGAAATGCAGGATATATTGCATGCAGCGGAACAAGTTGGAAAGCATACTTTGCAATGTGGTTTTGATTCTTTAGAGGCCTCCTGCAGGGCCGCACTTACGGGTTCTGTAATTAGAAGGCATGCTTGGTTAAAGGAACAAAGTCTGCCTGATCATGTTAAAGTTAAATTATTGGATGCACCTTTACAGCATGATTCTTTGTTTGGTGTTAAGGCAGAAGAGGTGTTAAAGAAAATGGAGGACAAGGCTGAATATATGCAAACGGTCAAAGATTTCTTACAAGTACAGCCACCTAGGTTTAGTAGACACTGGCCAACAAAGAATTGGTCCTTTCCTGTGTCAGACAGACCTCAAAGTAGACCCAGACACCCTAGAGGCAGATCCCAGGTGCAAGGTTCATATAGGTCAAAGCAATGGGGTGCTTCTACCTCAAAGAGTGGAGAAGACAAATCACAACCTTACAGAAAACAGTCCCAATGACTTCCCCCTGCCTGCACCAAGCACTTATTTCCTGGCAGCATCCTTAGGGGGAAAATTAGCACTTTTTTCTCAAAATTGGCACATTATAACCCAGGACAAGTGGGTTCTAAATGTCGTGTCACAAGGCTACAAGTTCCATTTCCATACCCTGCCAAAGGCAAACGTCTGGCCAGATCTGCCAAAAAAATCAATGGGCAGAGGCACAAAAACAAATCTCATCCCTCATGGACATGAGGGCCATTCAACAAGTGCCAGAGCAAGAGCGGGGACAAGGATTTTACTCAAGGACTGTTCTTGGTACCCAGAAAGGACAAGGCCTGGAGGCCAATACTGGACCTATCGATTCTGAATACATTCCTGGATATACCAAAATTCAAAATGTTGACTTTGCAGCAGCTACTGCCCATGCTGGGCAAGAATGTTTGGCTTGTAACTTTAGACCTAAAAGAGGCATACCTGCATGTCCCAATCGGACAAATATGCAGAAGATACCTCAGATTCAAGGCTGGCTCAATGCATTACCAATTCTCTGCACTGCCCTTTGGCTTATCTACTGTGCCCAGGGTCTTTACAAAGTGCCTGGCACTAGTAATTGCATTCTGCAGACAAAGAGGAATACAAATATATCCTTACTTGGACGACTATCTAATTCAAGCAGAGAACAGGGACATCCTTCTACACCATCTGGCATTTGTGAAAAAACTGCTAACATGCCTAGGGTACACAGTCAACGAAAAGAAATCAAAACTAGTACCCTCTCAAGAGATAATATTCCTGGGTGCAAGCTTAAATACAACTGCCCAGATGGCTTATCTCACGCCAGACAAACAAAGACAACTGACTACCTACTTCAAAATGTTAGCAACAAAGGCCCAGTTATCTGCAAGAAAAATTCTGCAGGCTTTGGGCTTCATGGCATCCAGTATCCTACTAATTCCATATGCAAGACTGCATACGAGGAAACTTCAGTGGTACCTAAAAAGTGTTTGGACTCAACATTGACACAGCTTGGAAACTATAATTACTCTCATTCCCTGCCTGCAACAGGAGTTTTGATGGTGGGCAAAGGCTTGTCACCAAAACAAGGGACAGCTGTTCACATTACCCCCAGCCAGGCAAACACTAACAACGGATGCGTCAGATTATGCCTGGGGTCCTACATGGCAGGAAGATGCATTCAAGGAACATGGACCTCAAACCAAATGCATCTACATATCAATCAAAAAGAGATGCTAGCTGTTCAAAATGCCCTGACAGCCTTCAAGGACCTACTTCAACCAGGACAACTACTGATAAAGACAAACAACATCACGGTCATGTGGTATATAAACAAGCAGGGGGGCACACATTCTTACCTCCTTTGCAGACTAGCCATGACTTTGTGGGACACAGCATTGACTTACCAAGTACATCTGCAGGCACAATTCCTGCCAGGAAGAAAAAAAAAACTGGCAGACGAACTAAGCAGAAACCCCATGGATCTCCACGAGTGGCAGCTGGATCCACAAGTCTTCAGCATGATAAGTAAATGGGGATGCTCGGACATAGATCTTTTTGCTTCCCCTCACAACTACCAGCTAAAGAGATTCTGCACAAGGATTTATCACAGACAAGCATGGAAAGTGGACGCCCTGTCCTTCAGCTGGAAAAACCTATCAGTATATGCCTTTCCCCCTCTGCCTCTCTTCCCCAAGGTACTCCTAAAGGTCAGACAGGAGAAGCCAAAGATGATACTGATTGCACCAGTCTGGCCCCGCCAGCACTGGTACCCAATATTAAGGAGCTTGTCTCAATGCCCAGCTTGGACCCTACCTCAAGTACTGCATCTGCTGTCCCAGAAAACAATCGGATCCTGCACAGCCAGCTCAGGACTTTAAACCTGGCAGCATGGCGGATAATGTAGTCATACAAAACGCACCTCTCAGCAAAGCTGTGATGGATGTCATTTTGGAAGCCAGAAGGCCTAGTACTAGAAAATCTTATGCTGGAAAATGGAAGAGATTTTGTGCTTGGAACCAGGCACAAGGAACAGATACAGCTGTGCCAAATATTCCTCAGATTTTACAATGCTTAACTGAGATGCTGGGCAAAAGCCTATCTTTCTCATCTATTAAAATTCATGCCTGTGCCATTTCAGTTCATTACAATGCAGAGCCAACAATCTTTTCTCATCCCTTATTAAAACAGTACCTCAGAGGAGCCAAAAATTTAAGGCCTCCAAGGAAATCACCAATGCCTGCATGGGACCTCAACTATGTCTTTGAAAGGCTCACTCTGCCTCCTTTTGAGCCAGCTGCTACTGCTGATATAAAGTTTTTATCTTGGAAAACAGCTCTGCTCCTAGCAATAAGTTCTGCAAGATGAGTTTCAGAGCTACAGGCACTCATGGCTGTGGAACTTTTTATCACTTTTTATCTGGACAGGGTCTCCCTGAGGACAAACCCAACATTTATGCCTAAAGTGGTGTCCAGTGTGGCTCTTAACCAAACCATTCATCTGCCAACTTTTTATCCAAATCCACAGAACAAGGGGGAAAGAATTCTGCATTCTTTGGATGTACACAGGCAGCTTAGATTCTACTTGGACAGAAAAAAAGTTTTCAGAAAGACAGAGCAATTACTAGTGGCATATGCTGCAGGATCACAAGGAAAGGCTATCTCAAAGCAGACTATTTCAAAGTGGATAGGCCAATGCATTAGTTTCTGCTACTTATACCATAGCAAGCCAGTGCCTAAGGGCATTAGGTCACATTCCACCAGAGCTGCAGCCACTTCAGCAGCCTTTCTCAGGAGAGTACCAACCAAGGACATTTTAGATGCAGCTACTTGGAGTTCAGTGAACACCTTCACAAAGCACCATCATCTGCCACTCTACTCTAAATCCAGGGCAGGCTTTGCCACTGCAGTTCTGCAGGGTCTCATAGCCGCTCCTAATGCTCCCAAAAGATCCTTTGCCACCCTAAAAATACCCCTGTCCTCACTAACCTGATTTCACCCTACAAAAATCTTGCTATACTACGCTCAGCTAATAAGCTTCTAGTTTCCACTATTAAATCAAATAGCAAGGCTGGAGACTCACTTTTTACCAACACAGTAGGGAAAATCTGGAACCAGCTTCCTACTAAACTTTCCTCCCTTGCTTCCACTATTCTTTTTAAAAAGTATCTGAAAGAATATCTTACAACTCACTGGATGTGTCCCTGCTCTAACCCAGACTGACATCTCTTTCACCTCCTGCTCTCTCTCTATACTTCTCTACTCTACTGTTTTATCTCGCCTATCTGTAGTACTAAAAAAAAAAAAAAATCTTTAATTTCATGCTTTTTTTTTGTTCTCTGTATTTAATCTTGACTTAAACCTACTAAATTACTCTGTAAAACTTTTGTTCTGGCCTATGTTTTTAATGTACTATGTAGCTAATGTACTGTAATCCACTTGACTATTACTATATATTGTATTTCTTTTCACTGCTGATGGTTGGAGCTTTTCTCCCCGGGCCTCTACTGAAAATGGACATATATCCAGTTAGACTAGCCTGGTCAACAAATGTAAAATAAAGTAAATAAATAAAATAAATGCTGTTTAGCTCCAGCCTCCCAACCATAGCTTTGGGAATCTACCCAAATGTAATGACTGCAACAGTGAAACACGAAGAACATAGTACAGTTGTGTACACTTATCATAAATGTAGCGATGTTCGAGTGTATTCACTGTTGCAGTCCAGGTTACCCACCCGCTATCCCCCATTTTCTTCTGCTGGAACCTATCTTTACTTCACTGATTTATACAATCTATGTGGTGTATTTGCTTGTGAATGAAGGTAAAGTTTATATTGCTGCATGTTATTTTATATATAGATATAAGTTTTGACTACCCTTTTTGAGGGCACCTGACATCTGGGGCAAGAAAAACTAAAGAAAATGGTGTTGGCTGCTTCTTTTATACCCCTGATGACCTGACGTCAGAGAAGGAGCGACAGCAGCCGACACAGGACCCAAGACTTTTGAATTTAGGCCGACTGAGGGCAACCTGCCAGCAGGATTACCCAAATGTAATGACTGCAACAGTGAATACACTCGAACATCTACATTTTTGGTAAGTGTACACAACTATACTTTTGCCTCCCCTCAGAACTACCAATTGGACAAATTCTGCACAAGGACTCCCCACAGTCAAGCTTGGAAAGTGGATACCCTGTCCTTCACCTGGAAAAGCCTCACAGTTTATGCCTTTCCCCCTCTTCCTCTCCTCTCCTCTTGAAAGTTCTGCTAAAGATCAAACAGGACAAACCAAGGACAATACTGATTGCACCAGACTAGCCATGCCAGCACTGGTACCCCCCTCTTGTGCAGTATGTCACTTCTGGAACCATGGCACCCGTCTCAGACCCCTTCTCTGCTGTTCCAGCAGGAGGGCCAAATACTGCACTCCCAGCTTCAAACCCTGAACCTTGCAGCCTGGCTAATTCCCTGAGCTGTCCAATGGCATCCCTCAGTAAGCAGGTGCTTGATGTCATTCTGGAGGCAAGGAGGCCTAGTACTAGAAAATCCTATGCTGAAAAGTGGAAAAGATACTGTTCCTGGAGCCAGGGAATGGATACAACAGTGCCCAGATTACCGCATATTCTTCAATACTTAACAGAGATCCTCCACAAGGACCTTCCTTCTCATCAATTAAAATTCATGTCTCAGCCATTTCAGCACATTGTAATACTGAGCCACCCCTCTTCTCTCACCCCCTGCTGAAACAATTCCTCAGAGGGGCCAAATATTTAAGACCACCCAGGAGAGCCCCTACTCCAGCCTGGGACCTTAACTTTGTATTGGAAAAGCTCACTCTACCTCCTTTTGAGCCAGCTGCAACTGCAGAGTTGAAATTCCTTTCTTGGAAAGCAGCCTTCCTTCTAGCCATCACTTGAGCAAGAAGAGTGTCTGAATTACAGGCCCTCATGGCAGTGGAGCCCTTCATCATCTTCCATGCAGACAGGGTGTCCCTCAGGACCAGTCCTTCCTTTATGCCCAAGGTGGTATCCAGTGTGGCCCTTAATCAGTCCATTCATTTGACAACCTTTTTTCCTAATCCACAGAACAAAGGAGAACGAATACTGCACTCTTTGGACGTGCACAGACAACTTGGATTTTTTTTAGACAGGACTTAAGCCTCTCAGAAAAACTGAACAGCTTCTAGTTGCCTTTGCTGCAGGGGCAGAGGGGAAGGCCATTTCAAAGCAAACCATTTCTAAGTGGATAGACCATTGCATTCATTTCTGCTATAAGCACCATGGAAAACCTACCCCACAGGGGATAAGATCACATTCCACCAGGGCTGCATCTACCTCTACAGCCTTTCTCAGAGGTGTCCCTACCAGGGACATCCTAGATGCTGCTACCTGGAGCTCTGCACATACCTTCACCAAGCATTACCACTTGCCTATTTTTTCTACATCCAGAGCTGGTTTTGCCACTGCAGTCTTGCAGGGCTTAATAGCTGGTCCTAATGCTCTCTCACTTCCTTCTCCCTTACTTAGCTTTGGGAATCTACCCAAGTGTAATGACTGCAGCAGAGAAACACGAAGAACATAGTACAGTATTGTACACTTACCATAAATGTAGAAGTTCGAGTGTATTCACTGTTGCAGTTCTGGTTACCCTCCCTCCAGCCCCCTGACTTCTCTTGGCTGTACATTTCTTCTTGTTTAGTGTATTTCAGCTTTCTGGTGTATTTGCTTTTGTTGGAGATGTAACCTTATATATATTTGCTTCCCATTATGGGGGCACCTGACATCTGGGGCAAGAAAAACTGATGTAATGGTGTCGGCTGCATGCTTTATACCCCTGATGACCTGACATCATGGAAGAAGAGACAGCATCCGAAGCAGGGATCCAAGACTTTGATATTCAGGCCGGCTGAGGGCTACCTGCAGACAGATAACCCAAATGTAATGACTGCAACAGCGAATACACTTGAACATCTACATTTATGGAAAGTGTACACAACTGTACTTTCTTTTTAGTGCCCCCCAAAAAGGGGACTGGAGACCCATTTTGAATCAATTCAACAAGGCAGTATAGCAAACCAAATTTCGGATGGTCTTGGTACAGTCTGTACTTCCATTTATGGAAAAGGGTGATTAGATGTGCTCTATAGACCTCCAGGATGCATATTACCGCATGAAAATGGACAAACACTCAGGAGATTCCTGTGCTTCCCGGTGGGAGTCATTCATTTCCAATTCAGAGCACCGCCCTTTTGACTCACCTCAGCCCCTAGGGTGTTCACCAAATGCATGGCAGTGGTGTCAGCTCATCTCAGACTAGAAGGGTTTTGAGTTTTCCCATACCTCGGCGACTGGCTGTTCATGGCTACCACCAGGCATCAGAACGGGCAAGAGATTACACTCTGCATCTCTAGGCATCACAATAAATTAGGAAAAGCCAAATTTGTAACCCTCACAACAACTAGAATTCATTGGAGCCCTGTTGGACACAGTTGCAGGAATTGATTCACTCCCACTGGAAAGGCTACAAAGGATTAGATCTCAAGTCAGCCAGATTATCCAGAGCAAAAGTGTTCCAACCAGATTAGTCCTACGAGTATTTGGCTCGATGGCAGCATCAATCACTCTTGTTCCCTTAGGAAGGTATCGCATGCGAATCTTACGATGGTTATTAGCCTCCCAGTGGTCTCTTGATAGATCAGCCAAGGTCTCACCCCATCTCGATTGCCAATCGCTGCAAACAGGATCTTTCGTGGTGGCTCCACTTCGAGATTCTTTCAGGCCGACCATTCATCCTTCTGCTACCCCAAGCCATAGTGACCACGAATACTTCCCAGATGGGGGGGCATTATCTGGGAAGGACAGTCCAGAGCACATGGTCCCAACTGGAGGCCAACTTGCACATCAGTATTCTAGAGACGAGGGCAGTGTAGGCATTGTAAATATTTCAGGATGCCCTTCCTCTAGGAATAGTAGAAATTCAGACAGACATGTCGGTAGTCTGGTATATCAACAAACGGAGGGAACCAAATCTTACCCTTTGTGACGAGAAGCCCTCAGAGTTTGGCAATGAGCAATTTCTTCCAACCGCTTTCTTACAGCAATGCACATTACGGGCAGCTTCAGTGTGATAGCAGACAAACTGAGCAGAACCATTCACATTCCTCTCACGAGTGATCATTCAATCCTGTGGTGGCAAAAGAGACTTTTTGTCACTGGGGCCAACCTTGTTGCAGTCTTTTTGTGTCTCCTCTAAACAACAAGTGCAGCAGTTACTTTGCCCTAATCCCCCCTCCAGGGGGAGTCACCCAGAGACTCTCTTCTCCATGATTGGCCCCCTGGTCTTCTCTATACCTTTCCCACAACTCCTTTGATATCCCAATTTCTAAAAAAAGCCAAGAGGTTGGAGAACTCAGTAATCCTCATTGCCCCCTTTTGGCCTAGGCAAGTTTGGTTTCCTTTCCTTTGGCCTCATCTTCTTTGGAAACCATGGATACTGTACCCAGCTCCAGATCTCTGTCTCATCCGGAGGGCATAGTTCATCCGAACCTCCATCATCTCAAGCTCACAACGTGGCTTCTCCAATTCCTATGACTGCCAGGCATCCTTCCCTTTCCTGTCCTGTCCATCAAATCATTGTGGCTCATCACAAACCTTCAATTAGGAAACTTTATCAAAGTAAATGGGAAAATTTTGCAAGTTGAACCGTTAAGAACAAACTTGATCCTTATTCGACCCCTGTTCATAAAGTTTTGGATTTTTTAGCTAACCTCTATCAATCTGGTTCCTTTACCTCAACAATTAAAGTCCATCTAGCGGCAATCTCGAATTTCCATATGGGGTTTGATGGGTCATCCCTTATGTCACACAAACTTTGTAAAGCCTTTTTAAAGGGGATCCTAATGTTAAGACCTCCATTTAAAGAACCCATTCCTCCTTGGGGATCTAACACTAGTTCTTCAGTCCCTTAATTTGTCTTCTTTTGAACCATCAGCTACTTGTGACTTAAAGATTCTGACTTGGAAATCTTTATTTTTTAGTGGCTATTATATCTGCCAGAAGAGTACCTGAACTTCAGGCCTTGTCCTGCAAACCACCTTACATAATATTTCACAAAGACAGGGTCTCCCTTAGGACTTATCCATCCTTTTTTATCAAAGGTAGTCTCAGAATCTAACATTAATCAGATACTTCAACTACCAGTCTTTTTCCCTAATTTTTGTAATAAAGGGGAGTATTCCCTTCATTCATTAGACGTCCACAAACCGCTATGTTTTTATCTCCAAATAACAAAGAATGTCAGAAAATCTGACCGTTTGTTGCATTTTACTTGCTTTCTTTAGGTAACCCAGTTTCTAAGATTACTTTGGCAAAATGGCTCAAAGATTGTATCACATTTAAATGCCAATTAAAAGGGCTCTGCCTTTCATGCCCAGTAAAAGCCCACTCAACTAGAGCGGTGGCATCTTCTGCAGTTTTTCATGCCAGAGCTTCTTTAGATGATATTTGTGCAGCAGCCACTTGGTCTTCTCCTTATACTTTTATCACTCATTACAAATTGGTTCAGGTCTCCAGGGATGAGCATCATTCGGTTCGATGGTGCTTAGGAATAGTTTTCCGTGAGACCTCCCAAAATTCAGGTAGCTAGGGAATCTGTCCCACAGTTAAGGATTATGTGAAGATTGACAACATCAGATAAAGAAGTTAGTCTTACCATAACGTTCCATCTGTGTTGTCATTCTTCACTAATCCTTGACATTCCCCCCACCTGAGACTTAGTGGATCAAATTTTTCCACAACTGGCTTCATATTAGGGAGACATATAGCTGGTGTCTTATTCTTGTTTGCTAATTGTCTGTCACTATTTTGGGCAAACTCGATCTGAGGTCATTTTGAGAGGAGCATTATGGGTAAAGCCTAGCTGGAGAGTTTGGAAGGCACGAGCTGAAATAAACGGCTGAGATGGTTCCGAGGCTCGGAGACAAGCCACAGTGAAGGATTAGTGAAGATCGACAACACAGATGGAACGTTATGATAAGACATAACTTCTTTTTCTCCAATCAGGGTACTGATGTACAGTAAACCCATTCTCTAAGATTTAAATGGTATATCAACTTTATTTTGCTACAGTATGTTAAAGTGCCAATAAAAATCATTTTGTCTCACTTTGAAACATTGTAAACCTAGAAAACTGTTCTTGTTTGTGGAGCCTTTCTTCAGGGCTTCCACTAAGAAATGGACTGTGATGCAGTCAGTAAATATAAATTTATGTAGATTTTATGTGAGAATGCATGGAGTAGCATAAAATTGTTAGAAAAGCTCTATAAGAATTACAATTTCTTAATTGCTTATTTTATTTTTAGATATATTTACTGGGGAAGTGCACTTATCCAAACGGACCATTTATAGACACAGTCTGGATAAAAAAAGCAAGATAGATTTTTTTCACAGATAGCAATGTAGTAATGTTTAATTTATACTACTTTGTATTGAGACATGTACAGACTATAAGATAGTAATGGCAACACTAGGAAAGTTATTTTTAAATGAGCAATATTTTATGTACAGTAATGCAAAGTCATTGGAAAGGCAGTGAGGAGGAGAATAAGAAAACTGGGGGAAAGTTTGGTGACATGGGCATGATTAATGGGCTGCATTTTTGAATGGATGAAAAGTCAAACATGATGTGTTAGAATTGGATGCCACCGGTACAGAGAGGAGTCAGAGTTCTCTGTTGCTCCCTTATTTCTTTTACACACATAGCTTTGAAAGTGCAGAAACTTTTTTCACATGAAATATGCAGATGGCAAAGTTAGAATTATCTCCTCATTGCTGACTCTGTCATTCTACAAGAGACCCTTAATTCATTCACAAAGTGAGATGGAAGCTTTAGACTCTTTCCATTCCATATTATCCAAAGATGAGATACCTCACATAGGTAATGGCCAGAAGTTATCACATTAACAACAGTGAACTAGAGGAGACTGTTTCTTAGCAAAAACTGGACTTATGAGTTGCCCTAACTTTTGAAGTTCATGAGTGATTTGTGTAATAAAACAAACTGATTAATTTATATTTGTTAATCAGATAAGTGGCCTGGTCTGTTGACCCTTTTCAGACATGACCCATGGTCAAAGGAGCAAAAAGCACAGAAAACAAAAACTGTCATGTTACAAAGAAAATGTCCTAACATGTATTCATTAACTAAATTTACAAGAGAGACAAAACATCAGCAATTACAGGTTTCAACAATATTTATGAGAGTACTAAAATACACAGAGACTGCAGGTTCCAGTGAGGATAGCAAGATGTGCCCATCATCAGAGCATATACAAATAGACACAGAGACAATGGTTTGTGAAAGTAACAAATCTAAGCACATAATATGAGTACAGAAGTTATATGTACAGAGGAAAATCATACAGTTAATTGGTGTTATACTAAGATATATTCCATCCAGGAAAAGAGAGACTAAGTCACATTAACAACATAGGAAAAGTTTGCATAAGACACAAAGGAGTTTTATTAAGAAGATTGAAAGTATTTCTGGCTGAGCTTTTGCTTATTTGATTTAGCCTGTATATATTTCAGGGGTTATCCAATTTGTGTTTAGAAGGAAGTAATGTTGAGTTTGACATAGGCCTTTTAGGGAAGAGAGGTTATTGTTAACTTTTTTTATCTATAATCTTACTGCAGATTGTTTAAGTAAAGATGATGATTTGATTGCATAATCTACCTGTTAAGTATGTTTCGGTACCTCATTTTAAGGTATTGATGGTACATGGCTAGAAAAACTGAGGTATAGGAATGACAAATATGGACTGTTATAGCAATAACCCACGGCTTCACCCTTGTGACCAAACCATGCCAACCTGTGGGTAAATCCAGCATTACCCACACCCAGCCATGAGTTATTGCCATTATACAATTATGTTAGTTTTGTGTTGTTATATTTGTGTTGTTTAGGTTTTTGTTTGCTTTACTTTGTATTCTTCCACTTTTTGTGCGATAAAATAGTCCATACTTTGACTTAGTCAGCCACAGCCCCTCTGTTTTGTCTTGAACTTCTGAGAATTATATTCCAAACAATAGGAGGTGACATGTATAATATTTATTAATCCACCTGGCACTACATTCCGACAATTCCACAGTCATAAAAATAAAACGCTGTTTTTTTTTTTTTTTCAGTTTTTGAAAGTGTACCTTGATAAGACCATTTGTTTTGCACACACCACACGTCTCTGGGACTCTATAGGCTGAAAACCACATGTTAACAAAATATGTAGGAGTATCTCATCTTATATAAACAGATTTTTTTTGTTTGCACTTCCTCCCCGATGAAAGCTGTATAATCATGAAAGCAAAGATGATGGCGTTTGCCATTTTGTTAGAATAACTAATAAGAACTTTTTACGACTAAGAAACTTAACACATTATAAAATCTTGCACTTGACTAAACTATTAAAAGTGCCTCAGAATTTTGCTCTGATCTTTCTAAAATGTCTAATTTTGAAACCGAACAACAATAGTACTTAAGTGGAAGGCACTTAGATGCAGACATTTTATATATATATATATATATATATATATATATATATATATTTATATATATATACACACACACACACACACACCAGTTTCTGTTTACAAGTATTTAATTTTAGCTTCCATGCTGCCTACAGCCATTTATAAGCACTGTGAAAATGGTCTGATATTGGTTCAATATACAATATGATGTTGCTTAGTGTTATGAAATGATGAATAAAAAGGCTACTTCCAGTTAGAGACGTGATCTACACACTAAAACATTCACTATGATCGTATTACACTAGACAGACCTGAATTCAAAAGCACTATAAGTGAGTCTTCTCCAGATTGCACTATGGAGCCATATTCCAAATGATTTTAAAATTAGCCAAGCATTACAAGTCTTCATATTGGCTTTAAGTGAATATTTTCATAATGAAGTTAAGTGCAACTGCATTTAGAGTGTTGGATAAAATATTAATTCACTCCTGCAGCTGGACTTTAATTCCCAGTACACATTAAATTTTGTTTTCATCTGAAAACTGTGCTATGTTTAAATATGTACATAGTACTAATTATAAACATTTCTGTATATTGATAGTTAATCTTTGATTTGCCATATCTGTTTGTACTTTGCTATTATGTATTGCTTCTGTTAAAGCAATTGTATCATATAAACTTTATTTTAATTAAATCCACATGCTAGGTATTAATCCACATCTTGGGTATTAATGGTGTTAGGCTCTTACATGTAATATATTCTTGAATGCATCTGGTTAGTGGCTAAAAATGGTCAGTAGACCAGTTCACTCACTCTTTTATCAGATTTCAGGTTTAAGTTCCAATGCTTCTTTACCTGTGTCCTGTTTCAGTCTCCATTATTAAAGTGTTAAATATTGGTCAGTAGCTGTTTGTGTTTCTATCTGACTGCCCTTGAGGGTTTAACTTAAGAAAAGCCTTTCATCTTGGTGGTATAAAGGAAGTAATTCTGTAAGTTTCTGCTCTGTTGTGCCTTCACCTGTGGCTGGCTGCAAGCATTACTGCTTCTATAAGCATTTGGAACTACAACTCTGATGTAAGTATACAAAGCTGATATAATTATACATTTTTTGCTGTAACTGTTTCAGTGATATTTAGCAATCCTGTGCTCTTAGTTAGTTGTTAACAGATTTCTATAATGGCTATGTTTTTGTAAACATATCTCAGGCTTAAGTTCCAAGGTTTTTTCACTTGTGTTCTGTTTCAGTTTCCATTGTTTTCTCCCATTTCCCACCCAATTGTTGTTGTGTTCTTAAAACTTGGTGGCTATTTAATTGCCCACCTCTACTATAAATTTAATATTGGACACTCCTCCCAGTCCCATTGCATCAGCTCATTCTGTTGTAAACAGTGAGATCATTTGGGAAGGCCCATTCCCTTAGTTTCTTAACTTTAAATTATTTTCTGTTTCCTCCCTTCCTGCTTAATTAAAAAAGAAAAAAAACTTTATTCAACTGTTTTTACTGTTTTTGTGTCTCTTCCTACTTTATTACTTTATTTTGCTTTTGCTGCTTATTTCTTATAGTGTTGAATTGCATTTATTCTGCTGCATTTATTACTGCTTGTTAGTAGCCTGATTAAATTGTAATTGTTACTCTAAGTGACTTGGGCTTCAGGCCAGTTATTTTACATTAATACAGATTGTGGTCTGCACTCTTGTAGGAGGAGAGAGTAGCCTCTGTCCTTCTGAACTGGGAATTGCTGGGTGATTGCCTGTTGTGCTTGTTGCTCTAAGTGTCTTTGTTCTGTTTTAAGCAGTTGGATTCCAAGCCAGTTATTTTACATTAGGTGGATTTGTGGTCTAGACTCTTGTGATGGAAGAGTATAGCCTACACACTTCTAAGCTGGGAATTGCTGGTTGAATGCTCATTGTGTCTGTTCTGTAAGTGTCTTAGTTCTGGTTTTAGCACTGGGGTTCCAAATCAGTTACTTTACATGGGAAGGGTTGTGGTCTGGGCTCTTGTGGTAGGAGTGTATAGCCTACACCCTTTTAAGCTGGGAATTGCTGGTTGAAGGCTCTTTGTGTCTGTTACTCTGAAAGTGTCTTAGTTCTGGTTTAAGCTCCAGGGCTCCAAACCAGTTACTTTATATTGGGAGGATCTGTAGTCTAAACTTTTGTGGCAGGAGAGAGTAGCCTACATCCTTTTGGCTGGAAATTGCAGTTTGTAGGCTTTTTGTGTCTGTTATTCTGAAGTGTCTTAATTCTATCTTAAACACCTGTGCTCCAAAATCAGTTGTCATACATCAGGAAGGTTTCTGGTCTAGATTCTTGTGCCGGGAGAGTGTGACCTCTGCCCTTCTATGCTAGGAATTGCTAGTGAGTTGCTTCATTATTTAAACTGCCTTCTGCTGTTGTGACAGTGATTTTATGCACTTTTAATTTCTAGTACTTCTGCATTTTATAGCAGAGGGCTAGATTCAGACTTAATGAATTTAGACTGTTTGGTATCACTTGAGCACTAAAACCAGCTCTTCGCTGAGATACTGAAATATCTGAGGCGTCCGTTGCTTCCAACTAACTATAAATGCCTGTTTTTGCTCTAATATTGCACTTTTAATTTGTATTTGCATTCCACTGTCTGTTTGAATTGTCTGAACTATTTTTGGTCATATTTTACTATACACTCTACTAGTTCAACTGTAGCACTGCCCAGTTCCAAGTGTGCTATTTCTGGGTCTGTTTTGTCATGTCTGAGCATCAACTTCAAGCCACCTTTGTTGGTGAAGGCTCTTCTGCACCCTTGTGTGAAGAGAATGTTGTCTGGGTCCCATCTGTTCAAGGGTGATTGGACTAGAGCTCAGAGAGAGTGGTCTTATTGATTAGTTTGAGTTAAAAATGGGTATTTTCTTGTTTTAAGCCCCACATTTGCACTTGTTTGCATGTAGCACTCCATTGTGCATTGTCGCATAGTGGCGGATACCGTTGGTAGTTACAGACACAAATGGCTTGTTTGTTAAATTTTCCCCTTAGCACTTTGCTTGTGGTCCTCCAGAGGTTTCTCGCAGCACTGCTCTACTGTCAGGTGGAACACTAAGCCTAGCATCAGAGGTACCAACACACCTTTCACTCACTAGCCAGTCCTAAGTGTGACTTCTTTTCCTGATCATGTACATTTACCTGTCACTATGGACTGACAATTTCCCACAGTTTCTCCAGCCAGCTTGGTCGACATGGGCATTCTGAGGCAGTGTATCAACTGTCTCATGTTCACAGACAATCCTGTACCCCTAGTACACCCAGTGTGTGAAAGATGCAACTATATTAAGAACCTTGAATCCATGCTCTCTAACACATCAGTCAGTACATAAGACAATAAGTGGGTTGCCAGCATGCACACCTCGCCCCTAACTCCACCTAAACCCACATCACAAATACCTACATATGTGGAGGTCCTCACCAGAAACATACCTAAACATCAGAGGCCTCCCAACCGCTTCCTCTGCAGAACACAATACACGTAATAGCTAATGCACCACTGTCTCATCGGTCAAACCCTTAAGGCAGAACACAAAATCAAACTTAGGTGATTCCATCGTGAGACACACTGATGCCCCTCTCACCAGGCTAGATAAGGAAAAGGTCATGGTCAGGTGCCAGGACATGCCATATCACACATGCACTCAGGTCTCTCCACAACAGGTATTGTTATGACTCTGTCATAGTCCAAGTCCATGTTGGTGTGAACAACTTGAGCTGTAAGTCTCTGAACTATACGAAGAGAGACATAACAGAGCTCTTGGACTGTGTCTCAGGCAGGTTTGTCCCTAGCCTTAAGCAGCATTTTACCTTCACCTAGGATGATGCCTCAATACAAACAGAAAATGATTGACTTCATTAATTGGCTTAGCTTTTGGTGTCTTTCTAAGGGGATCCACTATCTGTCAGTCTGAGATGACATGATCGACAGACCTCGATACTTTGCCAGACATGGTCTTCATCTGTCACCCCTGGGATTTTGGCTACAGGTTAAGGCTCTTGCCGCCTCCATAGTGCCTTTTTTAGGCAGTGTTCAAAGAACAAAATTCCCAATGTAAAAACTCCATCTAAAAACAACCTCAAGGTTATGCTGCTAAACGGTAGGAGTCTCAACACAAAACTGCACTCACTGGAAGTTGTCCTCACTGTGGAAGACACAGACATCTGTGCAGTCACGGAGACCTGGTTCAAGGCTGCGGGGAGCACCCCAGCCATACCTGGTTACACTTCCTTCCACACGTTTGGACCTCAAACTGAAGGTGTGAAAACTAAAGGAGGTGATGTATCAATATTCATTAAAGATAAATACACCTCCAGATTGGTTAAACAGTATGACTCCCAGAAGACACTTCAGGTGCAATTATCTGTTGGTAGGACACCTGTTCCAAGTCATTACCAGCTACAGGACCCCCTCCGTGAATCAGGACACCCACTCTGCCAGTTTGTATCTAATTGAGTCTATCAATATACATCCAAACACCATGATTTTGTTTGACTTTAACTACCTATCCATTGATTGGGTAAATTATTTATGGTCAAACTCATTTTGGCAACGGTCCCTCGACTTTAACTCCAATACCCTGGACCAGCTGGTTGACACTCCCATAAGGGGTACCAACATCCTGGATCTGGTGCTCATCAATATGGGGGACCACTGTTGCACCCCCACTGTGAGGTCCTCTTTGGTGAGATCTGACCACAAATTGGTCTCATTCAAAGTAACTATCATACCTAACCCCACTCCACAGCAACTAAACTAAAAAAAAACTTATCCAAAGCAGATTATAACCTCTTACATTATGGTATATATAACTTCATTGCACCTCCTCCCTCAGATGGAACTGCAACTAATTTTGACATATTTATCTGGTACAGGTGCTGGTTATTTTTCTTCTCTAGATCTTGATATCTTCCTCATAAACTTCATAGGATCTTGGTTAGCTTGCTTTTATGAACAACTACAACTACAGGCTACATGCTTTCCCATGCCCTTTTCATTATTTTATCTCCAGTCTGTAATTATGTTAATTTTCTGTTGATTTCTTTTCAGCATGTCTTTTACTTTATGTTGATTCTCAGGCACCAGCAGTTCAACTGAATAGGATAATCTGATTTTCAGTCTTCTGTCCGTTGATACTTGATAGGAAGCAGCCTGTGTCCCTGCAGTAGACTATGTCTGTATTTCAGAATTACAAGGTGATAGTCCTTATAGCTTTTGATAGTCCTTCATTGTTGGGATAGTTATTTCCACTTGTCCATTAGACTGGTCTTTTATATGTCTGAATTTCCACACATGCAAATATTTTGAGTTCCTCAGTTATGTACATCAGACCATTGTCAGGTGCGAGGACAGCAAGTATTCTTGCTTAAGAATTTCGAGTCTAATGCGCTGATAGGTTCATAGGTAAGTGCTAGGCTAGCTGCCCTTGTGGGCCATTTTAAACCTAGCCATCTTTTGTGCTTTAATTAACCTATTACCCCTAATGAGAATAATTGGGCTTGTACCATAGATAATTCGAGGGGACCCATGCATAGGATAAAGTATTTACGAGATACCTCTTCCATTAATAGAATGGGGGCAGTCCTGAGGTAAATTTTCTGTCACACTTGATACTTATTGTATCTGTTTGTCTGTCTAATTATTTTTGAGCCATTGTAATAATAGTCAGCAATACCATCTGATGATCTAGTACTGTATATATCAGCATCTCTTATTGTTATGGTATGTACTACATAGTTGTACAGTTCTGTATTATTTGCTCTGTTTGTTTTGTATTATTATTTTTTTCAGGTTCCAAATTAAGTTTGTGTATCTTCTAAAAGGATTTTTTTCTCACATGTCCTCCCTGTGGTTGCGTGGGTTTCCTCCGGGTACTCCAGTTTCCTCCCACATCCCAAAGACATGCTGTAGGTGGATTGGACAATCTAAATTGGCCCTAGGCATCAGTGCATGCCTTCTGCGGAAGGTTGGGTGCCAGGCTGGCCACTCGACACTGTAAAACTCCACTGCCAATCATGAGCGGAAAGGTGATCCTCTGTGGTGACCCCTAACCAGGAAAAGCTGAAAGAAGAAGAAGATTTGGAATTCCTATTTTGTCAGCTTTGAACATCAAGACTTAGACGCATCTTTTGGAGAATCTTCATAAGGTGGATAGCTGCCTGCCTTACAAATAAGGCATTAAAAGTTTCATACAGCAATTGGACAGGTGATATTCTAGGTTACACTCAGGATGTCCCTCAGGGCTTGGTCCTTACACCCATATCTGTTTCAGATCTTTTTCATCTTAGGTGTTCACAGGGCTTGGTCCTTAGGCCCATATATCTTTCAGATCTTTTTCATCTTAGGTGTTCTATGATTTATATACAGATGACTTGAAGATGAGTAAACATCTGTTACAGAGAGTGGGCTTGTCTGCAAAATAACTGGACTAAATTGACCAGTTGTGGATAGGAGAATAATTTGCTGATAAATGCATCAAAAATGAAGCATATGAGATTTGAAAGACATAAACTGAAAGGTGTATATTTAATACAACACAGTTATTGAAACTGCAGATTTGTTAAGGACCAGGGTATATGGGTATATCCAGCTTTGTGCTTATTTAACTGTATCAACCAGTTAGTTGATGATTGTTATAAAACTGTAGGTTGTATAAAAAAAGATTTATAAAGTCTCAGAAATGATAAAATTGCTTTTATTTATTTATTTATTTTACATTTGTTTACTGGGAGTGTCTGAGCCCAAAAAAAGGCCTGTTTTCAGCAGAGGCCCTGGGAGAAAAGCTCCAAGATACATAGTAAATAATTACATAGAATTTAAAAAAGAATAACAGGTTACATAGCAAATAGTGATAGAATTAAGTTGAAAACAATGGAAAAAAAGTAAAGCAAAAACAATAGTAATTCAAATAGTGTAGTAGGCATGGTTAGTTATACTTGTTGCAAATTATAATTGTTGATACTTGAAAGGGACAAAACAGAAGCAAAGCAAATACATTAGTGTATTTCCACTTAGGGAAATGGAATCGTATTCTCACCAAGTTAAGCAATTAGAATAAAAAATATACAGTAATAAGTTGCAGGTAGATTTAAAATGAATGAGATTTGGAGTGTAAAAATGTGGGGTGAATAATGCTAAGAGTTTACTAAGGGATCACCCTGGTGATGAGCAAGAGCATAGCCAGTTATTAGTCAAATAGGCCTTGAGAAGGATTTTGAATTTGAAGGGGTTAGCTGTGCCAAGAATGGGCTTGGGGTGTTGAGTTCCAGAGTTTGGAGATGTGCTTTGAGAATGAGGCATCCCCGTAGCTGTTATTGGCTTTAGCAACTTCTAGAAGAAGTTTGTTGGATGAGCGGAGGGCTCTATTGCTAGTGTAGGGTTTTACTAAGTTCTTGAGGTCTGGACATTTGTCTGGCATGTGGATTTGAGAGTGGCAAATTGTGACTTGCTTGAGGCATAATAGGTTTGGGAGTTCTAGCCAGTCTAGTTTACAAAGAGAGGCTGGTGGCAAACCTTGCTCTTTTGTTGTAGCAGGCATCTAGTTTATTTAGATTAGTTTTCTTTAAGTTAGTAAATATTGGTGAGACATATAACAGAGTGGGTAGTAGAGGGCTTTGGGCAATGGCTATTTTGATGGTTTGGGTGAGGAACGATTTGGCTGTATAGAGTGCCCCGAGTTTTATGTGGACCTTTTTGATTGTTTGGGATATGTGCAGGTCATAACTAAGGAATTTGTCGATGGTGACGCCCAGTAGTTTTGTGTGGTCAGCTGGCTCAGTTTTGGTGTCGTTATTGGAGTAGATGACAAATGGGATGGAGGTTGAGATGTTTTATTGTTGGTAAATAATGGAAGTCTGGTCTTGTTGGGATTGAGTATTAGTTGCTTGGTGGAAAGGTAGTTTTCGACATCTGTGAATGCGTTTTGTGTTTTTTGCAAGAGTTCAGGGATTGAGGTGGCAAAGCAGATGACTGTAGAATCATTTGCGGATTGTATAATATTAGCTGATGTGGCTGATTTGAGATAATTTGTAAAAACTGGAGAGTAGTGGGCTGACTATGGAACCTTGGGGTGTGCCTACCAAGACTGTTGAGTGAGATATATTGTCTAGCCATTTAGCAGCTTGCTGTCTATCTGACTGGTAGTTGTGGAACCATGATAGGGTGGAGTGAGAAAAATTTAGGGTAGTTAGTTGGTTCAGAAGTTTTTGGTGCGAGACAGTGTCATATGCTTTTGCCATGTCTAGGAAAACTGAAGAAACCTAAAGGCCATTATTTCTTGACTGATTAACTATGTCTGTGAAGCTAATTAGGGTGGATGTGGTGCTATGATTGGGTCTGAAGCCATGCTGTGCATCAGAGAGGAGGTTATTGTTCAGGAGATAAGGCATGATTTGTGAGCTTATACATTTCTCGAGGATTTTGGCAGGGGGTATTGCAATGGGTCTGTAGTTTGATAGTAGTGTTGAGGTGCCACCTTTGTATAGGTGGATGATGTGAGTATCTTCCAGAGTTTGGGGATGTATTGCTCGGCAATGGACTTATTTGTTAGTAATGAGACTGGGTGAGAGATGGCATCAGCCACCAGCTTCAGGAATTCATTGGGTAGCAGATCGGCTGCTAGGGCAGAAGATTTCAGTCGATTCGGAAGCTCGTTAATGTAGCTTGTAGATATTGGTTTAAGGTTAAATGCTGTGAGATTGATGGCAGAGGTGGTGGGTATAATTAATGGACTGGTAATGTTATGATTTTATTAGGGATAGTATGGAATTAGTGAAGTGAGAGTTGAACTGAGTGGCTGTACTTTCAGTGATGTTTTGGGGGGCAGGAATTAGGGGTTTAGAAATGTTTCGGGTTGAGAATTTGATTTATGGAAGACCAAAAAGTTTTTGGAGTTATTTTGATGTTTCTGTTGAGCTGTTGAAAATATTTTTTGTCAGTTTTTTTTTTTACTATATTCCTTAATTTTCAGTATTTTTGCATGGTTGTTTGGTCTTTGGTGGCCAGAAAGTGAGATCATTCTCTCTCTCTCTCTTTGTTTCATAAGGAGTTTGGTGTGTTTTGTTAGCTATGCGGTTGGTTTAGTTTTTACATGGATTTTCCTGATGGGAGTTACTTTGTGTAGGATTTCCATGAATCTGTCATTAATTGAGTTGCATTATCTAAGTGGAGTATTTTAGTGGGGACCAGGAGGGAATTAAAAATAGTGTTGGAGAAATTCTTTGCGTTATGTATTTGCTTGTATGTCATTTTTTTTTAGGGTTTGCTTTCTGTCTTAGGAGGAAGGTGGGTCTGTGATCACTGAGGGTATCTGGCAGAAGACACCCAGAGTGGGGACGTAAGGAAGGCCTATAAGTGAGAATCCAGTCGAGTGTGGACACTTTCTTATTGTGTTTGTTAATCCTAGTTGGGGGTGGTAATGATTTGGGTAAAGCAGAAAAGGTTAATGTAGTTTGATGGGTTATCAGAAGAGCAGGAAGACCAGTCTAGGTTGAAATCCCTTGCTGTAATTGTTTCTTGGTTAAAATTCATTGCTGTCCAATTAAGTAGATTTTCAATTATTGTAGAATTGTTTCCTGGGGGGGAATGTAGACTGCAAAGATAATGGATACATTTGTTCTTGTTTAGTTGTAGGCTAGATACAAGTACTTCTGAGCTATTTGTGTCATGGGGGTGGTTGTCTAATCGTTCTAGGTTAAATGTGTCTTTATACATAATTGCAATGCCACCACCTCACTTATTAATTCTGTAATCAATGAGTATTAGTAGTTCACTGTCTTTGATGTGTGGTTTTAACCAGGTTTCAGTTAGTATGACTATGTTGGGGGTATTGCGTGGAATTGCTCTACTTTGTTTAGGATACTCCTCATGTTAATATTAGGAGTTGGAGCTGCTGTGGGTGGGGGGCAGTGTATGGCTTTGTTAGTTGAGGTTTTTTTGTGATGGTTTTGGTTTGGAGCTTGACTGTGGTCCAGGGTTAGGGTGCATGTCCCCTGATTCTTTAGAGATAGATTGCATGGGAATAATTTGAAAAGTTTTATGATTAACATTAAATATTTACGAAACAAGTTAGAAGTTGGTTGGGTGGGAGAATACTTGATTGAGAATAGCTCTAAGAGGGAGTAGTTGTAGAGGCATAATGATATTAAAGTGGTTGAGTGAGTGTTAGTAGTTTGGGCTGTGTTGATTGATGTGAGTGAGGAGATAATTGTAATGTGTAGTCCATGGTATGACGTAATTGGATAAGTGTATATAAGAAAGATAGTTGAGACTATCTGTGCAAGGAGCATTGTTAGTGTGTGTGGGGGGTTATAGTAAGTTCTGACTAGGGGTATGGTGTGAGGTGCAATGTGTAAGGGACATTAGACCCAAACTAGAGTATGGAATAACAGTACGGAAGCATAAGAAAGCAAGCATAAGTAAATTGGAAAGAGTTCAGAGTAAATATACAAAGGACATCCATGGATGTGAAAATTTAAGTTATTCTGAAACATTAAAATATCTGAACTTGTACAGTGTCTAACATAGCTATTTAAGAGTAGACCGTAATCAACTATGTAGGGCATTTAGTTACTTCTACCGCTTGACAATGTTTGGGGTTATCAAAGAGTAGTAGATAATCATCAGGCAGCCTATGTAAAAGAATATATAGGAATGAGAGGTGTGCTAACTGGTTCTGTGAGAGAGCAGCTGATGCATGGAACAGACTACCAGCTTATATTAAAATAAGAACTAACTTAGATATTTTTAAAATCGACTTGGATACATATTATGGGCGTGACTGTTTTGATATATTGGCAGGCTAGAAGAACGTTATTGCCTGTGCCTGAAATTTTTGTATGTGTATATGTATATCTTCCTTGAAAAATAAATAGGGTTAAATCACTTTCCTGTGCTAACCAGTCCAGAGGATATCAAGAACAAATGTAAGGAATACTTCCAAGACTTTTCTGAATGAAGAAAACCCTACAGAAACTGTATTGCTACATGAACAGCCCACACAGAAAGAGTAAAGAGCACCTACCCAAGAAGTGCAAAGTGCACTAAGGAAGATAAGATCAGAGAAAGTGGCAGGTTTGGATGAATTCACAACACACATAATTAAGATGCTGTGGAGGCTTCAGAGGATAAATGGCTTTTGAGGGTACATGTCACAGTATGACGGGAGAGGCATATCCTAGATAACTGGAGAAAATAAATAAATAAAAATATGCATTTTATTGTCCGTTTGTAAAAACAATGGAGATATTCACATCTGAGGGTAGTACATATATAGACTTACTGTCATACTGCATGAGGGTGCTGGGGAGGGTGATTGGTAAATAAATACATAATGTAAAAAAAAGTGAGATGAGCAGTTTGGATTCAGCTCAGGATATTGTACAGCTGACTTAATGTTTGTAGTAAGTTGGCGGAGAAGAAGCTGGTGGTGAGAAGAGAGACTGCATATGACAAGGTTGTAGCAATAAAGACTCTTTGGGCAATCCTGAAGTGGTTCAGAATCATGAAAACATTGGTAGAATTAGTGCAGGCTGTGTGTTGGAACTCAGACTCACAAAGGGTTCCCCAGTGGAGTGGGTGTGCATCAGGGCTCATGTGTGAGCCCACTGCTGTCCATACTGGTGATTGGACTACATCAGGAAACAGGTCAGAAGGGACAGATAAACATAGCTGCTGTATGCAGACATTATGGCAGTACAGGCAGACTTTTAACAGGAGCACCTGCAACTGATGTAGGCAGGAATGCAGAACTGAAGGCACGTGTGTCAGTACCAAATGATGATTATGGCAGAAGATGTAGAAAGTCAGAAAAGATTAAAACTGAACTGGGAAAGTACTGGAACATGTTAACAACTTCAGGTATCTGAGGTATAGTTGAGGAGACAGTCTGAATAAGGAGGTAAATGCTGGGGTCAGAGGTGCTGCAGCCAACTGGTAGTGTCAGTGGTAAAGTATGACAGAAGAATATCAAATAATTTGAAAAGTAACATGTACAAAACAGTTGTGCAACCATTTCTTCTGTATGATATAGGCACCTAGGCAGTAAAGGCATAGCAGCTAAGGAAGCCTGAGATGATGGAAATGAAGTGCTTGAGAGGGTGCACACTGTGAGTCAAGTAAAGAGATGAGGATATTTGAGTAGAAGCTAAAGTAGCCCCAATTAATGAGAAAGTCAAGGAGAAGAGATTGCGGTGGTTTGGTCACATACAGGAAAGCAGAAGACAGTCTGGTAAAGCGTATTTAGGTGAGACAGGAAGAAGTCAAGTGGAGAATAGAACATCTAGCCAAGAGATGAATCGATTGTATGAGAAGAGACCTGAGACAGATGGGCATGACTGTTGAAGGTAATAGAATGGCTCAGAGTCAAGAAATGTAGCAACAGTCGATGTGACACCCTGACTCTATGTGAAAATGGTTAAAAATGGATTGAGGATAATGCTTTTCTGTAACTGAAGTTTTAATTCAGCGTCAGTGCTCTTATGAAATTTGTTTTATTTCTTCTGTCACTGGTAACTGTGGCATTACTGGAAAATGTCTAAATGTTCATCAAAAGGTCAGTATTTCAACAGTATATGTAATGTATCATAATCAGCAGTAAGCTAATGTCTGCTTGAGGAGGTCAACACCCTTATACCAAGGATGCATGCCACACCCCTCACATGTGTACCTTCATTCCAGCACCTTAGGTAAAAGGGACATCTACCTGCACCATCTTCAATTCGTTTTTTTTTTTTTTTTTTACTTTGAAAGAGTGTGCACATCTTAGGGTGTAAGCCTGGCAGAGATCTTTTTCTTTTTTAAGGTTTGCCAGTAAAGCTTCGCTGTGAAGCCATTGTTATTTCTAAGCTATGCCTCTTGCAGTCCTTAAGAGCTAATGCAAATCTAACCATCATGTCCTTGTAGGAGAGTCCTACTTGTACATAGATTCATAGGTGTTTTCTAGGCTAATGACCACAAGGACTTTTTTAATCCTAGCCATGCAAATCAAATTTCTGACAAGTGCTGGTATCCTTGATGAGTGTAAGCAGGGACTTGGGGGATGAAACATTTACAAGCAGAGGCCTGGGAGATGAACCATTTACAGGCTGTCTCTGTCCGTTAGAGACATAGGTGCCAAACCAGGGATGAATTTCCTGTTCCCCATTCAGTTTTCCATGTTGTCAGTTGATTATCAGATTTATGCAAGTTTTTGACAAAAACACATAGCATTTGAGAAACCATTCTTATAGAATGACTGATGATGAAGAAATTAGATGTCTTGCTACAGACATCCAAGCAGTTGCCTGCCTCATCGGGATAAAAATAATTCCTTCCCTCCAGTACAGCTCTTTTGATTATGTACCTTTAACTCCTAGTGGGCGTGGCTTGAGTCTTTAAAAAATAAAGTTATCACCTTACAATTCTAACAAATACTCTTTGACATAGATCAAATATCAATACAATTGTGTTTGCCATCATGTATGCTTCAAGATAAAATATTCTAATACCTCGTACAGGGCATGATTTTGGAATTATTAATGCAGATATGAACTAGCAATATTTGACGCCTAGAGGAGCAGTAGGAGGTAACTGCAGATGCACCTGGAGGCGTCACTCGGATGTAATGAGAAGGCTTACAAAAAGCACCGGTGTAAAGAAGTTGAGGAAGAGAAGTACCTCAAAAAAGATAGGGAGAGTAGAGTTACTGTAACTGAGCCACAAAGGCTAGAGGAGATCTTAGAGAATTGGCTTTCCAGCCTGAGATGTTTATTGAGCTCTGTCTGACCCCTTCAATTGCCTTTTTTTCTGTAATGGATCCTTAACCACAGGCTTTGGTGCTTTTTCAGTTAAAGGAACTTTGTCCTCCTCATCCATAATGGAGTTTGACAAAGATGGGCAGGAAGAGCACTGGGTGTCTGTATGATTTGAAAAGAATTTTGACCATAAAGATCACACTTACCTGAGTAAGCAAGGAATCTCCATAGTAACTCCCATGAAAGAAGTGAGTCTCCATTCTGTGTTCTTAACGGATTTAAAATGCTTAGCCAAGGAAATTTTCCATCGGTGCTAAGACATGAGAATAAATTTCATTTATCCTCTATGAATGAGCAGTGCAAGAGGTAGACTGATGCCTGTTCAGTGCTTTTAAAGACACTTTCTTAGCAGTCTTGCTGCATCCAGGCTGTCAGACCCTATGATCATGTAAAAAAGTTTCTGTAGGGTGCAGCAGACTCACTGATGCCTCTGCAAAAATCTGGTAGCAGGCCCCACAATTATTTTCTTGGATGAAACAAGGGAGACGTGCTAATACCAGGCCTGAACACATTGCTGAATGATAGGAAAAGCAGGGTCCTAGATAGATTTTGGAAATGGTTTATTGCTTATTTATTTAGTTTATTTATTACATTTATTAACTGGGATAGTCCTACTGGCTAAAGAAAATATGCCCCTTTTCAGCAAAGGCCCAAGGAGAGAAGCTCCAAAACAATATGACAATATTGCTAAACATATACATGCATCAATACAATTTATATAAGTAAATACATATAGGTATATATTTGAGCAGGTATTATGCATGGTTTAAAAAAAGAACATGAGAAATAACATTTTTATGACTTTAGGTAGAAGAAATCTGAGTATACAGGCTTGAAGTAAAATAGTGGATGAGAGAAATTAATTGTTGGAACAGAGATTTATCTGTAGTGGTTAACTGAGTTATGGTCTAGGCTGGAATTGGCTGAGGCTAGAACATGAGTATAGCTATATTTCTTTTGAAAAATTTTACATTTTTGGTTGTCTAATTGGTAAGGGAATGGAGTTCCTTATTTTTGTGAGGTTAGACGAATGCCTGCAGAGTTATTGGATTTAGTTGCATTTAGGTGTAATTTGTCTGTTGGGAGCAGGTATTTGTTTAGTTTGTATAACTGCAGAATGCTACTTAGGCTTGGACATTTATCTGGGTGATATGAGTTTGTGGGTTGTCACGAGTTTAGTGTGTGTTAATATATGTCTTCTCTCTCTAGCCGTTGCAGCTGTTTAAGAGGTATACAGTGGTTATTTCTAAACCTGTAGTTGGAGGTGAGGTTTGCTACTTTACTGTAGAATAGTTCCACAGAGTAGAGTAGACTGAAGGTTAATAAGGATTGGATCTGCATAGAGAAAGGCGGAAAGAAGGTAGGAGGTTACTGTATTGATCTTGGCTTTGCCTGTCTGGTATGGTGCGGCTGCGCAGAGGCTGCCAAGTTTTCATGGATTTTCTTAATTGCTTGCTTTATGTGATGGTAAAATTTTAGATTTTTATTGATTATAACTCCAAATATTTTAGTATGGTGCTTCTGGGCAGCTAGTGGTTTTGGGGTGAATAGAACTATTTTTGATTTTTTAGGGTTAAGTAGTTAAGTCTGCCAGCCATGATTCAATGAGGAGAGCAATTCCTGAGCTAGCTGTTGTAGTATGTCTAGATTTTTGGCTGAGCAAATTAGGGTGGAATCTTCTTGCATATTAAATAATGGAAGCATGTTTAGTTGCTGTATGCTAATCATTTCTAAAAATAATGAAAAGCAGAAGGCCCAGAATGCAGCCTTGAGGGTATTCTGACTCTTACCTGCATCCTATTAGATGGATAGCTTTGGAAGCAGGAAAGTGCTGCTGTACCCAGCCTTAGTGCAGATAGTCTGAGGAGTAGTTCCACTTGTGAGACAGCATCAAATCCCTTTGACATGTCTAAGAAGATTGCTGATACAGAATTTTTCGAGTTCTACTGTGCTGATGAAATCAAGCAAGGCTGTTGCAGTGCTATGGTGAAGGCAGAATCCATGCTAGGGATCAGGAGAGAAGGTTATTCTCTGTAATGGAATTAACACTTTGCATTTGTATACATTTCTCTAATATATTAGAAAGGAGAGTCAAAATGATTATGGGTCTGAATTAGTGATGTCAGTAGAATTGATGCCTTTGTGCAAAGGTAAGATATATGCTTTATTGCATAAGGTGGGGGCAGAGTTTTCCTTAAATGCATGTATTAGATGTATTAGAATGAAGACAGGGCAGGCCAAGGCTTCAGCACCAATTTGGATGTATTCAGCAGATAATTTGCTGGGTGCACATCTGGTGGGTTTTAGTTTTAGGAGTAGCTTCTTTTTTCATAGATGTGGCTACTGGTTGGGAGAAGAAGGTATGTATTATTTTGGTTAACTAGTGAGAAGTTAGAGTTTGATGAGGAGGTTGGGGTTTTGATAAATGAGGGGAATGTTTGAATGAAATGGAAGCTGAATTGACTGGCAATGCTTTTTGGTTGGTTATTAAGAGTGGTGGAGAGTTGTGTGGCTTGACCTGGTTTTATTAACTGCTTTATAGCTGACCAGAAAGCTTTGGGGTTATTTGTTTCTTTTTATGTCTCATTCTATTTTGCTGCTATTTCTAAGTTGTCTGCATTTCTGATAGACTAGTGTAGTATTGTTTGCTCCCAGAATTTCCAAGCTTCATCCCTCTGAAACTACTGGATTCTCACTGTAGGAATCGTGTAACGTTTCACAAAGAAGTCTGCACATTGACTTAAGGGAAATAATTATAATGCTGTTGGCTCTCAAGGCTGTCAAGAATTAGTGGAAGCTGGATGCTCTAATGTTCATCTTGGGCAACACTTGGGTAGTGTTAAACAGTGAGCCACTGTGCAGACTGACTGTGCAAGAGTGGGAGTTAGTGACTTAATCTGGAGCCCAAGGAAGTTAATATACTCTCATATTACAACATTTCTGCCAGCAACTTGAGCAGTAGTTTGAGCAAGTGGATCTTCTAGAAGTTAATAAAAAAATGAGGTCTTCCTGAGGCAGACTGTTTTGCCTGTCTGGTCAAGCATCACCTCCTGAGGTCAAACATCCCCTGCAGTGGGGTCCAGAGTGTAGATGTCTTTTCTTTCCAGTGGTGGTAATAATTCTCACATACTTTCCTACCAACAACCAGCTCCCACTCATCACAGTGGTGGAGTATGTGCACTTGAGAGCAGCCTCATATGGTGCTTGTAGCTCCATTTTGGCCCTGTAGATGTTCTTCGTGTTTCACTGTTGCGCTCATCACATTTGGGTTATCTGCTTGCAGTAGCCCTCAGTCGGCCTGATTATCAAAGTCTTGGGTCCTGCGTCGGTTGCTGTCTCATCTTCCGTGACATCAGGTAGTCAGGGGTATAAAGCATGCAGCCGATGCCATCACATCAGTCTTTCTTGCCGTGCGGTGCCAGAAGCAGTTCGCAAGTGCCGGTCGGCTGACTCCTGAAATTTTCATTTTCGAGTTTCAGAACCGAAGTCTTCAACTAAAGCTAAGTACCCCATTGGGGAAACTTTTTCTTGCTCTAAGCCGATGTCAGTAAAAGTCAGTAATTGTATTACTTGTGGAAAGCAAATACCTCATAAAGATTTTCATTCGTACAGTATTCCTTGCCTAGGCCCTGACCACGACGTACCTCGCTGTCAGTTTTATGCCTTATTTAAGCAACAAACTATTCATCGTCGGTATATTTTTGCTTCTAAATATTTTGGTACTCGGTTCAATTATCCAGATATGTCTTTGGTAAGCCATCCGACTACCGACATTCTGAAAAAACGCAAAGATAAAGTCAGAGACAGGCCGCCTAGGTCCAAAGCTGCTGACGGCGCTTCTCCTAAGCCAGTCGCCAGTTCGGCGGTACTCAGTGAGGCGCTTTCACAGCTCGATACCCGCAACTTCAGATTCGCAGGCCTCTACTGAGACCCATTCGGAGTCTGGTATGCCACAAGATGCTTTAACTGTGGAACCTGCGGATGTCTCTACCTTGGATGGGTCCGGAGCCGCTGTGCAGGCACCAGCTTCTGAGGGTGTATTCAGGCCTAATAACTTGCATATTAAACCGACGCCATCTTCTTCTTCAAGGCCTAAACCTTGAACCATGCCTAGAAAACCGATGCCCAGACCGCATGGTCAGGCCTCTATGCCTAAAAAACAAATGATAAGAATGGCTGAAGACCTTATTACTTTAATCAGGGGAAGCCAACCTTCCCCCTCTAAGACACCTAGGACTGAATTTGCTTATGATACTTCTGACCAGGATTCTGAAATTTCTGTTTCCTCTGATGACCAGGATTTACCCTTATCTACTTATGAGGATTCTGATGCAGAGGACTCTATTCTCTCTGCTTCCCCCCAGAGGATTTCTCTTTTGGTGAAACCTTGCATACTCTTAGGGAGCATTTTCGTTTGGAAAGCCAGGATTACTCTGATTCTAAAAAGAGGCTTAGGGATTTCTTACTCCTGCCCCAGCACAGGCCTTTAGCTATCCCTCCTGTACTAGACATTGTTGATGATGCCTTTTCGGAAACTAGCTTGGCCCCTGAATCTTTACCTCCTGCTCCCAGAAAACTTGGTAGATATTACAGGGTTCCTGACTCTCTCAAGTTCCTTTTTAAAAATCCTACTGTGGATCCTGAGACCATTTCACAAGGACCCAAGGGCATTAAGGCTACTACTGCCAAAAATCCTACCCCCTCTGATAGAGTCTCCAGGGTGCTGGATAGATGGGGTAAGAAGGTATACACTTCTGCAACCTTGGCCATTAGGGCCTTAAATTGCCAGTTTCATATGTTAAAGTATCAGCAGCATACTATTGGATTGCTTAAACAGAAAATTATGTTGATTCCTGATTGTGCTGAAAACAAGGATTTACAGGATTTAATGCATTCTGCTCAACAGGTTGGAGAATATACTTTGCGATGTGGTTTTGATTCTCTAGAGGCATCTTGCAGGGCTGCTGTCACTGGGGTCTGTACTTAGAAGGCATGCTTGGTTTAAGGCACAATCCTTGCCAGATCATGTTAAAGCTAAATTGCTGGATGCTCCCTTAAATCAGGATCACCTGTTTGGCAACAAAGCAAAAGAAGTTCTTAAAAAGATGGAGGAAAAAGCTAAATCTATACAAACTGTTAAAGATTTCCTGCATGTACAGCCTCCAAGATTTAGTAGCCATTGATTGACCCTCTAAGAATTGCTCCTTTCCTGCCTATTCCAGGACTTCTCAGTCCAAACCCAGAACTAGCAGAACACCCAGGCTTCAGTCCCAGGGTACGCACAGAACTAAGCAATGGGGGGCTCCCACTTCCAAATCAGGGAGTAGTAAGTCTCCCCCCATGGTAAACTGTCTCAATGACTTAATTTTAAAACTTCCAAACACTTCTCAACTGACTGCTCCTTTAGGGGGAAAGATTGCTGTGCAGGCAAAAAACTGGGAACTCATTTCCCAGGACAAATGGGTTTTGAATATAGTTTCCCAAGGATACAGATTTCACTTCCACATGTTACCAACCCCAAAGGGTTGGCCAGATCTGCCCCCAAATCAATGGGCAGAGGCTCAAAAGCAAATACTCTTTCTCTTAAGCATAAAGGCTATTCAAACTGTACCAGAAGAGGAAAAGGGACAAGGTTTCTACTCAAGACTTTTCCTGGTACCCAGAAAAGACAACTCATGGCATCGTATCCTGGACCTTTCTACCTTAAACACCTTTTTGGTGATTCCAAAATTCAAGATGCTAACTCTTCACCAGTTACTTCCTATGCTAGGCAAGGATGCCTGATTGGCAACACTGGATTTAAAGGAAGCTTACCTGCACATCCCAATCAGGGAATCGTGCAGAAGATACCTAAGCTTCAAAGCAGGCTACATGCACTGTCAGTTCTCTGCACTGCCATTTGGCTTATCTACTGCACCCAGGGTATTCACAAAGTGCCTAGCTCCAGTCATTGCCTTTTGCAGGCAAAGAAATATTCAGATATACCCATACATGCACGATTGTCTAATTCAGGCAGAAAGCCAGGACATACTTTTGAATCATCTGGTATTTGTACAAAAGGTGTTAACATGTCTGGGGTACAGCATAAATGAAAAGAAATCACATCTGGTACCCTGTCAACAAATTATATTCCTGGGAGCAAGCTTGAACACAACTTCCCAGATGGCTTTCCTCACACCAGAGAAACAAATTCATTTGACAATGAACTTCAAACTAGTGGCCACAAAAACCCTGCTGTCTGCAACACAAATACTGCAAGCCTTGGGGTTCATGGCCTCGTGCATTCTACTAATTCCATATGCAAGACTGCATATGAGGAAACTACAGTGGTATCTAAAAGGCCTGTGGTGTCAACATTCTCAAGATCTAGAAGCAGTAATTCCTATCATACCTTGCCTATGTTAGAATTCCTTTGGTGGGCAGAGGCCTGCCACCAAAACAAGGGACTAACATTCACTCTACCCCCTGCCGCCCAAACCCTAACAACAGATGCCTCAGGCTATGCATGGAGGGCTCACCTGGCAGGGAAGTGCATTCAGGGCAAATGGAACCCAAGTCAAATGCACCTGCATATCACTCAAAAAGAAATGTTAGCTGTACAGAATGCTCTGACAGCCTTCAAGGACCACATTCTTCCAGGAGAATTAATTGTAAAGACAGACAACACCACTGTTATGTGGTACATAAACAAGCAGGGGGGGTACCCATTTTTACCCTGTCTGCAGACTAGCCATGGCTCTGTGGAACACAGTCTTGAGCTACCAAGTGCATCTGCAGGCTCAATCCCTGCCAGGAAAACTAAATACACTGGCAGATGAACTAAGTAGAAATCTCATGGACCCACACGAGTGGAAACTGGAACCAAAGACTTTCAACATGTTGATCAACAAATGGGGGAGCCCAGATATAGACCGGTTTGCCTCCCCCCAGAACTACCAATTGGACAAATTCTGCACAAGGACTCCCCACAAACAAGCTTAGAAAGTGGATGCTCTGTCCATCAGCTGGAACAATCTATCAGTTTATGCCTTTCCTCCTCTGCCTCTCCTCTCCAAAGTACTACTAAAGATCAAACAGGATAAACCAAGGATGATACTGATTGCACCAAGCTGGCCACACAAACACTGGTACCCCCTCTTGCGCAGTGTGTCACAGCTAGCCCCATGGCACCTGCCTCAGACCCCTACCCTGTTGTTACAACAGGAGAGCCAGATTCTGCACCACCAGCTTCAACCCTGAACCTGGCAGCCTGGCTAATTACCTAATCTCTCTGTTACCATCCCTCAGTAAACAAGTGTTAGATATCAATTTGGAGGCAAGGAGGCCTAGTACTAGAAAATCTTATGCTGAAAAATAGAAAATATTCTGTGCCTGGAACCAAACTCAAAGGATGGCCATGGCAGCACCCAATTTACCTCCGATTCTTCAATACTTAACTGAGATGCTTCACAAGGGCCTTTCCTTTTCCTCCATCAAAATTCACGCCTCAGGCATTTCAGCTCATTACAACACAGAACCACCCCTCTTTTCTCACCCACTGCTCAAGCAGTTCCTCAGAGGGGCTAAAAACTTAAGACCACCCAGGACAGCTCCAACTCCAGCCTGGGATCTTAAATTTGTATTGGAAGAACTCACTCTTCCTCCTTTTGAGCCAGCTGCAAGTGCAGAGTTAAAATTCCTTTCTTGGAAAACAGGTTTCCTTTTAGCAATCACTTCAGCAAGAATGGTATTTGAATTACAGACCCTTATGGCAGTGGAGCCTTTCATCATCTTTCATGCTGACAGGTTGTACCTCAGGACCAATCCCTCCTTCATGACCAAGGTGGTATCCAGTGTGGCTCTTAATCAGTCCATTCATTACCGACCTTCGTTTCTAATCCACAGAACAAAGGGGAATGGATACTGCACTCCTTAGATCTGCACAGACAACTTAGATTTTACTTGGACAGGACTAAACCTTAAAGGAAATCTGAACAACTGCTGGTGGCATTTGCTGCAGGGGCAGAGGGGAAGGCTATTTCAAAGCAAACCATTTCTAAATGGATAGGCCGTTGCATTCATTTCTGCTATAAGCACCGTGGAAAATCTATCCCACAGGGTATTAGACCCCATTCAACCAGGGCTGCATCTACCTTTACAGTCTTTCTCAGAGGTGTCCCTACCAGAGACATCCTAAAAGCTGCTACTTGGAGTTTTGTACATACTTTCACCAAGCATTACCATTTGCCAATTTTCTCTAAATTCAGAGCTGACTTTGCCACTGCAGTCTTGCAGGGCCTTATAGCTGGTCCTAATGCTATCTAAATTCCTCCTCCTATCCTTAGCTTTGGGAGTCTACCCAAATGTGATGACTGCAGCAGTGAAACACGAAGAACATAGTACAGTTGTGTACACTTACCATAAATGTAGATGTTCAAGCGTATTCACTGTTGCAGTCCTGGTTTCCCTCCCTCCAGCCCCCTGACTTCTTTTGGCTATACCTCTATTCTCCTTTACTATGCTTAAAGGCTTTTTGGTGTATTTGATTTTTTGTTGGAGGTATAACCTTGTATATGTGTGTTTGTGTGTGTGTGTGTGTGTGTGTGTGTGTGTGTGTGTGTGTGTGTGTGTGTGTGTGTGTGTGTGTGTGTGTATATATATATATATATATATATATATATATATATATATATATATATATATATAATGTGTGCATGTATATATATATATATATATATATATATATATATATATATATATATAATTGCTTCCTATTAGGGGGGCACCTGACATCTGTGGCAAGAAAAACTGATCTAATGGCATCGGCTGCATGCTTTATACCCCTGACTAACTGAGGTCACGGAAGATGAGACAGCAACCGACGCAGGACCCAAGACTTTGATAATCAGGCTGACTGAGGGCTACTACAAGCAGATAACCCAAATGTGATGACTGCAACAGTGAATACACTTGAACATCTACATTTATGGTAAGTGTACACAACTGTACTTTTAGTTTTGGTGCATATGGCAAAGTTACTTCCTTTACTGCCACAGGAGATGGACACTTGCTTTTTCCCTCAGAACAGCACTTAATTCACCTTCTGTGTGAAAAAAAAAACATAGTATAGAAAGGCAGGAGATTACAAGGAGACTGTCACTGTAACCTTGATAACAGAGTCTAATATGCAACTCACTGGGCATGCCCTCCCTTTTGCTGACAAAAACAGAAGAGAAGGTGGCATGGGCCAGTATTCTCTTTATCCAGAATGTCATTATTTGTGTGTTTTGAACACTAAAAGGGAAATTGCCTAGGCTTTAAATGGCCCACAATGGCAGCAATTAAGTACTTGCATATGAAGTTATGATCAAGCTACAAATCAAACATTTACCATGTCTTTAATATTGTACATAGGGTCATTGGATGTTTATTTGGTATTTCGGCAGTACCAGATATATTCCTAAGGGTGTGTGTGTGTCTGTCAGTTGGTGCTTAAAGAACATCAGCCTTCACTCTGGCTTATGCAGGGCTGTGAGAGTCAGTTTGATTCGTAAATGTCAGTTAGTGGTTTATTCATATACTGTATGTTATGACTGTTAATGCAACAGTGACCTTACTCAAACGTCTACTGTTCATGACAAATTCTCACACAGCTGTAATTACTTCTAGCAGTTTTACATTCTTCTCTGGGTAATATGCTGTGCTCAACATATCTGCTCTATGTAATTCTTTTGCTTTATACCACTTTTTGGTTAGAGTTCTGCAAATTAAGTTTTCTGTTTCAGCAGATCTCTTGGACTTTTACAGATGCTCTTAATGCTTAGCCAGCTATTCTGCTTCCTGGTATGTTCACAGCTCCTATATTCCTCATAGTAGTATAGTGTGCCCTGATTAATTAATGTGTAAGCATTAATTAGTTTCTTGAGCATTTCAGAGCTTTTTTCTTATTCATAGATCCATTCTTAAATTAACAGTTTTATTGAGGGAATTCTTATCTCAAGATGTATTTGGTATAAACTTTGCAATCAAATTCATAATTTCTAGAAACATCTGTAATGCCTACTTGTCTTCTGGCCTTAGCATTTGCACAATTTCTCATATTTTTTCTAGATCAAGTTTCAGACCTTTGGATGTTGGAATTCGATGCACGTTTCAAACTTGCTTGTCTAATTTTGTTTTCCTATTATTAAACATGAAAGTGTGATGTATTAATATGTTTAGCAGTTATATCACTGTTGTCATGCTTTTCTTGTGTCTGACTTCTGACACTACACAAACAGATCATTAGTTGTTAAAGCATCAGCTTATCCTTAAATTAGTTGTGTAACAGCACTTTGGAATATCTCTAGTACTGCTGAAATGCCAAATAAAAGTCTAAGGAACATGTGCAGTCCTAAAGACAATGTAAATGTTCAGTTTGTAGCTTGATCATAAGTTCATAGCAAGTACTAGGCTAGCTGTCCTAGTGGACCATTTTAAGCCTAGCCAGTTTCCCTTTTTCTGCTCAAAATAACCTGTCCCATTTGGTTATGGATTCTCCTTACCTATCCCATGGTTGACAATTATATATTACCCTTAATGAGAATAACTGAGAGCATACCATAGGTAATTTGAGGAGATCCATGCATGGGATAAAGCATTTAGTATCTACTTCTGTCCATGAATAGTAAAGGGGGCAGTCATAGGGTAAAGTTTGTGTTACTCATCCATAGATCCAGGTTGCACTTGAATATGTACAGGGATGAACTTTGTTTTATGTGGATGGGGAGTCTGTTCCATTGCAGCAGTATCCTCTGTGAGATATACCTGACCCTCCAAACTGTTGTGTTGATGTTGCAGAAGAGGTTATACATCCCCAGACTGAGTATTTATGATGCCATTTGACTTGCTGATGTACAGTAAATACATCAGTAGTAGTTAAATTAGTCCATGTAGGACATGCTGTTTAGGCCTTGTATTATTTCAGTAGGATATCTCTGTGGACATTGTTGGATGTGTCTGAATAGATACATACCAAATTGGGCACTATCTTCAGTGTTTGTGTTAATGAGGACTTAGTAAAGGAGGCAGTGAAGTCCATAAATTTAGACAATCCCTTTGTTTATAAGCAGTGCATTACAGAAGGACTTTCTTACAACACTGTTCACACAAGTTCCCAAATCCTGAATAAATGGGTCAACTCTTAGAGGTGTATTGTCAATTTGGTATTTCCTGGGGGTAGATGACTTCTCAAAGGATACAGTAATGCATTTTTTTTTTTTTTTTTGGCATTTAGTTTCAGCCAATGACTTCGGCACCAGTTATTTATTTGGGACAAACCTTCCTGCAAGATGGCTATATCTCCTGCAAACTTAGCCAGAGCCCATTTGTGTTGGCTTTTACTTCGGAAACATAGATGCTAAACAGGAGAGGTCCTAGCACAGACACCTGGGGGACTTCACTGGTGACTGACATTTTTGTGGAGGAAACTTAACCTCTTTTGATTATCTGCATTTTATCTGTGAGTCAGTTGGCAATCCAGCTGGTGACATAGGAGTTTATTCCGAGTTTAATTAGCTTTTCTACTTTGCCTTAGTGGGGAATTGTGTCAAAAGGTTTGGCCAGGCCGACATATGCGGTGTGTACCATTTTGCCTTTATCCATTGCTTTGGTGACCTTTTCAAAAAATCCACCAGGCTGAGTAAGCATGACCCGCCCTTGACGAATCCAAACTGAGACAGGTCCAGGGTTTGAAGGTTCCCTATGTCCTAATTGATTAGTTCCATAATAAGTCTTTCCACGGCGTTGCATGTGAGGCTGGGCAGACTTATGGGTCTGTAATTGCCTGGGTCTGTGGAAGGTCCTCCCTTATGCAAGGGAATGCCTGTTTTTCTTTATTCACTTGGTACAAAACCTGCATGGAGGCTGAGATTGAATAGTGTTGTTAGGGGTGTGGCTAAATCATGCCTCATGCTATTTAACATGCACTAAGGATATTGCCAGGACCCACTGATGCAGTATTTTTAGCTGCTGGTAGCACTTTTACGAATTGGTCTTATGTGATAGCTGGAGGAGTGACAGTTTCATGTATATCTTGAGAGAGAGACTGAGAAGAGAGAGGGGTAAAACTATAGCTAGATTTATTGGCCAATAGGTTCCCTATATCTTCAGCTTCAGTTTGTGACATTTCCAATCAGCTTATTGCATTGCTGTGTTGCGCTTTTGAGATTATGAATGAACATGACTAAAAATACCTTGTGATTGTCTTTGTGTGCTAGGTAGCTATTTTAGTCTTAATCTTTGGTTTGGCAGATTTTATTAATCTCCTGATTTATTTCAGAAATAACTACTATTTCTGATGGTCTTCTGCCAATAGGTGAAGTACCTCTCAACTGTGCAGATTTTCGCAGAATGTCCAGATTTTTGCCTTATATTTTTGGTTCGTTTTTCATAAAATTGTGGCTTTCTGGCAAATTAGTGGCAAATCATTAAAGACTGAAGTTAGAAAATAATGACAGCATTTGAGTTGTAGATTTCATACCCTTCAGAAAATTCATGCTAATGCAAAACCTGTTGTTCTATCAACTACGTTTGTAAGAGCAATATTTAAACAATGACCCTATTTGTAGCACTTTTTCATGGCTTTGTCCAGATTTCTTGCTCTAAGAGGTTGAGAGGTACCGTGAATCATATTCATATAGTTTGAAGGAAATGTCAGGTGGCTATTTGCAGAGAATCGAATCGAATCGTAATCAGACAGTCTTTTTCCAGTGATACAGAGGTGTATGTGCGTCCGCACTACTGTTTGAACCTGTCTTTTCAGGTTGCAGTCATTTCATGTATTTTTCTTGCTCACAAAGGGAAATTTTTCTTTTTTATGCCATAGCCTCTTATATTCCACGTTAGCCAAGTCCAAGTCTTAGAAGTGTCGGGTTAAGTGACATGCCCCACAAAGTTACTGGCTTCTCTTCAGGGAAGACCCAAAGTTGTACTCACACAGACCAAGTGAAGTTTGGCCAGAGCACTTTCCTCTACTATTTTTTCAGTAAGTGCCATGGGATCTTTTACCTTTACGTTTACCTGAACTACCGCCAATTTAGGCAAATGGGGTCTCAGTTTAACATCTCATCCAAAAGACACTTTGGAGTGCAACAGCTTCCTCTTTATGTTGCATTGCAGTATCTGCTTTGGAAGTTAATCCAAGCATTTGAAGTGGGAATAGAACCCATAGCCTTAAAGTCTTTTAGCAACAAAAGCAATTGTGCTACCTGTTGAGCCACTGACACTAAGAACAGCTTAACGCCTTAATCCATTGCACCAACTACAAAAGCTTCATTAACATTTTCTGGTAAATCACTGGGGATTGCAGTCAGTCAACAATGTCAGTCCAATCAGTTTCATAGTTATTGTTCAGAAACTGCATGTCAGTGGAACACCTGATGATCATCTTGTTTTACTGTTGCAGTCCTGACTTGTGGGATTTCAATCTGTAGAAGCCATTGGCTGGCCCGACTACCAGAGTAAATGTCTTCCCTCATCCTATGACTGGTGGATGCTCTTGACTAATATTAGTACACTGGGGTGTAAGTGTAGTCTGCCTGTGTCATTACCTCAGTTCTTTCTTGCCATTGGAGTCCGAAGCAGACAATGAAGTAGTTGCATCACTCAGTCCGTGCAAAGATAAGTACCCCGTTGGGGAACTCCCTTTTTCTAAAGTAATGTTAGCGAAAGTTAACAGCTGCCTCCTTTGTGGTAAAGAAATTCCATAATGGGATTTTCATACCCTCTGCTTTACTTGTTTAGGTCCTTCCCACGACATCCCCAATTGTCGCTTCTGTACCCAATTCATCTCATGAACTCTCAGTGTAGGGTGGACATTTTAGCTAGATTTGTTAGCTAGTCCCCTGAATCTCCATATGGGATGGCGTCCATTCCACATTCCAGTCTCAGTCTGACTAAACGCAAATGGCCTAAGCTCAGGCCTTCTGAGCACAGTCATTCACCTTCAGATAGCCTTCCAGTGCTGGTTATTGTGGAAGTCTGTGAGGAGCCTTCACAGACCCCTCTCGCAATCAAGATAGTGGAGAAGGCCTCTAGCAAGATCCTTTCAGAGGCCGGTATGTCATCGGAACCCTTGACACCATCACCAGCCATTGATCGCCATTTGTCAATCTGGTCCAAGACTGCTCAGCAGCCCTCCGCTTCCAGTGAACACAGTACTACCATTATACCTCAGAGGTATTAAGGAGTCAGTGTTTACAATGCCCCCAGGCCAAAACAAAAACCTACTCCAAAGAAACCTTCTCTTCTTTCCAGCCCTTCCACCTCTCAGTCTCAAAAGAAATTAGTTAAATTGGCAGAGAACCTGCTTTTCCTGGTAAGGGGCAGACCCCCCCCCCCAAATTTACTTCTGGGAAAGGGAGAAAAGACTCTATCCCTGAGGTTCTTATTGACCCCTTTGAGACCAGGCAGGACTCGGATGAGAAGGGCTCAACCCTTGAAGATGACCCTTCCTTGTCTCCCTTTCAGGAGTCTGACTCAGAGGAAACCTTACCTTCGGCCTCCTCTCCTGAGGATCTGTCCTTTGGGGAGACTTTACACTCGCTTGGAGAACTTTTACATTGGGAAGAACAAGATTATCCCCAACCCAAGAAAAGAGTTAGGGAATTCCTCCACCTCCCAGAACTCAAACCCCTGACAGTGCCCCCAATTTTGGAGGTGGTTGATGTGTTTCTAGAATCCTCTTTGAGACCAGACTCCCTTCCCCTGCACCCAGGAAAATCTGACAGTTTCTACAGGATTTTGGCTTCACATAAGCCACCTTTTAATAACCTTTCAGCAGTTTCACAGATTTTTGATCCTTGACTCCAGGGTTCCATAACCAGCACATCCAATAATCCCCTACCCAGTGATATGCAGGGTAGACCCATCAAAAGATTTGGCAAGAAAGAATACAGTTCTGCCACACTGTCTTTGAGGGCATTTAACTACTACTTCCACCTAATAAAACACCAAGAGTCATTGCTGGAATAGATGAAGTAAAAACTTTTGACCACTGAAACTAAAGCCTTATTTCAAGAATTAATGGAGACTTGCAGTTCCACTTCACAAGTGATCAGCAGTTCCTTGCACTATGGGTTTGATGCTTTACAGGCTGCCAGCAGGGCCACAGCCACTGGGTCTGTCATTAGAAGACACACACAGCTAAGAGAACAAGACCTCCCGGAGCATGTAAAGTCCAAACTTTTGGATGCTTCTTTGGATAAGGAGTCACTTTTTGGCCCTAAAGCAGTAGCTATTGTCAAAGAAGTGGAGGACAGGGCTAAGTCAAAGCAGACAATGAAATCCCTTGTACAGGTGCAGCCCCCATGTTTCAGCAGATACTATCCCACCAAGCTTTGCACCTTTTCCTCCCAACCAACTACAAGCTAATGGAAGCCCCACAGAGAAAGGGGACACACACTGTGCTAGGGACTCAGCTATGACCATTCATCTTCCCCATCACCAGGGACTTCCTCTACTCAGGTCTCTGGGAGGGAGCAGTAGTGATACTTTCCTGGCATGTACCCCTCCCTTTCCTCACCCCTTCCCCCAAAAGAGAGAGAATGTCACTTTTCAAACAATATGTCTCTTTCTCTTTTCAGTCATAGTACATCTCTCTATCCTTTCCAAGGGGTTTCAACCTTCACCTCTGTTAACTTATGTCCTCTCTAAGGTTTTCTTAGAGATCCCAGTCTTCAAAGCACACTTTTTGCTGATTCCCATTAAGGGATCTAGCTGAGGATTACTGTGCCCTTAGCAAGCTCAAAATTTTGACTATTTGCACCTTGTCCTTTTTGAATACTTCATTGTCCCCCCAGGCAGTAACTTTGCACTTAGTCACTAGCAAGGTGCAGGATTTGGACCTTAGTTGCTTTACACCTTAGTTGCTTTACAGCACTGCAAAGATTGTGACTTGGTATAATGGTTAAGGTTTTGATTCACAGACACATGGTACAGAGTTTATTTATCACCTTGGGAAATGGAATTGGGGAAGCTCAGATTGGACTTTTAGGAAAGCTTGCCTACTAATTAGCTAAGAACCCAGAATCTACAGCTCACTCTCAAAAGAGAATTTGGTTCTAGGGTGGGATCTCTTTAGACTCTACCTTCTTGCCTCCAGAGAGGATGGCCCCCTGACCAACAGTGTTCAATACATTACAGACAGGCCGGGCATGTGACTTAAATCCTTGCAGCTTGGGAGGCAGAAGTTGATAGACACAAGCTGTTCATAAGAAGATTATACTTGCTGGATAAGGCAAAAAGTGACCCTATAAGGAAGTAGTTTGTACACTAAAGCCAAAGTAGAGCACGCTTTGTGTAATGGATTTGGGAAGACATAACCTCATCTTTTACAAATTAAATCTTCCTACAGATAGAAATTTCTCCTCACTCTGGCCGTTTTTGCCTCTTTAGCCTCTTTCATCCCCTGCTCTCCAAGCTGAGATGCACATGGGGAGACGACTGTGGCACCTCTAGAAGGTAGGAAGCCAACATCTACAATGTTCTTCAGTAAGAAAAGGCTTATATCTGGTTTAAAAGGAATTTGTGTGTGGTATACCCTGGACTTTTCTCTAATCTCAAGCCTTTTGTTGTAACAGCATTCTCAAACACTGATCATCCAAGGACTGCTTCAGTTACTTTCTTACTACTGTTACTGGCATAAAGGAAGTGAATAAGCATTTGGACTATAGGAGCTTTGATCAGCTCAGAGGACTTTTCTAGCATCCATGACAGAAATCAAACTGCTTTTTATGGTCACAGAAGATGACACACACATAGGGCACAAAATGTAGGAGAAAACCCCAGCCTTACCACACAGTTTAGTTATGGAGATAGATTTACAGTCTTCCCAGCTAATTGTATAGGATGGCACCACTGGGCTCAATTCATCCAGGGGCTGCTTTACCAACAAGCAGACAAATCAGAAGCCTGTAGGCACCCTCAAGTGGCAGTTGCATTGGGAGACTCCTCTCATCATAGCCAAGGGATCAGGACCCGACTGATGGAATTCTTCACCACCAGGGAGAAAACACAGTAGAGCTACAGACACCTTCTTATTGTCATGGACAGTCCTTTTCGGCTAGGCTTTCATAACAATGGCCTTTTTCCCAAGAATACCCAGAAATCACAGAATAGCTGGACTTCCTTATAGCACCAGTTTGATCAGTTCTACTCTGGTACTTTCTTCTCCCTAGCTTTCTTGCTAACCCTCTCCATATAAGCTTGGAGCATACATTCTTACTCTATCTTTTAGCTGGAAGGTTACCAAAGAAATGTGGGGGGGGGGGGGTGGAGGCACCTGTCTCTGTGGCTTCAGGTGCTAGTGCACTGACTTAGGAGACAGAACAGTGGATCCAGGTATGATCCTGAAAATACACACACACACACACACACACACACACACACACACACACACACACACACACACACACACACACACACATTTCCATGCATTAGCTTGTGCAGGATATCTTAGGAAAAGCCAGGTGGCCTAGCTCCAGAGAAGCCTGGGAAACCTAGTAAGAAGGCTTTCATACTAGGGGCACACAGTTCTATCAGGACCCCAGCAGGATCAAGATCCCTGTTTTCCGGTCCTACTCTTAAATCTTCTTTTTCTAGACCTTTCTCACTCATCCTGCAAGGTTCAGGTTTCAGCTATTTCAGCCTACTTAATTCATGCACACCTACCTTCACCCACCCCCTGGTAGGACCTTCCACTCCTGGCCGCAGGTGACCTGATATATCATCTTGCTACCTAAACCTTGTCCTAGAAAAGATTTAATCTTCTGATGTGGAACCCTGCCTGCTTATTACCTATCTGTCCAATTAGGGAATCTTTGACTCTCCTGGCCTAACCCTATAATCAAACCCAAGCTGGTGACTGATGTCTCCCTTTTTCTAGCCAGGCACCTACCTCTCTTCTCTCCAGACCCTCAGTATGGAGTGAAGGGTACCCTACCTTTCTCAAAACTTCCATGGGTGGCTACCCTACTACATGGCCACTATAAAACTCTTCAGAATTTTCTGGCTAATGGAGTGCTGCCAGTGCTACCCTCAGTGGAGGAGATCCTGTGTGTTGCAGGCCATTCCTAAAGGGATCTCTCTCTGTCTAACTCTGTCTTTCTCTTTTTCCTGGTACCTTGTTTCTAAATCCTCAAAGAAGGATCTCTCCTGTGTTTATAAAGGGCCATTCTATTAGGACAGCTCTACTACCTCCGTGAAGGATGTACCTACCAAGAGAAGAGAGTAGCCTGACATCTGATCTTCTGTACCCTTTTACACCAGACATGACCTCTGTCAGCCTTCTACTTCATTTCAGTTTTTACCTCTGTTTCTTTTCAAAACCTCCCTTTCTCTTCCTACTTCACCACATCCCTTCTTTTAAGCTTTGGGAATCTTCCCACAAGTCAGGACTGTAACAGTGAAACACAAAGAACATAGTACAGTTATGTACATTTAACATAAATGTGGATGTTTGAGTGTATTCACTGTTGCATTCATCTTTTCCTCCGTCTTTCCCCCCATAGCCTACAGTGTGGCCATACCACGTAATGGTAGACTGGGTAGGAATAGTTGGAATATACAATGACACTTAGTTTTAAATTTGTTCTTAGTGAGCAGTTTGTGGGTTGGTTTAGTTACTTTTATATATGTTTGTTTGAAAAGATGGTTGCAATGGCTGTGGGCTATACAGAATGAAATATGGGAGAATTAGCCATTGAGAGCAATGGACAGAGTATTGGGCATAAGACTGGTGTCGAGCTATATGATAGCTGGTTGTGTGTACTAGAAGGAAGAGGAAAGTGAATTGTAGTACTTTGAATACTATACTGATTATTATGAATGATCAGTTTGTAGAAACGTAAACAGGATAACGATAGAGTGGCTGGAGAGAGTTTGACTGGTTGTGGGTTGGGTGAAGTGGGAGGGGTTATTGAGTTACAATGTAGATGAAATCCAGCTGATGAAAAGAAGAAAGGTAGAAAGTGATTACCGGCGTTGTGTGAAGTAAGGGCAAAAGGATAGATGGCAAGCTGTTTCATTATTAGTGCTAATTCGGTGGGTGGAGATTAGCTTAGGATAAGTGTAGATGATGTGGGGGTAGATAGAAATTGGGGATAAGATAGGGGAGCAGAGTCAGTGAGGGTGAACAGAACAGGCTTAACCAAATGGGTATTTCAATGGAATGCAATTACTACCCCCACAGATGGTTTTCCACCAGAAACAGTTGAGGTGGAATGTTTAAGGATACAAAGGCAAGGTCTTTGAACTCTTTTAACTACTTGAGGTGAGTCCCAGCATTTAATTTTATTGTTATGGGCTTTATTTGTTTTCTCCAGGAAAATTTTGCACTGCTAAATTTGCTAAGGAGTTAATCTAGCATCAATGTAAGCAGTATAAGGCGTGTGGATAGCGTTGAGGGAGCCCTTCCGGCAGATTCAACACTACAGTAAAAAATACACTGATGCAGAAGTTAGGGAAAAAACGTATTTATAATTTAATTCTTGGAAACTGTCTTACATTGGTTTTAACTGAAGATATTTCTCCTTTTGTGTTTTTACAGCTGGAGGGAAATTTAGTTGTCAAAGTTGCTTTTGACAGCGACATTGTTTTACTTTTGCAGCAGGAATCTTCTGGGATACTGTGTGCACAGTACACTTACTGTACTGCACCTGGTGAGAGTTGATTTCACTTGAGTCATGAGGTAGAAGATCTGTTCATGATTTTGGGGTCTTTCTCTGATAACTGAGCTAAGAAGTTGAGAGGTTTGAGTGGGATTGTAGTGGATTTCATTGTATGATTCTGACAGCACCAGTCTGTGGTACATTTTTGACTCGTTATTTATGAATGTGTTCATTCACTTGATCGCCAACAAGTATTTGAGGTGTACAGTCAGTGGCTGAAACTGGTGTGTGTGTGTGTATTTCTATAAATACTTGGTTCCTGCAACTGAGCATTTTCATGGTGTAAACAGAGGACTTGATTGTAGTTAACAGGAGCATTGTCGTGTAAACTATTAATTGGGTACAATCCTTGGTTTTCATGTTTGTTGACAATGTGGTCATTATTTGGCTGTGCATATACCAGACAACATGAATTCTGTGAGTTTAGTGTTAATATTTTAGCTATGAATATATTTCTAATTTAGTGTGTTTTTTTGCATGTACACAGGTGTGAATTGCAGTGTGTTGGGATACAGTAGTCTGGTATGTAGTGCAGATGACTAAGGCTGTGAGGTGTTAATGAGTTGCTATTATAGTATAGCGTTTGATTCCCTCAGCCTTCATTTGTCTACTGAGTGACTCTTAACACATCAGTTCACCAGACAGTGCTCCTAGGCTGCCTCTGAAAATGGACACTTGCATCCAGCGAGTTGTCACAGGCTGTTCGTAAATATATTGCACATTTGTCTTTGAATTCTTGTACCCTTCATATATCCAGCAATTAGTGCTTCACTGTATGATGTTTGATTTCAAATCCCAGTGCATGGTTTGTAGTTTAATGGATTGCCAGATGCATTTTCAATATATGCGAGTTTCAAGGGAAGAGAAGTTTGCTGTCACTAATGCTAAGTCTGCTTTCAACATAAGCAAATGGCTGTCATTTTTTTGCTGTAAATTTAGAAGGAACAGTTTTAAGTTAAATCTAAATTTATGTGATCGTTATAAAAGTAAAAAAGAAAATAGTATGCACACTGACAAGTTTTGAACTGTATTTTATGGTTATTGGGTTGAGAGAGAGAAAGAGAAACAAGTAATGGGATATTGATATGGCTGTGTGATGTACATTACACTGCCTAGTGCCCCATTTGACCATGGTCTGATTTTCAAATCCAGAAAATTCCAAGAATGAACAAGTCCACAACAGCTGCAGCAGTAATAAAGTTCCAAATACCTGGTCCCGGTTTAATTTCTCCAAGTCTTTGGGGTTTATAATACCATGACAGGAATTAACCCAATTCCTAAATCAAAGCATGATTAAAGTTCATAAAATTAGTATTGTTTCAATCTTTGATGTTAGCCAGAAGTGCTTTTTGAAACACCCACAATGTGCCCAGCACCGAGTCCTTCTGCAATTCGTATGGAGTTACTTTTATCGGTAGCAAATCTAAATAAGACTGTAAATTCTTTTTTATGAAGCTCATTGCTTCTACTCTAGGAACTTTCTGGGTATCCTTCTCCCATGCTGCTCTCATTTCTGCCTACAAATCCTATTATTTTTTGACTTTGTGTCTCTTTGAAAGTAAGATACTGTAATCACTGGGTGTAGCAATTTCATTCATCAGTGCTACTTTTGTCTTCTTTTCATGGACTACTATATCTGGTTTTGTCGCATCTATTTTCTGAACTGCTGTTAATGGGTGATCCCATGTGATAAAAACTTCATCATTCTCTGTAATACTGTATGGCTCATGTTTCCAATGCTTCTCAGCTACTTCAGTATTGTAGTGTTTGCGCAATCCCCAGTGCAGCAGTTTTATCACATTGTTATGCCTTCATCGCACAGGTCCTCTGCCATTAGTACATCACACCCACAATAAGATGTGTGACTGTTTCCACTTCTGTTTTACAGAGCCTGCATTTGTCTGTTTCTCCTACATGTTCAATGTACATTGTAAACCAGTGTGTATGTAGTCCACTATCCTGTGCCACTTGTATTAACCTTTCATCTTTTGGTTTAAATTCACCTCTCCTTAACCATTTCTGCACCAGGTCCTGATTGACATGAGGTTGTTCCAGGAGTTTTCTGTACTTCCAGCAATATTTATACCTTTTCTACATTTATTTCCTTCTGTTCCTTATATTCTTTCTTTAGTTATATATCCGGAGGGGACATAGAGATGAAAAGGCAGATGCATTCCAGTGGCATTACACAGTTTATTCAAGCAAAGCGCTTCACAAAAAGCCAGCAAAGCACATCATACACATAATGAACACTCCTTCCCCTTTTCAAAAGTTTTGCTGTGTTGTTACCCAATGAAAAACAAGGTATGAGAGCAAGGCATATTTCTGAAATATGTTTGTTTTGACATATTTAACTTATTTATTATTGGAAGTGTACATTAATTTCAACCATATAGTTTGCAACAAGTTGTCTTTTAGTGCCTTATGAGTATATATTGTTACTTTGTTCCATAATTACTTACAGATGCCTTTTTAACAATAAACAGGAGGAAAAGAAACATGTAGTATGTGCATTTTTTAAATAAAATATATACTTTAATACTGTAAATATATTTTTCCCATTCACACAGAAAAGAAAGACTAAAGTGTAATATTCCATACTGTTTTAGTGTAGACTCTCTGAAAGTATATGTCAAGATACCATGCAGCACTGCAGTCTGGGCCCCACCAGCATGTTTTTCTTTGCTTCCACACATTTCCTCTTGGTATTCCTTTTGGCACACACACACAAGATCACAGCAGAACAAACCCTATGAGCTTTTGTTAGGTGCTTTCTTTTGGGGTGGTGGTGTAACTGTTAGATATGGAGCATGTACGTGATGATCTAGCTACAGTGGAAATACCTCATGCGGTACTTGTAAGTTCCAGAGAATTCACCTGGAATGAAAAATATATGGAGACTAGAGTACAGTTCCCATGTGTCTTAAGCCTCCTAATATAAAACATTCTCACAGCAGAGAAAACATCTTTCACAGTCAAAGAAATATCTCTACAAAATTTAGGGAGCAAGTTTGCTAACAAGAGACAATGTGGTCGGAGCTAGAGAAATGTAGTACTTAGTGGTGCTATGGCTCTGCGTCTTCTTGGAATACTTGCATTAATACTGAGTGAAAACTAGAAGCTTTAGATCCAAATATTTGATTTATGAAAAGTCTAGGTTCAGTGTACAGCATTCTTGCATGATGCTACTAAAGTTTTAAATGCATTTAATTCTTCCACTTTCCTGAGTAGAAAGACAAAATACCAGCACTTTTGTTAAATACACAAGTTGCTGAGAAAAATTGTGCCATTTATTAAAAATGTATCCTTTACAAGAGAATATCTGAATCAGACTAGGAATGTGTGTTACAGCCACAGCCTGGACATAATGTATTTTAAACCACTGCATGTGTACATAGATCAAAGCTTGAAAAAAATTGCAACAATATATGTGGTAAATCTGTTTACTGTGAAAACTCAGGCAAAGTACATTTCGAAACATGACTTGTTCTTATATCAAGTACGGAAAACATGACTCGTTCTTATATCAAGCATGGAAAAATACAAAGACAAAATATCTGCTAAATCTACGTAGAGTATGTACCAAGAAAAACAACAAAAGCTAAAAATTACTTCTCAGCAATACCACGTGAAATAATTACACTTTTGTTCCTTTAATGTCACCAGAACTTCATCGGAAAAACTGTTAACAAAATTAATTTTCTTAAATACCATTTCCAGAATGACGTGACAATTAAACTAATCAGTGACAGGCTGCAATTCATGAATAATTCATTCCTAAAATATTAATAAATATCCTATATCTTTAAAATAAAATGCTAAAAAAAATCAAGCATCAAGAATAGTTATTAGTTAAAAACTTATAAAATGGATGAACATAAAAATCCTACTTTTCAGTATACTTTGGATATTGACAGTTTTGTGAAGTCCCATTTTTTTATCCACCCTTAACAAAACTTGCCATTTATTCTCTAAATTCCAATTCATTGTTGAAACTATTAATATAAGAAACTCCATCTGCATTATCTAACACAAAAATACTAAACTTCCTAAAAACCAGAACAAAAAGAACTGTGTTTATTTAACCAGTGCATTAGTGTAGTCTTTTTTTTTTATACCATTGTTGTGTTTTGAAATTCTTTGAGATAACCTTCTAATGGTCTTACCTGTGTAAAAATGATCACAGTCACAGCACCTGGCCAGTAAACGAGACCCTCAGATTTACAATCATAACTTTTTTTTTTGCTGTAATGCTTTTGTCCAGATGTTTAAAATAAACACTATGGGTAGCATTTATGAATCTGCATTGCTTACATTTCAAACAAGGGAATGTGCCTATTTGCTTTTCAGTCTAATTCATTGTATAGTATGTCTTTCCAAAAGTTCTTTGATATTACTACTTCCTTTATAAACAAATTTGTGCTTGTTACCAATAAATTTGCCAAGTCTGGATTTCCTAATATTATTTTCCAATTTCTTCTCGTTACTTCTCAGATCTCAGTTTTATCCAGTCACAGGTACAGGGAATTCACTATAATTTCTACATTTGTTGTCCCCACCTTTTTTCAGACTAAATCCACTGATTAATATAGGAGAATTTTTAACAGGTCTTTCTTCTATAATCCCCTCAGCAATGGGCTTTAATTTAAATAGTGGATACCCCTTGTCACTAAACAAATGAATTAAAATGTTTAACTCCTCAATAAAGTTAGTATCTAAACTAACAAGTGTGCTGCATCGAGTGGTTTCTCCTCTGAACATATTCATTTTCATAGATTCTGGGTGATTACTACTGAAATGTAATATTTATTAGTAAATGTATTTTTACTATTAAAACATTTGTCTAAATCAATTTTGATGATATCTAAAAAATTGATAGTGTTTCCCACACAGCTACCCTCAAGGGATAATCACTCAATACTCTGATTAATCTCATCAACAGATGAATCAGAAAGTTCCCTGGTACCTGTCCATTTAAAAAATCATTTATGTATCTCCTATATAATGTGACATACTTAAAAAGGGGTAGATTAACCAACACAGTGCTTTCCCAGCAGCAAAGCACCAAATTAGGATGGGCCACTTTAGCTCCCATAGCCACATCTGATTTTTGCTGGAAAATGCTCTCTCCAAATAAAAATAAATTGTTTGTCAAATTAATGTCAAGTAATAAACACACTGCATCAATTGTTAAGTTGTCTAAATCGGTGTGCTGGCTTAAAAAAACCCTTACAAATTCCCCACCAACTTTTTGACTGATTGACTGGTGTAATAAAGTAACATCAACTGTTCCAAGAGCTTTTTCATTCCCTTTGAACATAGTTTTTCAGTGTGTCCAAAAATAGTCAAAGATCTTTAAGATAATAGTTCGTCTTTTGAACTAAGGAATTTAAAATACAGTGTAAAAATGAGCTATAGTAACTGTTTTGTTGTCTGACGTGGATACAATTGGTCTAAACAGTGGTTTATTTTCATTTTTTATGAAAATCTTCCTAGTTGTGGTCATTCAACATTCAAAAACTCAAACTAAAACCTATGTATTCTTGGGTCAGCAAAACAAACAAAATGTCATCCACTTCTTTGAAACATTTCCTAACAAAATCTTTACTAACTTTTTGATAATAGTTTTCCTTGGCTAATAATTCTACCATAGCACTCTGTAATCATTGTAATTAATAATCACAAGTCCATTCCCTTTATTTGCTTTCAAGTCGTCATATGACCATAAATTATGAAGCGCTTCATTTTCTTGGTAATTTAAATTATAAAACTTCTTTTTATTTCTATTTTCAAAAATCTTTAATAACTCAGACTCAAATTAAAAAAAAATATTTAAAGTGGGAAGTAATGGAGGATTAACAGTACTAGGTTTCTTAAAACCCTCACTGCCTCCAGCCTCACTCACATTAAGTAAAATAAAGTTCAAATTTAATTCTCATACAAAATTTTTTTAATCAAGGATCACATCAGTATTTTTTTATTTTTATTTTTTATTTTTATTTTTATTTTACATTTGTTAACCGGGGGTGTCTGACTGAGCCGAAAAGGCCCTTTTTCAGCAGAGGCCCGGGGAGAAAAGCTCCACAAAGAAAAATTACAGACACATTTAGTTATTTAGACATAATCAGTATACACACAAATTACAAGAAACATGTTTTTACAGTGGCATGCGGCACAAACAGTTACAGTGGAGAGAACAATCAAAAAATATATTAATTTTAAAAATAAAGGTAAGTAATAGATTTGTGGTGTACAGCTGAACTTTGGAATGTAGGTAGAATACATACATAGTACACAGGTACAGTACATACATTGTAGATTAGCCAGTGTTTGTGAGTAAGATTGAAGAACTATTATAAATTGCTCTAGATTTAGTATGCATATGTTATCCGCTTTCACTAGCCTGGGGAGCAATCATGGCACTGCCAACTTTGCTTGAGATGTTGCCTGATGAGGTATTTAAAGGAGGCTTTGGATGATGTGTTTTGAATGCTAGTAGGGACAGAGTTCCATTTTTTAGCCACCGAACTACTATATAGTGCATCTCCAAAGCTACTGTAGCTGTTGGTGACTTCTAGTAGTAGTTTGCTTGATGATCTAAGAGGCCTTTTGGCTGAGTGATGTTGTACTAGTTTTTGAGGGCAGGACACTTATTGGGGAGGTAATAGATAGAATGACAGAGGCAGAGCTGATTGTAGGTTAGGAGGTTGGGCAGTTCAAGCCAGTGGAGCTGTCTCAAAGCAGTACAATGATGAGTTCTATATGAGCAATTTGCAGCAAAACGGGCAATTCTGTTATAGCAAGCTTCCATTTTGCTTAGTTCAGTTTTGTTGAGATTAGTCAGAATGGGGGATGCATAGAGTAGGGTGGATAGAAGTTGGGAGCGAACAATGGCTTATCTTGTGTTGTTGGTAAGAAATGGTGTGATACGGTAGAGTGACCCCAGTTTGGCATGTACTTTAAGTTCAGATGACTATCAAATTTTAGGTGGGAGTCTATGGTTATTCCCAATAGCTTAGCCTGTGGCACTGGAGCAATTGGAGTAGCATTTGTGGAGTAGATAGTGAATTGACTGTTAGTGTTTTTGTTAGAACTGGTTATAATCATAAGCTGAGTTTTCTTTGGATTGAGGATAAGTTGGGCTTTGGTAAGGTAGTTTTCAACGTCAGAGAATGCTAGTTGAGTTGTTTGCAGGAGGGTGGGAATGTTTTGTGCAGCACAGATTAAGGTAGTGTCATCTGCATACTGAATTATAGATGCATGCTGTGTGGAGGTGTGGAGGTCATTTGTGAAGACTGTGAATAGTAGTGGTCGTAAGATAGAACCCTGTGGGACTCCTATAGTTATGGGCAGCTGAGGAGAGAGAGAATTTTCCCATTTCACAGCTTGGTACCTGTCAGGTAAGTAGCTTTTAATACCAGGTAAGAGTGGAATTAGATAGATGATATTGGTTTAGTTTGTTTAGCAGGATTTGGTGTGAGACTGTGTCAAATGCTTTGGACATATCCAAAAAAAGAGTTGACACTTGCAGGCCTTCATTTTTGAGACAGTTTACTGTGTCTGTGAAGCAGAGGAGAGCTGTAGTGGTACTATGGGCAGGTCTGAAACCATGCTGAGTAGGTATAATTAGCTTGTTTAGTAGATATAAATGCAAAACATTTTGCAAGAACGTTTAACTCCCTTTCAGAAAAACTTTGAGAACTTAAATTAAAAATACACCATTAATAAACTATCAATTTCTTCCCCTCCCAATTTCTTCCCCTGAATGTCTTGGAATGGAACCTGTATGCATCTTTGTGTTGCATTTATATAAGTGTTTGATGACTGCAGCTATTTTGCACTGCTTGTTTAATTTATTATGATGTTCATAGGATGTTACTAAGCTAATTGCCCTAAAGCCTGTTTATGCCTAGCTATTCCTGCCCCAGTATTTCCAATTATCAATGCCCATGGGCTAGAATGGCTTTGGTATATGTCTCTGCCGTAGGGCATCTACAGACTGCCCCTGTCCATAATAGCCACAAGCAACAAACCAGGGAGGGTGAATTTACAGTTTCCCCTCTATTGGTCCAAATTGCATTTGAATAGGCTTAGGGAATGAAAGAGTTTAGTATACACTCCCCGGGATTCATGAAGCTTGCGCCAGGCACTGGAGTAGCATCAGCGATCTAGCGCCAAATATGTCCGCCGACCGATTCAGGTACGAGCTGTTTCCATGTGCACTACCAGCGTATGCCAGAGCTGTGCAGCTCCCCGCGCATGTATGCTAATTACCCCATGCTCAGCAGTGTAGCATGCAAATGAAGGTATATAGCGATTCATGAAGTGGTGCAGGCGTAGTGTAAGCATGAAGAAATGTAAACCAAAAAAAAACAGTTTACATTTTGTCAAACATAAAATCAGAGCCATGAAAGCGGACCAAACTTATGTATTATAATGTTAATACATGCCAATGGCTAAATATATAGCCAATGGCATAAAAAAATGCACAACACATAAAAAATAACATTTAATGTCATGGCCACACTAACGCAAAGTAAAACCGCAGGGCATCTGTGCGCAAATTGGATCACAAGGAAAATATATTTAGATGTCATAATACTGCAATGTAACATAATTCATGATATCCCCATAATAGTCAAAGGCACGCGTGGTACACCACAACCATGGCGCAAGGGTTCCTAAGGGTCTGTGAGGTAACTAGGAATTAGTAGTCAATGCCATGCAAATGAGTCAAGTAATACTGAATCGCAAATGCCCCGCCGGCGTAAGGATGTACCACACGGCATAGCAGTACAACACCGAGGAGTGGCCTGGAGGTAAACATGACATCAACAGAGGGGTGCACCACCGTTGCTGTAAGCACATTGGATCATTGCTAATCCGGGTTACCTGTTGCTAAGCAAAGCTACAGGATAGGGGTGTGGAAGTAGCCATAGCTTTACTTAGTTGAGAGCAGACAAGGTAACTGAAAGTTCATGTGAATGTGGATGAAAACGCGCTCGAAACCCGGTAAACGGCTGTGCGCGGCACGTACCACAGCTGAAACAGGAAGGATACGGGAAGACCATAAGGAAATGCTGCAGCATGGTAATTGGAGTACAAATGAGTAATTAACACCTAGGAACTCACAGTGGGCCATAGACAACAGCTAACAAGGCTGCTAGCAGCTACGTGCAGAACAAGAAAGGGGAGGTGCCGTACAGCAAAGAAAAGAGAACTGTCACAGCAGAACAAAGCAAACTTGCAGTAGATCAGCTACATAACACATTTCCCAACACAGTCCTGGGTTGTGAAAGTACAAAACAAGAAAGCCGGCAGCTGGATGCAATCCTGACAATGGGAGGGGAATCGGGTTGAAAATTGAAGTAAAGGGCAATAGAAGAATCATGGCAGCTAAGCGTAAGTCAACACCAAAGGCCCCACAATAGCAGTACCTGCTGTAAAACCAATAATTAAGATACCCCGCAGCTGGAATAGCACAAACACACCCAATTACACCAGCAACATCCATTGTACAATAGTATAAGGTTTGAAAGCCACACACACACACACACACACACACACACACACACACACACACACACACACACTTTTGTATTCCCAGACACTCTACACCATTGGTGTATACAGACTGGGAACTTTTAATATGTATGTTAGGGGCCGCCATAGCTTTGATGGACCAGTATGTGTTGGAGACTGACGGTGGTGTGGAGGATAATGCTGACAACCATCTCGGGCACCAGGGGAGGAGAAGAGTGTTCAGAACCAGGTTAACCTACCAGGGGCTACATGATCTGGAGATAGAGCATTACAGGGTGGACAGGGACATCATACAGCAACTTGTTGAGCTGTGCTGGCTATGCCTCAGAGCCAGAAGTAACAGAGGGGAAACTATCCCAGTGGACACAAAGGTATGTGTAAGCTTGAGAATACTAGCCACAGGTACCTTCCAAAGGCCAACAGGGGATATCATGGGGATCTCACAGGCATCAGCATCTAGGGTACTCCACCAGTTCCTGGCTGCCATGTTATCACATGCCAATGAGAACATATACTTCCCCCGAACACAGGAGGAGTTGGCCAGCAATATGCATCTCTTCCACCATGTGGCAGACTACCCGGAGGTACTGGGTGCAATAGACTGCATGCACATACACATCAAGTCACCACCCGTTGAGCAGGGTAGGCGCTACATAAACTGCAACGGATACCCCTCCATCAACTGCCAGGTTGTGTGCAATGCCCAGGGCATTATCATGGATGTGTGTGCTGGCAGCCCTGGAAGCTATCACGACTCCCACATCTGGCATGCCTCACAGCTGTATCAGGTATTTGCCAGGAGGGACATCCTATATGGCCACCTGGTGGGAGATGCTGGCTATGCACTGGAACCGTGGATGATGACTCCCATCAGAAGTGCACACAAACACACACACACACACACACACACACACACACACACACACACACAGCCACGCAAGAATGCCATAATGAGGCACACGCAGAAACCAGAATCATCATAGAGCGTGTGTTTGGGATGCTGAAGTCACGGTTCTGTTGCTTGGACATATCTGGTAGAGCTTTGCAATACTCTCCAGGCACGTGTGCCCACATCTTCATAGTGTGTGCCATGCTGCACAATATGATCCTGCAGAAACAGCTGCAGCAGGGACAGAATGATGAAGGCCCTCACAGCCCACCACCATTGCCAAGGGACCAGCAGGCACAGAGGGACTCAGACCACGAACACCCTGTGCTAGCCCCAGTAGGCAGACAGAGGCGTGCCCAGTATGCCCATGCCTTGGCAAAGAGGGAACGTATAGCACACACACTGACAGTGTAGGCACTCATGGACTGACACCCTTCTCCACCTGCACACACAGCAAACATGGATGGCACACACACACACGACCATCTGTAAATTGTCATGTATAGGTCGTCTACTGTGTGCATCCTACATAGGTAGCCCTCAACTGTTGTACACACAATCGCCATTGGCACAAGGTAAGTCAATACCTGAACAGTAAATTAAGCTATCAGCATGTGTCCATACTATATATAGATGTTCATAGATACATAGGTAGGTACAAGCCCAACTGCCGAGGACACTCATAAGCATAGGCAAAAAGTGTCTGCTGTCGCCACCCCATCGATTAACTAACTGTCCCTCTGTGGAGCAGAGCCAATTGCAGGATCCCTGAGGTGTATCCACTGTTCCCCACCCACTCTGCAAGGATTCCCTGGAGTGTTAGTGAGGAGATTTGTATAATATAATCAGGGATGTAGTTCCAAATAATGGGGAGAGTATCCCTGACAGGAATCTTCTCAGATGTTTACATGTTACATAGTATACCTTAAACACAGCTTGCATGTGTAGGTAGTTCTCCACAGAATAATAAACGTGGAGCACACAACCAGTGAAATGTGCTTTAATCACCCTTGCACTACCAGTGCCTGCTCTGAGAGACAAGATATCACTGCCAGGATTAGAACATGCAACCATGTACACAATCTTCACAGTAACATACCACTAAGCTACCCGAGATGTACCAATGACAGTCATGTATACTGACAGGATAAAACACAAAAGGTATGAATGTGTTGAAATAGGACAAACCGGCATGCACCCAATGAAAGGTGTATGTTTTATATATATATATATATATATATATATATATATATATATATATATAAAACATCATCATATATAGAGAGCGAGAGAGAGATGTATGTCGATATATGGGGATATACATATATATATATATATATATATATATATATATATATATATATATATATATAGATAGGTTAACATCTACATAACCATGGAAGTACATATAAATGGGATACCTACCACATATCGACACACGTAATCCTGAGGCTTGAGGTCCGAAAGAACACAGTACCGAAACACCAGATGCGCGAGGTGTAAAATCACGATGTTAAGGGACAGTTGGTCAGTGCTTCTGGTGTTGCGGTTCAGGTAGGTTACTGTGTGTAAGTGTGTTTTTGAGGGCTGTAGTGTGTGTTCTGGGTGTGGTGTGTGTTCTTGGGGGACTGTAATGTGTGGGTGTGGGTTAGCTTTGTGCGTCTGCGCGATCTAGGAGGTAGAATATTAAAGTGGGGGGTGTGGGGGGCGCAGACACCTACATGGGGGGTGTAGGGGGGCTTGCCCACCTGCTCATATGTAGTGTAGGATGGTTTGTTTGGATGTGGTGGGTAACAGTGTGTCTGTGTGTGTGTTCCATGTTTGTGTTACTTTCGCGAGTTACTGTCGCTGTCGGTAATGTGGGATATGGAATGTCTGGGCCCGGTACTGTGTGCGTCGGAACTGTGTGGTTTTGGGATTCCGTAGGTATCCTGTATACAGCGGTTGAAGTGTTCCAGCAACATGGACCATAGCAATCACACATTCCGCCACAACCGACCTTTATGAACAAAGGATATGGAGAGTATATGCCTCTACACTATTAAAATATGTGCTGTAGACATGAGCCAATGATAGTGTTACCACCTGTCCCACTTTGCGAGGGACAGTCCCTCTTTGGGTGGTTGTGTCCTGACCAAATATATTAAACGTGACAAATGTCTTGGGATTGTAGGACATAATTATGTCCCATATGTAATGTAATAGTTGCATACAATAGTTCTTTCTGTATCTAAAATACCTACATATTACAAGAAATAGGATAAGCAACTAAACTGCTACAAGAATAAGCTGATATTTAGGCAAGAAAGGAAAGTTCTATCCCTTGTACTGACCATGGGTTTGTGTCGGCCTGTAAATTCTGATGTGTGTCCCGAAAATGTCCCACTGTGGTCATATGAAAAGGTGGCAACCCTAGCCAAAGAGGGTCAGTCACCAACACAACTACAATGACTGCAAATACCTATGACAGAAATACACAGCTTTCATGTAGCAACACTTTATTACATTCTGATGTATTTCCGAAAGGATTCAAGGACTAACATCACCTGCATGCTATACAGGAACCACATAACAGTGCCATAATGAATCAGCTTGCAATTACCATAGTATTAGTCCACTAAAGGATAGGTGTTAAAATAGGGAAGGAACCCTCATGCATTTATCGATTATGTATAAAAGCAGTTCCTACACACCTGCATCTGCTATGCACACCCACTAACATCACCCCCACACCCAAACAAATTACAATACAAACTGTAATAACATCACAAATCATTCACTCACTGTACGACATCTGGAGAAGCCTTAACATACCTTGCCAGAGACACACTATCATGGCCCTATGTGAAATAGTTGCTGTTATACAATGGAACAGCTGCTGATGTTACAGGGTTTGTTTGCACTAATCCCGTTTCAGAGGGTTGTGTGTACACCGGGATGTGTTACCAATTACTGAGTAACAGCACAGTATGCTACACTTGTACACCAAATCAAGGATGCTTGGTGTGCACACTGTAAACCACATAACAGTTCATGCATAGCCATACAGCCTTGAGCTGCCCGAACATCCTTGCCAGACTTAAACATCTGCAGAAGTATCAGGTACAAACAAATCCTGCATAAGTAGCAATGTTCTGAAATATAACAGCTGTACTCACATGTAGAACAAAATCGTCTAGCCATTACACACAATCCACGGGAGTCATGAAGCTAATATATCCCTGTCTGTCTCCATATAGCTGTTGAAATACATCACAAACAACACATCCAGGCCGTCTTTCTCGAAAGTAAGGCAAACGGACAACGCCCAAAAGGAGTACTCAGTTATACACCACTGTTGCCATGGTATCGGCTAATGGAGTAGCTGCACAGCTGATGTGCATCTAATTAACTACTTTGGAACACCAATTGGTGGTCAGGATACCACGTTACCAATATTTAAATAGAAAAGGATGGGTTATCACACATTCAGACCATCCGTATGTACCAGCAGAACGTTACAAAGAAGATTGAAACACAAACTGAAAAGGACTGAATCAACAGTTGACACCTCGGGTTACTAATAAGGTATGTAGAACAGTCAGTATGTCTGTGAATTTAGTACCTTTTCTGTAGTATTTAAAGTGCACTCAATCCATATAGTGGAAACAGTTATCCTGTAGTGATGTATTGTTGAGCATAGTAACGCTTGTAGTATTTGTGTGTACTGCTGTAGGTCACAAGGCAAATACCGCATACACCACAAGGGATGCTATATAATGGCTTTGAACACAAATATTCCTCACCAGCCGCTGTCAGTGGCAGGGCCGGTCCAACAAGTATGTGCCTATAACAGGGGATATTATATGTTGATATATTGTAACAGTAGCCATATGTATGGGTGTATTACTGAGAATAACATGTCGAAGGTTGGCCCACTGTGCAATTATGATTTGCATTGTGGGATATTGTGCCAATAACTGTGTAATGTACAGTATTGTAGGCAGATATGTATTACAAGTTACATAGCATTACTGTTATGTTAGGCAAACACTAGTTATGCCTGTTGGCATTTACAATACACAATAACAGGATACATATGTCTTTTAGTCACCCAACAGTTTATCAGCATGTTAGCAAAGTAAAATGGAAGAGCTAGTTAACTATCCATGCACATAAGACATGTGATAAGTGCAAAGATAGGTACTAGGCTGTCTTACCAAGGGTATTTATAAGCCTAGCTAGAGTGTGTTGGCTTTTGCCACCCCCATAGGTTAGTTCCCTGTGCCTCTGAATGGCAAAGCCATTAGTTCTCTGTGCCTCTGTCCAGCAGAGCCACTGCAGTGATCCCCGGGGTACATGTCTGTCTCCCATCCATACGTCAAGGTTTCCCTTGAAGAGTGCTAGTGAGAGGCCCTGCCTGATGTACATTGGAATCATGTTCCAAAGCATGGGGAGTGTCCGGGTCAGGAATCTATCCGTCCAACACGTCCTAGTCATCATTGTGGTTAGGTGTATATCCCTAGAGCATGTGGCTCTCGGGGGCCTCTGTTTAGGTGGAGCATATCCAGCAATACTGGGTTGGACATGGGCCTTGTATGTCAAGCAGAGATCACCTGTGAGTATGCGGTATGCAACGAAGTACAGCTGGAGTTTTTTAGGTTGGGCTGCATAGGTCATCTGTTTGAGGTCAGTAATCCTCTTGGTGTGGTACTGTTGTGTTCTTCCAAGCTGTTGCAGTTGTTTTGTAAGGTATATCCCAAATGGGGTGTTTTATCCTTTAATGGGTCTAATAAGTCATGAGTAGAGAGGCACAATGGCCTCCTTTGATCTGGATGCGAACCCATTAGAGATTAGGGGGGCCATGTAGAAGGATATTCTAACCACCTTGTCATTATGGGTATCGAAGGAGAGATTGCGATCTACTGGGGTTCCCGGATCCCTTATTACCTTTTCTGTATGTAGGGACTAGCACCTATGTGGTAGTCCACGGATAATTAGTTATATCCAAAGGGGATGACTATGCACTTTTAGGCATTCAACTTGAGGCCATGATATTGACACCAGGTATCCGTCTCAGTGCAACCCATCCAGAGGGTGTCTGTAACAGCTGGGGAAACAATTATGTACCCTAGTTTGCAGTTGTCTGCAAACCTTTTCAGCCAAAGCCCTCCTGTGCTTGTCTGTACGTCAGAGAATTATATACCAAACATGAGGGATCCTAGGACTGAACCCTGGGGGAAGCCACTTGTAACTGGTATACAGTTGGACCTAGGGTATGCAACTCCCACTGTATGGGTTCTATCCGTGAGCCACTTTGCAAACCATCACATGACGTAGGGGTTAATGTTCAGGCGGATATGTTGATAATACCAGAAGGAGGAATGGTGTTGAAAGCCTATGAGAGATTTAGGTAGGCTGTGTGGACCTCCTTACCCTCATCTAATGCCTTGGTAACTGGTCTCTAAGAAGTCCACCAGTTTTAGGAGGTATGGTCTGCCCTTAACAGTGCCAAACTGGGAGGGGTCAAAAGTTTGGAGGTACCCAGTGTCTGTGACTGAGATCCATGATGTGCTCCATAGCCTTGCAGACCAGGCTAGTCAGGCCTATAGGGCAATAGGTCCTGTGATCCGTTGTGGCGCCACCTTTGTGGAGTGGGATAACTGTTGCTGTGCACCATTAAGAGGGCACTAAGCCCGATGCGAGGCTATTATTGAACATAGTGCGTAGGTGGGGAGCCAGTACGTTCTGAAGTTCATGTAAAACGCAGCCTGGGATGTTGTCCGGTCCCATGGATGCTGTGATATTGGCTTTAGAGTGTGCAGCTTTGAGAGGGAGGAGGGGAAAGGTAGCACTGAACCTATCTGCCAGGATGTTGCCAATATCAGTTGGTTCTGTAATGTTCGTGCCTTTGTGCTGTAACACAGAGCAGATCTGGGTGTTGACATTGAGATATGTGACATAGCTATAGAATGCTTTGTGGATGTTGTTGGAATTGGTAGCGGTTTTGTTTTCGTAGCTAGCTTTGGAAGATCTTATAAGGGATCTCACCTTCTTACTGAGGCTGACCAGGGAGCTCCTCCATGCATGGGATTGTACTCTCGTTTGCAACAGTGTCTTCCTCCTGTAGTACAGTTTGTTTAATGCAGGGGACCACCAGATTGGTTTCCTTAATTAGGAGTATAGCGTCTTGGTTCTGTTTGGGATAGCACAATCCATGCACTCGTGTAAGTGCTTATAGAGTGCATTTGTGTAGAATTCAGCAGTTGTAACAGTATTGTCCATCTGCATGGGGTTCATGATGTTCACCACATCTGTCTTAAGAAGCATGAAGTTGGCTTTGTAGACACATCATACTGTGGTTCCCTTAATGGGGAATGGGGGCGGGATGTGGATAGCAACGGTGTTCAGCTCATGGTTGGATCGGCCCAATGAGGAGTTGACTTCACGTGTGGAGCACCAGTCACTCATGTTGGTAATGCCTAGGTCTAGGATATTGTTGCCCCTGGTGGGTGTGTGGATATGTTGATCCAGGGCATTGGTTTTATGAATTCCAGAAAGCGTTGAGCTAATGAGTTGGTACATGAGTAGTTTTCTCAGTTAATGGTGGGGTAGATTCAGTGAGACTATGTGATGAGTGTGGTGTGGTGCGAATGTTTACCTTCTCCACATGACTGTCAGGGTCAGACTTGGTTGAAGAGAGCTTTACCTCCAGTTTGGCTGGATAAGCGTATCTCTCACAGGTTGTAGTGTTGGGTGGTAGGCGGAGAGGCTTGTCTGTGTACATGAGGCAATGTGTACATTGCCTCAAGATGTCCATATTCATCAGATAGGTGAGAACAATGGCAGTTGACTCTTGGACATGCCTCAATATAGAACTGCTTTCCCCTAGATAAGTGAGGAACATGAGTACAAGAGCTATTTTACTCTAAGCAAGTGAGAAAAGTATGTACAAAACCTGTTTACCTCTAGGTAATGAGGAAGATTGAGTGCTATAGTAATTATTAGCTTACGTAGTGCTTACAAGTTCTGAACAAGTGCTGAGCATGAATAAGCAATCCAGATATTGTCTTGGATAACGTAAACACCCCCCCCCCAACAGGTACATAATCATATATCCATGTACACCACAGGGCCCCTGTACCCACAACTATGCAGGTACAAGCTGCACTCAGGCTGCATGGGACCTGTCCACATCACAGGTTGCATCATACACATATGGCAAAACAAGATGCTGTCCATGTACACATCATGTAAAATATAGCTCCATGTCAGGCTGTGTACACACTGAATGGTGCACACCAACAGGTATCATAACCCACAAAGGGGGAGACACCACTTATAATGGGAAGTACTGCACTACTACTCTGCTGAGTCAGCTCTGGAAGGCCATGAACCCTGATCAAATAATTGATGTCAGCAGTACAGATGTAGATGACAGTAATGTTGATTTCACACTGCATATCATAACCCTGCCAGGTCATAGGACATCATCACCCATACTGTGTACCACCTACACTCGGTATACTAGATGTACATTTCTATGTCACAGGAGTGTTTTGCAATGGGACTGCTGGCAGAACCAATACTACAGAAGGTGTCTGAATAATACATGCTCATCACACCAGTAGCAGCTACAGTAAGTCAGGGTTAATGAATTGTATTCCCCCTCATTGTAGTCCATACCTCACAGACAAACAAAAGTCATTTGCCTATTGAAGTATGTGAATGACTATGACCTAGGAGCAATAGCCGACTTAGGAGTGTTGTGGACAACATACAGAAGGGGCTTTGTGGATGAGGTGTGTGTGACATATGGCCACAATATGACAGCTACATATTGCATTGTCATCCCTATGTTAATAACCCTGTACCCATGAACTACCACCTAGGCAGCAGTCAGCATAATGGACACCTGTCTGTAAGGGATGCAGCTGGGCAGTTGTCTTTCCTGTGATAGCTATGTCACCACACCTGTCAGGTAGTCATATGTGGCAACCCGAATAATGACACTGTGCCATCCATGAATTTAGAGATCATTGTCCAGCTATACAAAACACTCAAGTGACCCATATCAGATCACATATTTCCTTTAAGGGGTATTGGCCATTTGCAGATCGCCTACACCAGCCTTCCCATTCCCCATCTCCACTATGTAGCATGATGCATCCCCTGAATAAATTCATGTCCAACCCAGTGATGTTGGACATGCTACATGTACACATCCTGATCTCAAACACATACTTCATGGACATCCACCTTCCACATGCTGGACAGATCCTTGTCCCATACACTTTACATAGTCCTGCCATACTATGCATTCCTGTCCTTCAAAGCTGCACATCGCTCCCCTCTCAGACATAGTGTAATGACCACATGGTAAATGTATCATTAACCCTGTGGATCAGTAATGTGGCACTGCTCCACCTGGCCCCAGAGACCCGCCTGTCTGCTACTGCCAGGTAACCTTTCATCCTAGATTCATACACGGCCCATGGCATATAGCCCACTAGTTGACTTTAACTGTACATGCTATAGTTGATATCCATCCCTGCAAATACCATCTGGTTAGCCAGTGTCCCATGTGTATCACATGTGCAACACAGGTGATACATGGCAGGATGTTGAATTGCTGTACAGTGCCGTGTAGATGTATATGGCAGAACACATACATGTAAAACCTTATGTGAGCAAGTCTGCAGGGTCACAGATCATGTCTGTTAAGGCAGTGTAAGTCTTTATATGTGACATATACACAGCATCAAGCTCGACTGCATTAATGTTTACACATCCAGCCATGTGCTGATGGGTAGGAACACCAGTACAGGCAAACAGACATGCCCACATCAAGACAGCATCCACATGGAGTATGAGCAATGTAATCAGGTGACACATACACACACACACACACACACACACACACACATATAGTGATAATATCCACTCATTGAGTGTCACATGTGTGTGACACAAACACATCAGTGTCATGTAGGTTTGCAAATACAACTATTTAAACGTAATAAATGCGATGCACATGTATGTTCAGCTGTAGCTCTGTATGTCTCTATGAGTTACTGTGACCTGTCTCCATCATTGTCTTCCAGGTATGCTGCGTGCAAGGCTACCCCCTTTTACCTGCTTGGAGGATGAGGCCCTCATCCCATACCTACTTGACAGTCATGATATCCTGTTCATCCATGTGCCACAGGATGCACAGCAGCGGGATGCCCTGTGGATGGAACTTTGCAGGAAGGTTAATGATGTGGGTGGCCACAACCGCACATACCAGCAGGTGCGCAGACACTATACAGACCTCATTAGATGGGCAAAACAGCGTGCTAATGCAATCGCCAGGGAACAAGGTGCAACAGGTGGTGGACCACCAACCCAGCCTCCACTCACACGTACCGAGAAGCTACTGGCCAACCTGGGGACACCTGCAGAACCACATCCACAAGCCTTAGCCGATATTGTGGAGGTGGGTGATTCTCAACAACTGAGCCTGGAGTTGCCTGGTAAGTCAGTACTGCACCTACAACAACTATATTCCATATAGTTGCATGTGTCTCTGTACAATATGTAATGTAACATCATATGCAAGGCATGTATACACACATGCCACATACTATAGTATGCTACTCTGTGTATGCAAACATGTGCATACACCATAGTATAGTCTAATATACTGGTGTATGTGTTAACATGCACATTGCACCCTGTAGCCGTCATACAGGCGTGGATAATGCTCATTTTGCTGTGTTACTCCTATTTAGGCACCTCTGGCATTCCGCTGTGACAGCAGCCCATTGCAGGTGAGACTGTTATTATTTATCAGGAATTGTAATGCACAGATCTATCTGCCATGTGGCCATTTACAACATGTGCACATAATGTATGGTCCTGTCACAATATACAGGCCGGACTTGCAATGCATCACAATGCCTACCCATGTGCAACACTTGCAAACTATGTGAATCATCTCACCAACATGAATCCTCACAAACTGTTATTGCCAGATGTGTGGACAGCTGTGCATACAATGGTGGAGGTGCTGTACACTGTAGGGACATGTACTACAGATCAGAACTACACATGTGGGGAATACAAATAGTATTACACAGTGGGCTGGAGTATGGCCAGCCCACAGGATTCACTGGAGTGGATCATAGCCCTGCTATGAATGTCACACAATGTGATGTGCTATCTTGACATGTCCATGACATCTAGTGGCCTGGCTGCAACACTGCCTACCTAACCTGAAAACGTATCCCACATACCACCCTTTGTCTGCATAACCCTGTCGTCAGTGGAGCATGTGACATCTATGGGTGTGTGCTATATGGGACAACACAGACCTGTGAAATAGATGCCCATCACAATAATTTGGCCAACACATGTACACACATGGCCATGGAGGATGGTCAGAGACATGGAGCAACACACACAGTAGATGTGATGTGCTTGTGTGTACACCCTGTTGTACAGTGGCTACACATGGTCCAACTATGGCCTTTGTGTAATGGTTATATTGTAGATGTGGAACACTAGACATCCTACAGGCCTGTGCACATCTTGTGAAGGCGTAACATCAATCCACCACATAAGATGTGTTGAACATCTTGAGGGTGACACAACATGACAGCAGTCACCTGTACAGTATCCACATCAGCCCACAGATACAGTACATTCCCCTTGCTGGTGTCGGACATCAATGTCATACTTCCTCCTTGTGTGTGTGCGGTACACAGATGTCATGTGGGACATGGTGTACCGAAATGTTTGCCATGTCTGGCCATAGTTGCCAGGCAGCAGCAGTATGGTTGCAGATGTGCAGGGGTGTCATCTGTATACCCATCAGTGACCTGTGTCACAACTTTCACATCATGGTTTAGTGTGTATACACCTCAGTGACGTGGGCCACATTTCACAGTATATATGTATTGTATCTGAACACAGTCATGGCTGTGAACTGTGTCTGTAACACACTGTATAGCAATAGAGACGCCTCATGATTCCCTGCAATGGCCATGCACATCAGCTAAATGTGCAGTATATCTGTAGTGCGGACAGACAACGCTGCATTGGGACATCATTGCCCCACTGTATATTTGACAGGACACCATTGTGTTAAACATGTATGCATGTCATTGCACACATCCGCAGATCACATGTGATACTACTTGTGATTGTCAAGGTCATATGCCACACATCAGGCAGGTGTACTGTTAACCTGTGCTGGTCTACATGGTGTAACACAGGGATGTATGCTAACTACTACTATGATTGTGTAATTTGCATGCCATCTGCTATGACACATGCATGCTGTTGTGTGCAACCCCGGGATTTATGATAACTACCACTATTATTGTCTGTGCTGCATGCCGTCTGCCGTATCACATGCATGTTGCATGCTTTCTGTCATATCACATGCGTGTGTGTGTGTGTGTGTGTGTGTGTGTGTGTGTGTCTATTGTATAGATTGTAATGTACAGTTCTTGTCTGCCCTCACAGGTGATGTAGGTGAGTTGCCCTCCTGCGGTACATCTGATGTTAGTGTCCCCACAGACTCTAGCCGTGATGAACATATGATTGAGTCACAGGCAGAGTTGTCAAGGGCTGAAACTGTGCCATTGGTTGCCATTCCAGCTATATCCCCCTCATCCCAGCACACAGATCCCATGCCTGCACATACCCCATCACCAGTGGCCATAGAGGAAGGACAGTTGGCACATGGTAGCTTGGAACAGGAAAGTGTGGGGGCTTTGGAGGGTGTGCCTGCACACCATGGTATCAGCCAACTGACTGGTGGTGCCTCACACAGGCACGTGGCCAGTGCTGCTCATAGGAGGACCTCTGGTCAAAATGCTCCTGCAAGACAGAGAGCAGCAGCTGGTGTCACCAGATGCATATTTCAGGCTGTAATGGAGGCACAGGCATGTGCTGAACGGCACAACAGAGAAGATCAGAGGCTTCAGAGGGCTGCAGTTTTTTCTTTAAACAACATCATCCAGGCAATGGTAAATGCTCAACAGCAGATTGCTGAAGCTTTGGATAGCTGGTTGGGTGACATGGTTGGAGTCCTTGACCGTGGCATGACAATCCGCGATTGTGAGCTATCTGTGTTGGAACATCTGGTAGGAGTGAGGCATTGGGCATGTGGACGTAGGCCTACTACATCACCTGTTTCAGGTCTACGTGTACGTGCTACGTCACTTGTCAGCACCTCTGCCTGGTAGTGCTCGTACAACCCCTGGCAGGCACAGGTCATATGTCCATGGTCGGACACCGTGAACTGTAAAACCTCACCTGTACAGTCTGCAGCTGTCAACAATAATACCTCTATGTAGGCCAGACACATGGCAGAACTGTGTGCATACAGACACGCACACACTGGAAACTTATGTAGGGCACCGCAACACACACATGCATAACATCCACACACACCAAATTAGATCAAAGGCCCTAACCCACACACATGATGTCATCCAATGGTGTAGCCTAGGCCTCTGGCAAACATCATCACCCTGTGCATATGATGATGCCTGTGCCGCATCCCTGACATCCACACCATCGGTGTAGGGACATGCTCATATGGTCTGATGCACAGGGTGAACAGACTAGGAAGATAAGTTTAGTTTACAATTGTTGAGTACTGTTGACAGGCAGCAGAAATACCATGTACTACAGGTGTACAATGCATTTCGTACCGTTAACAGTATGTGTCTTGTGTAACAACAGTAACTGCATGTTGATCATGATGTTTTGCTGTCCTCCTTCAGGTCTAATTGCACGTGCCGGTGGATGTCAGTGTTTGCAGTTAGTGTCCCATATGTCAATGTGGACTACTCAAAGGTATGTATGAATATACCAGCATGCACCATGTAGCAGCCACATACCAGTGAGAATGTCCCACATTCCAAACCCATCTACTGATCCAAGAGCATGATAGCTGTGTATTAAGCTACTGTGGCTACAGACATGACATCCATAAAGGGTGACATCACAGGTACAGTTACATGGAGTGGTGAGGTAAGATAGTGGTCTAGCTGATTACAAGGGTAGAGGCCAGTGGGAAGTGTGATGCCTCATTGGGAATTAGTAATACATGTTCCCATGACAGGATGCCAACACACAACTGCACCCACACACTCTGGTATTGACACACATGTATTCAGTGACACAGTAACACACCCACACACTCAAAGATTCACCAACACAGTAACACACACTCGCACACAGTTGCTACTGGTGAGGACCCCTGTTTATGTGCAAATCATCATTACAGTACTGTGCACCTACATGACGTGCCACAGAGAATACACATGTACAGGTAGTCAGTATGGCCTAAGATCAGGGACATCAACATGGATAGTAGAATGCATTGCCTGGATGAGGGGAGGGGGTCTTATCAGTTCAGTATGGTAACATACATCCTCACCCCAGGGATCAGACAGCCCTACATACACACACTGTGGCATTCAGTATTGAATACACCTATGTCACGCACATACAGATACCTCACATGTGTGAGATACACGCCCCTGCCTATGTCCTGCTTTCTACACATTGCAGCCTGTACAGATGTGTACATGAGAGTGAGTAACAATTGAGATGTATTCCCCACCATACGTAACATATATGGACACACGCAACCACACATGCCAGTACTGTGAATCTCAGACCTGCCTAGCTCGTGATATGTATGACAGACATACATCAATATTGCACGTGTTACAAACTGTACTGATGCTTCCTGTGGCAACAGTGTTGATATATGCACACGGGATGTCTTAACTATTAGCAAGTGTCAAGTGATTTACCTTCGCTGCCACCCTGACCGCTGTCTACGTTGTGTGTTATGTCCTTCAGTTAACAAAACCATTGCTTACCGGTTACACAGATTATTGTAGGACTGCTTGTGACACACCTGTGAGCTGTCCACAGCAAACATCCATCGGCAAAGATGCCCCACCACTTAGTTATTTCCACACATCTGTCCATACCTGAGGTACATCTTTCCGTACATTCAGCATATCACCATATACAGTTGGCAATGCTGAGGCTGCATTGCAACTGCATGATGTACTAGGATACACGTCACCTGCATACATCAGCAACTGCACACGCATGTTATCTGAACACACAACACTACATGTACAGGTGTGTAGGTCCTACAGTCCTTACATTTGGGCATTTTGTAGGCATTGCAATTGGTGGACATGTGTAATGACATACATGACACATGGACTGCTGTATGATATGATGGGTGTAATGGGTGACCGCTGCAGAGGGAATGTTACCTCTGTCAACATTGATATCACACCTTATGTACTGTTAGCATTCAGCAGCCATGGACCTACATTCCATGTGCATGTGTGTAATGGCTGTAGCCACCTGTTTGCACAAAGGACAACAGCTATGCTATTTACATGTATGTTGTGTCTGTGTGTGTGGCATGTACATACATGAGGGTGTGTACTGGTGTACAGCAACAGTCATCTGCTAATGGTGGAAAGTACCGAGGGCCCCTGGTATGTGTACAGCTGACCTGGTTACAGACAGTGGTATCATTGCATTGCATAACACATGATGCAACTGTGTCAGTACATGGATACTCTCTACAGTTGATATAGAGCTTGGTACAGTCCACAGGTCAAGGACCACATGGTGGTGTACTCTTATATGTCCTACAACATGTATGGATGTGTGTTGATGGTCCGAGGGCATGGTGGTGTCTGAGGGTTACATCCTAGAATGCAGCATGTGACACTGTGTCCTACACATGACTCATATGTGATGCCTTTCATGGGGGTACCGGTCAGTACATGTGAGTGGCCTTTATGTATGTGGGGACACCACCTGGAGCGGTCCATACCTGTGTTATGGCCCACGTGTCTGGTTCTGAGGTATATGGTGGTAGTGCTAGGTTCTGAGGTATATGGTGGTAGTGCTGTTGTGCACTACAGAGCCATCAGCCAGGTGTTCCTCATTGCACAGATGTCAGTACTCCCCATTGTTAGATCTACAGTGACCAGCTGCGATTATGAATGCTACACATCTAGCACTGGTTAGCATAAGAAAACAATGCAGTTGTCCTGTAGGTGTCAGGGAGTTATCCTGTGTTTAAAGACGTTTGCCACATTTGCCTTGGAATGGCACTGTGTGGGTGGATGCGACTTGGGTATTATCCCCACTCCCTTGAATCATGGATGCATTGTGATATGTGTCAAAGGCCTGTCTACTGTCAGCCATGTCATCCCAGAATGACAGCAGACGTATAAAAGACCGGTGTCAAATATATGTAGAGCAGCGTTCCTGCTAACAATGACAACTACTAACACCAGAGCTCATTACAATGTGTTCTTTATGTCTACCACTGTGGCCTTCCGTGTTTAGAGTCAGAGTGCATCCCAGTCAGCCCTGTGCTGCTGTGCTACTGAGTGTATGAGCATACCCAGTATATCTTTGTGTAGATGGACACATAGAGCATTCCGAACAGCCCTGTACTACTAAGTGTGTGAGAATGCCCAGTGACACCTTATGTCAGTTTTGTGCCTCTGTGTATGGGCATGACCATTGTAACCTTGTATAGTGGTAGTAGTCGTCCATTCCAATGATGGGCATACTCCAGGTCAGGATGGATTCCTACTTTAAACACACAGGTTCACAGGTATGTACATATTAACCGCCAGCATCCCTGTTGATGTCTACATTCCTAGAAGGTCATAATGACAGCCTTGAAATGTGTAGTCTGTGTGGCGCGACTCGTAAGTATGTAGTATTGTAATAGTAATCTGTAAATAGGCAGGTGTTCCATTCCCACCGCTGGCGTGTGTGTGTGTGTGTGTGTGTGTGTGTGTGTGTGTGTGTGTGTGTGTGTGTGTGTGTGTGTATGTCTTTCCCTGATTGCCAGAGGACTGTAAATTGCTTTTAGACTGCTCACACTCCATACAATTCGTATACCCACTTTTGGCAGGGCAGATGATGACACCCACCTACAAATAGACCTCTGGGAGTGCTGTGTCCCAGTAATCTCGGTAGCGCGTTCTGTAACTGCGTAATGCTGTAGTGTAGTAAAGTAGTTAGGTCGGTGTTCTAGTCCCACACTTGCCATGTGTGTGTGTCCCTGTTTGCCTGAGGACTGAGTAATGCTTTTAGACTGCTCACACTCCATACATTTCTTATACCCACCTTTGGCAAGGCTGATGATGTCACCCATCTACAAATAAACCTCTGAGAATGCTGTGTCCCAGTAATCTTGGTGGTGCATTCTGTAACTGCATAATGATGTGTAATAAAGCAGTTTGGTCGGTGTTCTAGTCCCACACTTGCCGTGTGTGTGTGTGTGTGTGTGTGTGTGTGTGTGTGTGTGTGTGTGTGTGTCTCCCAGTCTGCCTGACTGACACTCCATACATTTCTTATACCCACCTTTTGCAAGGCTGATGTCACCCACCTACAAATACACCTCTGGGAGAGCTGTGTCCCAGTAATCTCGGTACCGCGTTCTGTAACTGCATAATGCTGTAGTGTAGTAAAGTAGTTAGGTTGGTGTTCTAATCCCAGACATGCCAAGTGTGTGTGTGTGTGTGTGTGTGTGTGTGTGTGTGTCTGCCTGCATGAGACAAGTACAGTGCTTTGTAGTATTCGCCGTTGCGCATGCCCTAAATGTGTATTGCTGCAGTGTGATATGGTAGGGGTTTGTATACAGGACATGACAAGTGTGTGTTTGTCTGTTAGAGCCTGTGTAGAGGAGGCCGTGATTGTCTTACCATTGGACATGTTTGGGAGCGGGTTTTATAGTTTTCGTATATGGTATCTGTCTTATGACACATTGGCCACCTCACAAGGAGTACAGCTGTCAGTCAGCCACGGGACTGTGTTGGCAAGCCATACCCATACATCTGGCAAAAGACCTAATGAACTAAGTATGCAGCCCTACTAGCACCTGGTATATGTCCCGCACCCATGTGCCATGCACAAACAAACTTGCCTAGGATATCCCGCTATGTTGCTAGTACCATGCACATTGAGGACAGATAGTAGGCATGGTGTGAATGCAGTGGCCTGCAGAGGACATGGCACCCTGTACAGCTTTACAATAGGCACATATATCCGGACATTGTGCCTTCACTATGTTCCACACTCAATGCCTGCAACATATGTGGTGCCATCAAATGTGATCCACAAAGGCCAGACAATGCTGTGCACATGTGCCCTGTATGGACCCATGCCACTGACTCCACAGAATACCTGTATCATACTGTCCATGCAGGTGCATGGCTGACCTGCTCACTATAAGCAGGTTTCACCACACCAAGCCAGTATTGGCATATTGGGGTATAACAGGCTGTGTACACAACTTGTGTCTGCCAAACCAGGTACACCTGTACATGTCACTGTACAGTATTGTGGGACATGCACATCCCAGGCAATGTCCATGTGAAGGACTATCAAACACAGAGATGGCATGCATTGCAATGCTATGGCCCTACACATTGGTAACCAGGATGTCAGGCCAGATAATGCAGTACCCATCTGTGTGGAACATTGCAGACACTACACCCCTGCACTGCACACCATTGTCGGGTGACGCGATGCCAAGGAGTACCCCTCACCCAGTCTTGTACAGCCATCTTGCACAGCCAACCACTACACACCCATGGAGCAATGCATACTTGCATGCCAGTACTGGCACCCTGTGTCTGCGTGTGGATTGTGATGCTCCCAACCACAGTCACTCCCAGTATAAACCTCGTTGGCATACCAACAGTTGTCAAGCACTTTGACATGCCCTAGCCCATAAAACCTCCAGATATCCCCTGTGGTGCATGTGGTCCTGTGCATTACAGCAGTGTGGCAAACTAAGTAGTTACATTGTGTATTTGTGGCCCTGGCAAAGGTGTCATTGCGTGTCCATTAGAGAGTGTGGTTGTGGTGACAGTGGCATCCATTCATGTGGACAGACACGTGTGCCACACCTAATGTATATCTACTATATCTGTTGCAGATGTCACTCACCTACCCACATATGTTCTTACAGCACAGGAACATGTCACCTTTGTGGCACATGTAGTAACGTCATGCACATGTAATAGTAATGAGTAGTCAAGGTTTAACCCCTGTACTGTTTGGCGTGTGGCAGATGATGCTTATGGTTAAGTCTCCAAGCCCTTCCCTGGTGTACTTTGCTTGTCCCACCCACACACACTCTGGTGGATGTAAAGGTGTACACCTGCACAGAAGCAGCATGTATATTGTAAGTGATGGAAATGGTCAGGTGATGGCCTCTGCACCTATTGCAGTCCTCCTATTGATTGCATGTGGTGCAGCTGTGATGGTGTTCCCATAGCCATCCGCATGATAAACACAGTACACTATCTAGGGAAACATGTTATCTGGCCATGACAGTCACTGTGAGTGGTACCTGGATGTGGTCTGACACGGCATCACAGATGATATCTGGCTGTACCTCAATCATTTTCCACAGTGGGAAATAGCCTAAAGACAGGAGGGTGATGTGCCACACATGACTACAGCATGTAAGTGTAGCTATGCTGCATTGAGACTACTGCCTGTTTAACATGCGTGTAGTAATGGCTATTCTGCATGTTATAATACAGACATGACAGTACTCTGTTCATGAGGGACCCCCATATGTAAGGCCATCTGTGAACTGGTCAGTGTGTGCAATTATTTATTTCCTGTGTTACACACTGAGCACACATCTGTGCACAGCAGAAGCTTGGTGTGAGGATTGCAGACAGTACATGATGATAGGGATGTGTTGCTGCCATCTCGTCCCTGACTGGACATGCGTCACATGAGACAGTGGTATGACAGACACTGTGTGGGGTTCCCAGTGACGAGCCAATGATGGGCAACTGTTCATAACTGCGGTCACACGTCTACTACACATTGTACAGTTGGCATGCAGTATATATGCATGTGTTGTGCTCCCTCTGCAAATGTATACCATCTGTTGAGTTGGGTTGCTAGTGATATCTATGCTTACTGTCGTAGGTAATCCTGTATGCTGTTGTCTATCACTAAGCAATATGTGGGTTTAAAACGCAACACCATAGGCTGAATGGGTTGGGAGGTCCCGGCAGATCCTCACCATGGCACCGAGCACTAGCACATCTGGGGCCCAGCCATACACATCAACCTCTGTTGGCTCTGCACCCCCTTGTGGAGTACCACCACTGAGGATGGAGCATGTCCCCCCTGGGAGCGGGACCAGACAAGTACATATCTGCTGTCGTGCGGTCCCAGACGTGTTGCGTTGGTAGCTCCCTAAGGGATTATGAAGCCAGATATGCCAGTTCAAAGTCAGAGTGTCACATTTACAGGGTGATGCTGACCCTCCTGGACAGCTCCCAGCACTGCCTCCTTTGCAGCTGTGTAGGTGCAGTGGCAGTTGCCCTTGGCTGGAGACCTCCGTCCCACTGTTCCCATGGGCTTTTGAATGCCGAAGACCCAGCCTCGTCCAGGGTGTATTCCCCCCACATGTGTCGTATACCAACCCTGTATGCTGTCTTTTCTGTGATCCTACCTATCCTCCACAGCCATACCTACACTCTCTTTCCCCAAAATCTGACCCTCACCTACGGACACATAAGGCCAATCTCCTCCTAGGACAACATCTGCCCTATACGTAGCTGCCCATTACACACACGTGCCCACTGGACACATGAAACCCTTGTAATATGCATCACAACATACTCCTGTTATCCTCACTCCTGTCCGTCAGGTGCATGATCCTGTTATGTACATCACTCCTACATGGTCCAGGTACACGTGATGAGGGTGACCCCATTGTACACACAACACTACTGGTCCCACTATGGTTACCCCATTTACCTTTATCATGATGATGATGATGTTGCACACAGCACCTTGCAAGAGTACTGTTCACACATATGACTGGACAGGTACTGTTGTGTTAATGTATATTACATGCACAGAGTGATGTATACAGCCAATGTACAACTATTTGCATGTATGACTGATACATGTCTATCTGAGGGAGTCTTGTGATCACGTAAGGCAACACCACTACATAATACAGGCATCGCTGGTGTTTCCCGTTTCATTCGTTTGTAATGTTTTGTTGCCACATGATATGTTCCTGATACATCTCTATATATGTATGTACCTATATGCTGGATATAAACACTCACGTATACATCTACATGATGGGATACATTCCTATACTGTTGAATGACTGCGCTGTATGATATTTTTGTGGTATTGTCCGTTGTCTGTATATTTGCCATGGCGTATTGGTAATGCACATTAGCTGTGTGCGCAGGGTCCTGGTTCCGACCCTTGCAAAGGACATTTATTTGGTTGCAGGGCAGAACAAGCCCATTGGATATAGAGGTAGTAATGCACATTAAAGCAGTTGGGAGTGGGTGTGTGTGGGTTTGCACGGTGTTAAGTACTGCTGACCTCTGGTTACAGCCTCTTACACTCTGTTAGCCTCTACATTGCTTTACCAGTGCAATACTCGCATACTGGTAGCCAAACACGCTTACACCTGCTCGCTCCCGCACTTGCAAATGCACCGACATTGGTGCTTGCATCTGTCACTCACACCCCTGGGTGGGAGCAAGGACCACAATATTACCTTGTGATGCCTATTACATCGAACTACATGACTACAGTATCGGGATTGGCTAACCATTAGGCGATGGCATCGCGTTCGACTGTACGGAATCAGCGGCCTGTCCAGTGAATCAAGTCATATTTGTGTGTACCTCATACAATCTGCTCCCATCTTGTGATGCCTATTACATCGGACTACATGAATACAGTATCGGGAATGGCTGCCTATTAGGCGACGGCATGGCGTTTGACTGAACGGAATCAGCGGCCTGTGTGGTGAATCAGTCATATTTATGTGTTCCTCATACAATCTGCCCCCACCTTGTAATGCCTATCACATCGGACTACATGACTACAGTCACAGCCGGCCTTAGGCATAGGCCAATTAAGTGGCCACCTAGGGCGCCGTTTTAGTGGGGACACTTTGCCAGTATTTATTTGGTGTAGGTAGACCAGGATGGGGGCACTGGGTAGTGTGGTGGGGTGTGCCCTTTTGCCTAGGGCACCAGTTGACCTAAGGCCGCTCCTGGCTACAGTATCGGGAATGGCTGCCAATTAAGCAACGGCATGGCATTCAACTGTACGGAGTCAGCGGCCTGTCCAGTGAATTAATCATATTAATTGTGTTCCTCATACAATCTGCTCCCACCTTGTGATGCCTGTTACATCGGACTACATGACTACATATCGGGAATTGCTGCCCATTAGGCGACGGCATGGCATTCGACTGTATGGAATCAGCGGCCTGTACAGTGAATTAATCATATTTTTGTGCTCCGCATACAATCTGCTCCCGTCTGGCTGATGCATGGGAATCGAGACTCTTCAATACAGACAAGTAGTTGGGACTTCCGTCAGCCAAGTCATTCTACCGCATACCTGTTATAGGTTTGCCACCTTTTCAATTGGCCAAGGTTGGACTTTAGGGCTACCACCTGTCCTACTTTGCGAGGGGCACTACGAAAAGAATCAAGACATAGCAATTGTCCTGATTACAGGACATTATTATACTCTACGTTTCATTAATAGTTGCATAAAACAGTTATTTTATATATGAAACTTGTGTATGTTATGTGAGGTAGCATAAGCAATTCAAATGTAACTAGATTAAGCTTTTATTTGTGCAAATAAGTATACTCCTGTACTATGCACGGCTGTAGGTATGTTTTGTCCTGGAAAGTCTGACATTTCTACAGAACATGTCCCACTTTGGCCATTTGGAAAGGTGGCAACCCTATAGGAC